>NC_092204.1:7076665-7171689 GCF_043381705.1 Parasteatoda tepidariorum
CGTAACCCAAGCATCACGGGGGGGGGACAGGGTGCCCGTGAAATATGAGGGCGCACGCGCCCGAAAAAATAACACTGAATTACAATAAATGCTTTTTTTTTCATATTTTATTTTCTAACCGTCGTTAAACAGCCTACCTAATTTTAATTTTGAGTTGACAATTTAGTTTCTATTGAAAATTATTTTGATATTATTTAATGAGACGAATCAATTTTTCACATTGTTTTATCATTAATTTTAAATTAGAATTTATTCCCTTTAGCTAAATTCGCAGTCCTGAAGCTTTGTCTTGTTTAGTACTGAATTGGTTTTTGGTGTATTTACATAAACTGAAAACGATTAAAATAAGCTGAATAATGTTTTTTTTCTTTTTTTTTTTTAATGAAAGTGGAAAGAAGAAAAAAACGCGGCTATAAACATTTAAAATGGTTAGTAGAGAAACATATTTCTTTATTAGCAAATTTAGTTATTTTAGTTTGATTTCCAAAGCTCGGTGGAAGATGCGAATGAAATATTTTTTTTTTTTTTGAAATCCATGTTTCTTTTATAATTTATTCGAAATATTGTTAGAAAAAAAACTATATATTTCTTTTTTTAAAATGGTGCAATTTATTTTTTATGGGAATTTAGTTTAAATCATTTCATAAAGGCTACCGAAATATTACATAAATAATGGCTTATTGATTAGATATAATTAAAAGTTCCAAAATCATTGCTGGCTTAAAAAAAAAAAAAGGTCTTAATTCTTGGAACCACTGTAAATCTTCTGCGGAACACCGTTTAGGAACCACTGCAATATAGATAAAGCAGTCGATCTATGGTGTAAAAAAACGAATTTTATTTTTTAAAAGTGAAAAATAATAATACACCTAGAATTAACTTTCAAACCAAGACTCTAGATTTCAGTAATCTCATTTTTACTCAACCACGATTGGTTAGAATGGTTCTTGTGATGGGTTGTGAATGGTTCAATATTTATGTACTTTTATGTACTTATGAACTTTTTATGTACCATTTAAATGGTTAGGATTTAAAAACTGAATTTTTGTTTTAATCTAAAATCGTTATGTATTATGTCTTAGTTTCGTTAAAAAAAAATCCGACACATTGTAAATATAGCCGTCATTTTGTGATGGACCAAGCTATTTGGAAGCGTCTTCGGTATTTTCTAGCATGCTTGATATTTTTATGCTAATCACAATTAACCTATATGCCTTTACTGAACTATAAGATGGGACTGAATTTTAATTGGTAAATTTGCTACAATAAGGCTTTACTACTCTGGGCTTATTGCGAAATACCTGAAATAAATCAAGCTAAATAAACAATATATATATTTTTGAAGGTATGAGGACTGGCTGTAATAAGCCTAAAACGTGTTGGAAAAAAATTGGAGGCTCTATTGCCTCCTTATTGTTTCGCGTTATTGTTTATTAAAATTAAAAATTGTTCAATTTAATCAAAATATATTATTGTATTAACACATAATTGGTGTTAGACTTAATTAGTTTCCAATTCTATTGGAATAAAAAAAAATTTCTCGGTTACTATTGCAAATTCATCCGCAAATTTGTTTTTTTAATTTTTCATAAAATTTTTGATGGGGATAATAACTTGTTAAATATTTTAAGCTCAAGAGATTTTGATCAAAATTTCTAAAACTTAGTTCTTTATTGCTTTAAAAATTTAAATGCCTTACGTTGAATCGTTGTATGCAAAAAATTGTGCTTTTTTTGTTTTCTTTTGCTTTAACTTTGACTGAAGCAATCAAATTTCAAGAATTTCAGGATCAAGTTCAACTATGACCTTGCGAAAAGTCTTATTCAAACACCCCGTCATTCATTCCAAGACCTCGTAATTAAAAAATTATCATCTATACCTATACTATTTAATTTAAATGAATATAGATTGTGGGAAGAAATAAATGTGAAGTATATTTATTTATTCCTCGAAGAGTATTACAATTTTAATAGGGAACGGTTTTTAACGCTATTTATTTTATTTATTTTTAAAAAATTCACTTTAAGTGTTAAGATCTGGCAAAAGGTAATCACTCTCTCTTGCTACTCTTGATTGACACCTCGAGCACCAGCCTATAAAATAAAGATTTTGTGAGGGAAACATAAATTGTCAACAACAATGGATTAATAGTCAATGTTTAAAGCAAAATAACTGAATGTAATCACGAAAAAGCACTTTAATGTGCAATAACTTTCAAACAAATAGGTATTTCGGAAGAAGAAAAAAATACTCTTATGGACAATAAATCAACCAACATGATTTTTTTCTTCTTTTTTTTTTTTTGCTGCAAGTTTATAATTAATAGTTCTCAAACTAATTGTAAGATGTGATATTTTATTTTTTTATTATTATTATTTCACCTTTCTTCCCATAATTTTTCTACACACCCTCGTAATTTTAAATCTTATAGATTTTGATTCATAAAAAGCAAAAAAAAAGAAAGAAAAGAAACAAAAATATTTAAAATTGCAATAACTTTTGATCTCATTGAAATTTTGATAAACGCTCTGTGTGAAATGTGGCCCTTTCAGCATGCCAAATTTCAACTCTGTAGTTGCATTCTTGCGGCCCTGTAGAGCGGCCCGTATTGTATTTTTTTCAAAACGGTACATTTAGAATTGGTCCCTTTCAAAGACTCTATCGCTATATGAAATGATGCTTTTTTGCGAGTAATACAGTATTTTCACAATTGCTTGGAGTTTGCAACAATTACTCATGATTGTTAAGCCAAGTTTACCCCATCTATCAACAGCGCTCTCTATACTTATTCTGAAAATGGCGCAAAACCGTCAACATGGAGAGAAAACCCGCAGTCTTGTGAAAATAAGAATGTTTGTTGAATATTTTTTTAGTATTTAAAAACTTACTTCGATGCTGTATTATCTGGGCTCATGAAAATTTGCAAAAGCTGGGAATTTGGCAATGATTTTAATAATTTTCATCTTGGTGAAAAACTGTCGCCAAATTGGTAATTTTTTGAATATTCTTATAGAAGTTTAATAATTTTACACGCTGTTTTTCGAAGTTCGGTCTCCAAGGAAAATAAAAAAACCATAGTTTAAGTGCCTTACACTCAACGCTATGATTTTAAGCTAATCTTGCCGCAAAGAATTATCTGGGCTTTAGAACGAACAAATAACTTAAATATTTAAAAAGTTATTAAACTTTTTAAAAAATCTCCAATTTAGCGACATTTTTCCACCTAGATAAAAATTATCAAAATCACTGCCGTATTCTCAGTTTTTTCAAATTTTTAGGAGCTCAAATAATGCAGCATTGGAATAAGTTTTTAAATATAAAAGAATTAGACAACAAAGGCTTTTCCTTTTCACAAAACTGTGGCTTTTCACTATATTGGGCTTCATCAGAAAGGCTAAACTTAACCTAACAGTTATGTGTAACAGATTTTATCACAGCAGTTTTAAAAATGGCATTATTATTCGCAAAAACGCATAATTTCATATTACGAGGGACAAAAATTAAAACATTTTTCCAATTTAAAAAATTTTAAGAAAGTAGTTTTTAAAATTTTTATTTTAGTTTTATGTCTGTAAGTTTCTATGAGTTCCTACTTAAATTTCGATAAATAAAGTAGTGATAATATCGCCTTTAATTTTATTCGCATTATTTAAAAAAAACAACATTAAATTGGATTAGTATGAGACACTAGCTAGAATTTTGAGCACGACAGCTCGTTGGAAGGAGATCAAAATTTCGATGGGCATTAAGCTTTCTTAGACGTTGAAATAGCTTAAAAAAATCTGTTACGAGTTGTTCCGAAAACGATTGATACTTGTATTGTCATCCAACAGAACTCCGTTTAAAATTTAAGCACACTAGTTAGTCAAAAAGTGGTCAAAATATTTAGTAACGATAAATTTCAGGTAAGAAAATAGAGACAAATTCTGCTTGTCAGAAACGAATTAAAACTTATATTGTTTTCAGTCACAAAGCTACAGTTTAAATTAGAGGACCAAAGTTATTCGGAAGGCGATCAAAACTTTGGACTAACAAAATATTATATTTGTTGATAAAAGTCTTCCTGTGTAGCTATAATGATACCAATGAAACCTTTATTTTGCCACCATGCATACAGGTTACAAAAAGAGATTTGAGTGCACTGGCTAGTTGGAAAGAGGTCGAAATTTCAATTACAAAATTTTCCCATCCCAAATCCGATTGTGATTTTTTTTTTTAAAAAAGCTATATCAAAAATAAAGGAAACATTTTTCATAAATTTGGCAATTTCAGTATAAAAATAGTTCTTAAGTAACAATATTTTAATTTGCATTTTCATATGCGAAAATGATTCACGTTAATTTCAAAATTGATTAGGTACTTTAAATAGGAATTTTTAAATGAATATAAATACTTCATAAAAATATGAATAGTATAATTTTACTTTTCACCAACTTATCTTACCCTTCATGGCTCTGCATACTAAAAGTTATAATTTCTAGTTCCATGGTATACTGGATTTAAAATAGGAAAGATATCCATTATCTATTCATTCTAGTAGAATAAGTCCCTTAAGGGGACGTTCAAAATACGAAAAATCCTTAAAATTTACCCTTAAAAACCCTTAAAAAAATTCACGCTTTTCTGAATAATATACAGCAAACAGAATTCAAATTGGAGCTTTTGTTAACGAGTTAAAAGAGTTTCAATTTGTATGTTGTAAATCATTTTCAATGAAAAATATTGATTTCTCTCAGAATAAGATTTTTCGACAATTTTCTATCTTCGAAAAGTTCCTTGCGCGTCAATTTTTGCTCTATTGCTCTGAAATTTTTTTCAGGTATTTTTTGAATTTTTTTATAAGGATAGAACTACAATTAGTTAGCATTGCACAAAAATTTTGTGTTGCTAATATTTAAACGAAAGTTTATGAATAGTAATTTTTTAATGAAAATTTAAGAGCGATGTGTAAAAAAACTTTTGATACACATTATTGCTCTATATTGTACCTGAAACAAGTTAAATACATAAAAGTACTTATAACCTCATTTTTTGTACAAAAATAATTTTGAAAAAAGCAAAACTGGTGCGCAAGGGACATTTTACGTATTGCTAATTTATCGTTAATTAAAAATATACTTTTAGCTGTAACTTGAAAAATAATTAACGTTTTCTTTAAAAAAAATTATACACAGGCTTCTATTGAGCTTACCAACATTCAATAAAAATTTCATATGGCTAGGAGGAAAATTAAAATTTTTGGTTTTGCCATACCACGGAAGAAAATTTTCCTAGCAAATTCTCTTTCTCCTTCAGTGTTAAATTAAAATTTAGAGTGTAGAAAAAGTAAGTTCAGACAAACCTAGAGTAAGCCGTGAAGTTTCAAATGCTGAAAAGAAAATTTCAAAAAATATACAATGAAAATAAATGATGAGATGATAACTTAGGATTACGCAACGGAGAAGTTCTCTTCTAATAAATTGTTTGCATTTTAATATTTTGAAGTATTTTTTACAGCTATTGAAACTTCGTGATTTACTCTAGGTTCGCCTGAACTTAACTTTTTCTTTCATTTGAATTTTAAATTAATAATGAAGGAGAAAGAGAATTTGCGATGGAAATTTTTTTCCTCGGTATGGTGTCCTCTTAAGAAACGTTGCGATGTCTATGTAACTGCGGTTAAATAATTTCAAATACCAGAGCCGGATTACACCTTTCGTAGGCCCTAGGCATAGCCGTTTTTGGGCCCTCCCCTCCTTCCCTCTTTTCAAAATATATGCTAAAATTTTCTTGCATATTTTTTTTAACATTTTTACTAATATGGATTTTAATTTTCCAAATTTGCTTATCGAACTTTATCTGCAATACCGACATACTGCCGATATTGCAGTTGATATCGATAATACCATTATGATTAGTTCGATCGATAACTATGTAAACGTAATTTGGAATTCGACAGCATAATACAAGATTTCGTTGAATCCAAAAATCGCAAAAAAGTAATATATTAGATCATAAGATTCTGCAAAATAATTTATTACCGAAAAATATTATATTTTTATTTGTATCTTCATAATTTTGTGCAAAATACATTTGTTGTTTTTAAAGCTAAATTATTTTTGTCAACAAATTTTTTTCTCCCAAGTTTTTCGTAGGCCCCTGAATTTCGTCGGCCCTAGGCACGTGTCTAGTGTGCCTATAGGTTAATCCGGCCCTGTCAAATACAAGCTCTTTTTGTTTAAACCTCTTTGGTTTTAACCGATCAAATATCTTGTTTAATAAAGATGTGAGTGCTATATCGGATCAACTTTTTCCATTGTGATTTTTATTAATTGTTATTATTATTATTTTGCTTCTCTCATTTTTTTTTTTTTTAAATTTAATAAAATCGAAACTTAGGAAGACGACCAATGTCAAATTAAAGAATCACGTAAATGGACTTGCCGGAGAAAGAAAGAAAGCTATTGTCAATTGCCGAAATTTGACTGCGGTTAAGAGTGCTAAATGATGTCTGATATAGAAAGGTGCTGTTTTGGCAATCACAAAATTTGGCATTGTTTTTGTACTGTAAGGTGATTTTACTGTAGTCGTTCTTAAAACTAGAAAAAACCTTTTTTTTTCTTTATTTTTTTACATTTTATTTTCTGTTTTTTTTTTTTTTTTTTTTTTTTTTTTTTTTTTTTTTTTTTTTTTTTTTTTTTTTTTNATATTTTTTTAGTATTTAAGAACTTACTTCGATGCTGTATTATCTGGGCTCATAAAAATTTGCGCAAACTGGGAATTTAGCAATGATTTTAGTAATTTTCATCTTGGTGGAAAACTGTCGCCAAATCGGTGGTTTTTTAAATTTTCTTATAGAAGTTTAATAACTTTGCACGCTGTTTTTCGAAGTTCGGTCTCCAAGGAAAATGAAAAAGCCATAGTTAGCCTTACACTCAATGCTATGATTTTAAGCTATAGATATAATCTTGCCGCAAAGAATTATCTGGGCTTTAGAACGAACAAATAACTTAAATATTTAAAAAGTTATTAAACTTTTTAAAAAATCTCCAATTTTGCGACATTTTTCCACCTGGATAAAAATTATCTAAATCACTGCCGTATTCTCAGTTTTTGCAAATTTTTAGGAGCTCAAATAATGCAGCATTGGAATAAGTTTTTAAATATAAAAGAATTAGACAACGAAGGCTTTTCCTTTTCACAAAACTGTGGCTTTTCACTATATTGACGTTTTGCGCATTTTGAAAATAAGCGTAGACAGCGCTGGGCTTCATCAGAAAGGCTAAACTTGACCTAACAGTTATGAGTAACAGATTTTATCACAGCAGTTATAAAAATGGCATTATTATTCGCAAAAACGCATAATTTCATATTACGAGGGAATTATTACGAGGAAAAATTAAAACATTTTTCCAATTTAAAACATTTTAAAAAAGTAGTTTTTAAAATTTTTATATTAGTTTTACGTCTGTAAGTTTCTATGAGTTCCTACTTAAATTTCGATAAATAAAGTAGTGATAATATCGCCTTTAATTTTATTCGCATTATTTAAAAAAAAATTTTAAATTGGATTAGCAAGAGGCACTATAGTTAGAATTTTGAGCACGACAGTATGCTGGAAGGAGATAAAATAGCCACACAAAAAAAAAAAAAGAAAAAAAGAGAAACTGTTAAGATTTGTTCAGAAAACAATTGATACTTGTATTATCATCCAACACAGAACTCCATTTAAAATTTAAACGCACTAGTTAGTCAAAAAGTGGTCAAAATATTTATTAACGATAAATTTCAGGTAAGATAATAGAGATAAATTCTGCTTGTGATGGTCAGAAACAAATTAAAACTTATATTGTTCTCAGACAAAAAGCTGCAGTTGAAATTAAAGAGTACCAAAGTTATTCGGAAGGCGATCAAAAATTGGGATTAACAAAATATGTTTGTTGATAAAAGTCTTCCTGTAGTTATAACGATGCCAATGAAACCTTTATTGCCACCATGTATGCAGGTTACAAAGAGAGATTTGAGTGCACTGGCTTGTTGGAGAGAAGTCGAAATTTAAATTACAAAATTTTCCCTTCCCAGATCCGAATGTGATTTTTTTTTTAAAAAAAGCTATATTAAAAATAAAGGAAACATTTTTCATAAATTTGTCAATTTCAGAATGAAAATAGTTCTTAAATAACAATATTTTAATTGGCATTTTCATATTCGAAAATGATTCACGTTAATTTCAAAATTGATTACTTTAAATAGGAATTTTTAAATGAACATAAATACTTCATAAAAATATGAATAGTATAATTTTACTTTTCACCCACTTACCTTACCCTTCATGGCTCTGCATACTAAAAGTTATAATTTCTAGTTCCATGGTATTACTATATATTTAAAATAGGAAAGATATCTATTCATTCTAGTAGAATAAGTCCCTTAAGAGGACGCCTTAGCGCGGAAGAAAATTTTCCTAGCGAATTCTCTTTCCTCTTTAATTACTAATTTAAAATTTAAAATGTGGAAAAAGTTAGTTCAGACAAACCTAGAGTTAGCCATGAAGTTTCAAATGCTGAAAAGAAAATTTCAAAAAATATACAAATGAAAATAAATTATGAGATGATGACTTAGGCTTACGAAACGGAGAAGTTCTCTTCTAATAAATTGTTTGCATTTTAATATTTTGAAGTATTTTTTACAGCAATTGAATCTTCATGATTTACTCTAGGTTTCCCTGAACTTAACTTTTTCTTTCATTTGAATTAGTAATGAAGGAAAAAGAGAATTTGCGAAGGAAATTTTCTTCCTCGGTATGGTGTCCTCTTAAGAAACGTTGCGATGTCTGTATAACTGCGGTTAAATAATTTCAAATACAAGCTCTTTTTGTTTAAACCTCGTTGGTTTTAACCGATCAAATAACTTGTTTAAAAAAGATGTGAGTGCTATATCGGATCAACTTTTTCCATTGTGATTTTTTATTAATTGTTATTATTATTATTTTGCTTCTCTCATTTTTTTTAAAATTTAATAAAATCGAAACTTGGGAAGACTACCAAGGTCAAATTAAAGAATCACGTAAATGGACTTGCGGGAGAAAGAAAGAAAACTATTGTCAATTGGCGAAATTTGACTGCGGTTAAGAGTGCTAAATGATGTCTGATATAGAAAGGTGCTGTTTTGGCAATCACAAAATTTGGCATAGCATCAGTAAAATTGTTTTTGTACTGTAAGGTGATTTTACTGTAGTCGTTCTTGAAACTAGAAAAACCTTTTTTTCTATATTTTTTTTTATACTGTCAAACCCCGCTATAGTAAACCTTCAAGGGATCGAAATTTCAGTTCACTATAACCGGGAGTTCACTATATCCGTTACACAGGCAATTTAACTAATGGTTCCCAAACTCCTCCCTTTTATTACACATTTAAATAAATGACTGAAAAATATTATGTAGTAGCAAAAAATGTGTTATTTTTCATTACTCATCGTCTTGCGTACAAATAAAAATTAGTAATCTTTAGCTGATAAGCATCCTTAACATCAGATATAGAAACACTTCACGACTCTCAGATAATTTTTCGTGAATTTCTGTTATTCCGCTTCTTAAACCTGTCTAACCTGCCATTTGAGCACATAAAATTAGTCTCTATAGATGGTTTTAAAAATCGGTATACGTATTTATTTTGAAGTAGAAATTTCAAAATTATTACAAAGAAAATGGAGGGGAAATCAGTCGAAGACAGAAAAGTGTTCATTATATCCAACTTCCTCACTTTTTTGGTTCACTATATCCACAAAAAATAACATTATACGTGCATAGCAAGGCANACCATGATACAAGATTTTTTATCTTAAAAAAATAGTAAACAAATAAGTGTATGACCTCTAATTCACTCCTACAAAATTTCACTAACGGAGAATACACCATAAAAAATAAATTTGTTTTGTTTCGTATATTTACTTAATGTGTTCTATTTTCATTTCAAAATTTTTTTGGGTATTCCTCACACTATTGTATTGATATATTTTGCTTTGGCTGTATTACTGCGCTATTAGAAAGCACTCCTTTTTGCGGATATAATCGTGTGAGCTGATGAGGAGATTGTATCTTTTCATTATTTTGTTTCTGGATTTTCGATATTTTCCTTCAATATTTTTAAAAATATTTTATTTTAATCATTTTCCATCGTGATCTGTCAGCAGAAGTCTTGGCAGTTTCCTGGCAGCGGTCCGCGAGAAACTAAAAAAAAAACATAACAAAAAGGGACCAACTAGGTGAAAATATTAGATAAAGCAAAAATCCGTAAGTTAAAAACGCTAACGTAGTGGAATATTATTTTCACGAAATCAAAACAAACATTTACAATTGATGTAGACTTATTTCTTTAAAGCTGCTGCATACGATTCAAAATTATTCTCTAAGTAAAACTGCGGTTCTGTGAGCAGAAAATTTGGCAGATTATAGCTTTTGATGAATTCAGCTTATTATTATTATTAATAATATTTAAAAAAAATATTATTGAACTCCTATTGATTATTTAACTTCTTTTATCTAAATCGAATAGTTAAAATAAATAAAATTTATAACTTTGAAATGGCGATATATATTTCGTTCATATATATCTCGTTTCTTATTGAACAAGTATAATTCGAAAACCATAATGTTAAACAAAAACAAATAAAATTATTTTTTTATTTAATGAACCAACAATGGTTGTAAGACCACCAGATTACTTTCTAAATTTCATCAATACATTTCTTCAAATTCGCATTCTATGTCCATGTTTTTAGTTCGAAGGTAGGCTTAAACAGAAAACTACATGGGGCGGATCCAGAAATTTTTCCTGGGGAGGGTCGTAGACTCAGATCCCCCCGCCCCCCACAATTAATTTTTTTTATAAAAAGAATTTTTTAATACTTTTTTTTGTTGAAAAAACAAAAACAAAAGAAACTGGGGTTTTTAATGCTAGTCTTCTCATTTATTTTTTTCATATTGAACAATAGAACAATACATAAATAATTCAAGTATTTAAAATCTTTAAATAATTAATGTAATGCGTTTTTTTAGAAACTGGCAAATACAATCTTTGGTTAAACGTATTGAAGCGCGCTTCAACATTATTAATGTTTACAATCAAACTATGACGAATTTCGGTTTAATCTTTTGGATTATGATTCTTGAAACAGTGAAGAACATAATTATATGGAAAAAAATTGATTTTTCCGACCTACCTAGATGTATATGCCCCCTTAAATAATTTTTAAAATATTTTATTTCTTTTGTAAACTATTAAAAAATTATTAATTTTATTTATTTATTTTTTTAAATTTTTTTTTTTTTTGGGGGGGGGGGTTCATGACCCCTATGACCCTCCTTGGATCCGCCACTGTATATATAACAGCTATAAATAGCGTGCTTGTAGCTTTGTCTTTGTAGCATTAATCACGCCAACGTAAGGTAAATAGGTAGTATCTAAAATAAACGCGGACATGCGCAGTTGCTTCTATCTTATACATAAGGGAGCCTACAGAAGCAAACGTAAAATTGCAAAATCTCCCTAATGAAAATGTGTAGAACGTTAATTAATTATCATATGATTTTATTTTATAAAGTTTTCTTTAATGCTACGAGGCCCCCCAAAAAATTTGTTTTCGCTTTCGGAAATAAATTGCAATCAGTTTTTGTAGCATAGGGGGCAGCATAAAACCTGATACCTGTGTCGTGTTATTTCTTGATTTTATGGGGGAAAAGTACGAATTAAAGTACAAAGTGCAGTATATTTTTAATCTTTAATTTGTAATTACGTGTTATTCTTCGATGTTTTTAACGTTCGTGTATCAATTGGTAAAATTATACGATATATAATACAAATTCGACGACTGGACAAATTAGACGATATAAATGTAGAATATTTATTATATCAGGTATATTATTAGTATATTATAATAATTAGACCAAATTATTAGACTCACTGTTGTTTTGTAATAATTACATGTTTTGCACGAATTTATAGGCAATACTTTTATATTTAAACATATATGTAATGGGTTTTTATTCAGGAATTTTTTTTATTTACTTCCTATTTGTGTTTATTTTTAACGTACTGCATTACAAAGTTAACCAATTGATACACGAACGTAAACAAGTACAAACCGGTTTCAGTTTCGTAAAAACAATAAAGCTGTATAGTATCACCTGATAATTAAGATTTTGCATAGAATCTTATAGTGCGTCTATTAATTTGGCCACGGAGTGACTGTACTTATGTTAGAAAGATACTTCGAATCTTTTGGATAGACTTATTAATCTTTTCTGCAGAGTAATAATTAATAATATATTTTAGCAATAAATAAGCATTTATTACCTGATTCGTTACAATTCTAACAAAAATCAATTTCGAACTAATGAATTAAATAGTTTTGTATCCAATTAATAAACTGAAAGGAGATGATTTCACTTCCTTGAGGTGTGCTTTTACTTCTGTTGATTACTGATGTTTTTCCTCCAATTTGTGTCAGTTCAAAGGTCGAATCCTATCGATTACTAAACAATTAGTACTCCCTGCATTCTGTTCGAGAAAAAGGAGGAAACTTTTTACATTTTTGATTCCAGTCGACACGGAAATAATAAGTGCGTTCATTAATATAATGTTGTAATTCAGCTAGACTTAGATATTACTATAGGGAAGGTCGAAAGTGATTTTCCAACCCATTAAAGTGTTTTTTTTTTATTAAAGTCTTGATATTAGACAATTTTTAAAGAATTTTATTTATTATTTTTTTTTTTCGGTTTCAACAATTTGTCCTATTGTTTTTCATGTCAATGGGTAAACCGTTACTTAAATTGTTTTCATGACTTGAATGATTTGTTTGGAGAATAAATAGTAATAAATAATTGATTCGTAATAGTCATTGAATTAATAATTTATTAGTAATAAATAATTGATTAGAAATTTTCGATTTGTAACCAACTCCGATATTTGGCACACGTAACAGAAGAAAATCTAATGTTAACACATGGTGCGTAGCGTTTTTAAGAAGTGCTTAAAGGTGCTTATTTTCGATTTTCGTTATTTAAAAGACATTAAAGGTGCTTTTTTCACTGGTTGTTTTTAAAAAGTGCTTATTTTTCCCTTTTCGAAAATGAGATTTTTTTTTACCATGTCGATTTTCGCCACGTATTATGCAAAAACGTGATTTTCCCATTGTTCTATTTAACGTTTTCACAATTCATTCAACAACACTCCATTTCGGCGCACCGTCGATCCATAGCGTGAGAAAGCGCCAATCATTTTTATGTTTGATGAAATAATTGCATATATTCTGAGCTGGGTTCGGTGAGATTATTGCACTCTCCTGTGCAACTCTGCTGCATTTTTCAAGATATTCTCAATTTCAGACTTCATTTTGCACCCTCTGATGTCGAACCGAAAAATCTTTTGATTATTTTATAATGGCTAATATATTCAAGAGAAGAGTTCTTTGTCAGAAACTAGATATTTTATCACGATCATGTTAAGTCATTGAAAATTATCTTGCATTTTGTTAATGTATATAAATATTTTTTAAATGCTTAAAAGGTGCTTATTTTTTGCTGAAGATTTGGCTACACACCCTGTAACATCACGTATAAATAATTCCTTACAATAAGCGGCTGATTCTCCTAATCACTGATTATACAAACTTTAAAACACTGTATAAACTCTTTAATTAAAGATTCGAAAATCGGGCTACCATCAGCAACACATATGGTCACCATCTACTTTTGTGTATTTGTTTTTTATGTAAAATACAGAGGGTTGCCGCAATCATGGAAATATGGTCCTCATAGTTTGGTCAGGAGAGCGATTCAAAGTTTGAACCCCTTAATGCAAATTTTACTCTTTGCATATTTCACTATATCTCGAGAACTTTTTTAAGCGAATTTTTAAAAAAAATTGCACGCGTTTCTGAAATAAAAATAGTAAATTTAAGTAAATATTTATTAGTTTTTATTATTTTATTTAATAATAGTCGATCATTTTTTGAATTGTAAGGTATAAATTTTTTTACATCATTTTAAATTATGTGATTTTACATGGCAAAATACAGAATTTGAGCGAAATCGGTCGAATAGTTCCTGAGAAATCGAACTTTAAAAAAGTCGTATAGCTATATAACGCGTATTTCTGCGCATATGGAATTATCTTCGGACAAATGAATTTTATAATTTTGTGCAAAAAATTTCCAATTCGCTTAAAAAGTTCTCGAGATAGAGTGAAATATGCAAAAAGTAAAATTAACCTAAATTTTAAGGGATCCAAATTTTTAATAAATTTTTCCTGAATGTTTATTTTTCTCCGAATCCTTGAAAATTTTTTGTTTGTTTATTATTCAAAGAGAGTACGTTTCTGTGTCTGATTTCGTAACTTAGAATATCGTCTGCATCAATTAATTAGCATATTCGAGGTTACGCTTTCAAACCATTAAGATTGAATACTAGACTGTTAAGATCCGATCATTAGATCAAAAGTTATTCAGGGTGGTCCCTTTTCTTTTTCTTTTTTTTCTTCGACTCTCTGTTCACTTAATATTTTATCAACATCGACGATTATTGTCTTCTATACACTTTTGAGTACCTTAGTATCTTGAATGCAGTATGCGCAGGAACATGCGCTTTTCATTACAAAGTGTTTTTTATTTTATTTTTATTTCTAATTAATTATGGTTTTTACATTATATTATTTGCATATTTGTTTTACATTTTTAATTTAGAGACGATTTTTTGTAATTTTGAAAAACAAATTTTTATGCGTGATTAATTCGTTTAGTAACTAAACTATTTTTTCTTCTTCAAAAGGTCGATTTGTTAAACTTTTTAAACGAGTTTTATCTCTGTCGTTTGTGTGCTCGACTTCGCGTGCAGGTCGTTGGGCTACCGAAGCAGGGGTGCCATCCCCTCTGCAGAGGATCAAAATTGTGATGGCTTGTCTTCGGATCATCCTCCGGGATGTTTCCCAGACCGTCGCCAATAGCCCATTGTGCAGCTATAGTGCGACGTAAATTAACTACAACAACAATCTCTGTCGTTTGTAGATTTAAATAAAAAATACCTACAAATATATTTTTAAAATTTTTTGTTGTTGTCATTTTCGCTCTAATGCTGTTATTTAAATTGCTTCAACCAGTGTTCAATTTCAACTAAAGTGTTTACTGTTACTAAATATTTTAATAATCTTTCACGGATTTAAAAATGCTAAGATTCACTCCTTAATGATTTTATTTGGTGAAGGCTTAATCTTTCTTTGACAATTTTATCTGAAAATAAATCTAATTAAATTCGCTTAGTGGTTACCTAAGTTTTAAAATTGACAAAATTGCGTTGTGCTTAACTTTTTAAAATTAATGCATAGGCCATGATAATTTAGATTAACAATTGAAAGTAAAATATGATTTTAGCTACCACCTGTATATTGTATTTGCCACGTGACTATGCAAAACTTACCACATGCCACGAGTTCTTCTAACCCAGTGTTTCTTAACCATTTTGATATAATGGACCCCTTTTAAAATTTTTTAAGAAGTCACAGACCACCCCCATGTGTAAAAAAAAATAATTGCAAAAAACATCAATTATTAGAAAACATTTAATTTTATTATTTTAATAGTATACAAAATTTTTAAAATTAAAATTTTTAATGTGAAGGTTGCTGCTGCTCTTCCTTAATTAATAAATTTAATTGGGGGACGGTTTTCGACAAAGCAACGTGTATATCATGTTCAACATTCAATCGATTTCGATGTTATATTTTTATTGTCACAAGTGTGGAAAATTCCGCTTCGCAAAGACACACTGTAGCAAACGGAATTATAGCTGCCATTGTTCGATTTACAAGCAATGGGTAGGTTTCCAAACGTTTTAAGTCCCGCAGTGGACTGATCGTTAAGACACGGTTCCCAGCAGATCACCGAAGTCAAGCATCACTGGCTACGGTCAGTGTGCGGGTGGGTGACCACTTGGATCAGTCTGCGTAGGGACCGAGGGTGTGCGGTATTGGTCCTCGTTAAACTGTGCTACCGTAAAGTGCTCGACTTCGCGCGCAGGTCGTCGGGCTACCGAAGCGGGGGTGCCATCCCCTCCGCAGAGGATCAAAATTGTGATGGCATGTCTTCGGATCATCCTCCGGAATGTTTCCCAGACCGTCGCCAATCGCCCATTGTGCAGCCCTAGTGCGACGTAAAGTAACAACAACAACCAAACGTTTTAAAAATTAGTAGTAGTCAACGGACCCCCAAAATATAACTCATGGACCCCTTAGGGGTTCATGAACAACAGGTTAAGAAACCCTGTTCTAACCAAACTGATCGGCGTGGTCAAGCCACAACTTTGACAGGAAACATAAGAAGCGGCATTATTATTTATATTCTACTTAAACCATTAGTTTTATCCAGGAGATAGAGCGTTCGCCTTCCATTGAGGTCAACCGGGTTCAAACCCCAGCGATGACTGGTCAATACGAATGTTGCATCCGGCTCACACCGACCACAGTGCTGACGTGAAATATCCTCAGTGGTAGGCGGATAATGGGTTAGAGTCCTTTTGCCGTCAGGCTAACCGTGGTAAGTTCTCGTAGTCTTCCTTCCCATGTAACGCAAATGCGAGTTAAACTTCTCCCAATACTTGATACAGGAGTTCCCTTGTCTTCTAGATTAGGTTCAAAATTACAAGGCTACGTATTTGAACATTAGTAGTCGTAAACCCAAATATGTGGCTCGGCTGTTCAACGACGGTTATAAAAAAAATACCAGTAGGTTTATTGGAATTACATACGTTTGCAGGCTTGTGTGCTCAATTTACGCTTATAAACTTTTGTCAAATAGAAGGATAGATAGCACAATACAGAGAAAGACAACACGAGAATACATCCAGAGTAAGAGCGGGATTCGAACCTGCTACCTCCACCCTTTTCTTCTGCTCTGCGTTTCGCGGGCGATACCGCTCAGCCAGGGAGGCCCCAATACCAGTAGGGCAATAGGCCCATGCCCAAAAGGTCGTGGATCCGATCCCCGCCGGTCGAAGACTCCCCGTGTTGTAAATGGTGGCTGATGCACATTAAATCGAGTCATAGAACGAGTCACAAAGTTCTCCACGTTCCCATAACAAATCATACCTCTACGGATACTGATACAGGAGTTTCCTTGTATTTTGAGTTGGTTCAAAACTACGAAGCTACGGAGTTGAGCATTAGTGGTCGTAAACCCAAATTTGGGTCGGCTGTTCAACGACTGTTATAAAATTATAAAATAAAGCAGCGAGAAAAGATTTATATTTCACGTGAAATATCCCTGTTGAGGTATTTTGTTACCAAGATCCTTTTAACCGGGACCTTTTTTACCGAAGGCATGATACTTACTGAAGGATCAGATGATGATGGGTAGGGGGGAAGTGACATGAAATAAGTGGTCAACTGTATAAACAAGGTGGATTTCGTTCTGTTTGATCCACTTTCTTGATGACCCCACTATCTTTCTCATTTACTTCCGCGTGTTCCACTGATTATTTTCACCTTTTACTTTTCATTGCTAAAACACTTTCTCTGGAAGTAGGCCGCCAGCACCAAACAAACAAAGGTGAAAAAATTAGGCCTGGAGATTTTTTTTTTCTTCTTTTTTTTTTCTTCATAATTCCTATCTTTCGGCAATGTCTAAACGAGATTGTGGGGTCATGAGATTTTGCATATATGGACGTAAACTGAGGCATTATATTTTCTTATGAGATCACTCGTTGCAAATTGACACTTAGATTTCGCAAACATTATTCCTGAAATTACATGGTGCGTTTTTATAGGTGCTTATTTTCGATTTTGGGTTTTTTAAAAGACCTTAAAGGTGCTTTTTTCATTGGGTGTTATTTAAAAAGTGCTTAGTTTTCCCTTTTCAAAAAATGAGATTTTTATTTCTTCACCATGTCGATTTTCGCCACGCATTATGCAAAAGCGTGCTTTTCATAATACGTTTATTCATTTTGGGACTTATCATATGTTTTTATGATGGATTAAAGTTGCAAGTCAGTAAATAAAACGATAATAAAACAAATTTCATAAAAAAACAAGCGTTCAACTAAATGGTTTGCTCATTAATTTAGTGAATAGTGCCTATACGTAGCTTTTTATTAACTTCATAAAATATAATTCTTCTTACACGAAATTTTTTTTTGTGTCTTAATTAATGTGATGGAAGCATATTTCAATGAAAATAATACCACATTTTATAAAATTTCTATGCATGGCCGAAAATGGGATAATATAGATATTAAATACTTAAACTATTTTGCGATTATTAAAAAAAATATTAAGAAAAAAATAAAAAGGGTGATTTTATTAGATAAGTAATTTCGCCATCATGAAATGACACCGTTTAAAAAGATTTAAAAAAAAGAAAATACCGTAACCGTACTCGTGTTCTTGGTAAGATGTTGATTACATCGAATAATTCGGTTTTCCGCTCGACATCCGGAAACCGACTAGATAATTTTTCACATCCGTTCGAAAATATATATTCGGTTAAATTTTCTTTTTTATTGCAATACACTTTTTATTTCTATCGTAAGGAGGTGTCACATGTTCATTTTATAAATAGAAAATAGTCTGGTTTACTCTTTTTTTTCTCTCATTGCATTAGATCAACAATATATGGGCTATAGCCATACATTTTGTTTATTAATAATTTGAATAAACGTCCATTCTTTATAGCTTAGATTATTTATGTATTTAATTTTTTTTAAAAATTTTATTTGGAAATAAAAGACGTTAAATATTTATGATAATTCACGATTATAATTAATATTAATTATAATAATGAATTTTAATCCCGATTATAAATAATTGAAGGACACCTTCAAAATGTTTTCAAAAAATGAAACCAAAAAATTATTTTTTAAATTATTTCATTTTAACACTTTTGGTTCGTTTAAATATGGCTTGCGTTAACACCTCACGGGTTAGGTTTTTGTGATTTACCTATTTTTGCTGATAAGGTAATTATATATATTCGGTTAAATTTTCTTTTTTTTTGCAATACACTTTTTATTTCTATAGTAAGGAGGTGTTTCAAATTCATTTCATAAATAGAAAATAGCCTGGTTTACTTTTTTTTTCTAGCATTACAATAGATCAACAATATATGCGCTATAGCCATACATTTTGTTTATTAATAATTTGAATAAACATCCATTCTTTATAACTTAGATTATTTATGTATTTAAGTTGTTTTTTAAAAATTTATTTAAAAATAAAAGACTTAAAATATTCATAATAATTCACGATTATAACTAATATTAATTATAATAATTAATTATAATCACGATTATAATTAATTGAAGGACAACTTCAAAATGTTAACAAAAAATGTATGCGAAGAACTATTTGTTTAAATTATTTCATTTTAACACTTTTGGTTCGTTCAAATATAGGTTGCGTTAACATCTCATGGATTAGGTTTTTGTGATTTATTTATTTTTGCTGATAAGGTGGTAAGAAGGGGGTGAGCAATGCTTACGTTACGCATGAAGTAAATGTCTTTCTTCCCCCAAAAAATTTACATAACTTTCAATGCAACCATGATTTACTTCAATTATTTACGGCTGAACTCCATTAACGCAGATTAAAACCATTAGGTACGGAAAATTATTAGGTACTAAAATCATTAGCACTAAATTGGTCAAACCATTAGGTACTAAATTGGTACTAAACCATTAGGCCATTACTAAATTGGCAAAATCTGGGGACAAAGAAAGCTGCATGGAGATATGTTCTGGGGAAGGCCGAGGTCTACCCCGTACTGTTGGACAAATGATGGTTAGGTAGGTAGGAATTTAATTTACGTCCCACTAGAGCTCCACAATGGGCTATTGGCGACGGTCTGGGAAGCATCCCTGAGGATGATCCGAAGACGTGCCATCTCAATTTTGATCCTCTGCGGAAGGGATGGTTCCCCTGCTCTGGTAGCCCGTCGACCTGTGCGCGAAGTCGAGCACTTTACATTGGAACAGTTTAACGAGGACCGATCCGCGCTCCCTCGGTCCCTACGCCTACTGATCAAAGTGGTCACCCACCCACTTACTAACCGCATCTAGTGATGCTTGACTTCGGTGTTCTACTTAGAGCCGTGTGTTTGTGGTCAAAGGTTAAAGGTCACTGCGGGACGAATGATGGTTAGATTTCACGGACTGAAGCTGGATATTTTTCAATTAACCTTTCACATTACAAAATGGAGTTGACTGTTGTTGGTAAGAAGTCGGATAATTCAATTAGCTTGCGGCATACATACATAGGGCTTTTTGAGGTGCTTAGGTAACATGTTTTATAAGAGAGTTAGAACTGCAAAAATGTGTAAGCCTACAGTCAAGTTTCCTTGTAAACTCTAAAGTTGTTTTTCTTTACAACTGATGCGACTTAAAAATCCTGGTTTCGTAACAGAAAAAAAAAACAGGTTACAGGGACCCTTTGTTGACGACTGTCCTTATTCCGAGTTGAACATTGATCCATTATAACCGATTAGTCTCGAATTTTAATTTCGCGTATTATATTTATCTCCAAAAAATATCGTTTTTTAACAGCTTATCGCGATAATTTCGGAATTTAAATAGTTAATGTTATTTTTGCATTGGTCAATATTTTCGTTACGCAAGTAAAATTTATCAACACTTACAATGATTCCGTATTCAATGATTATCGATATAATATTGCGATATTATCTTTTCGATATGTTATTTCATCGATAATGATATTATATTATTATTGTATTATAACCGTCGTTGAACAGCCGACCCAATTTCTGGGTTTACGACTACTAATGCTAAGTACCGTAGCATTGTAATTTTGAACGCAATCCAGAAGACAAGGGAACTCCTGGATCAAGTATTGGGAGAAATTTGATTTCTTAGAGGGCTTTTTAATGAAACTAACCATTTGCGTTACATGGAGAGGAAAACCTCCCATGGTTTGCCTGACGGTAAGGGGACTCTAATCCATGATCCGTCAACCACTGAGGATATTTCATGTCAGCACTGTGGTCGGTGAAAAGGATGCGTGTTCGTATCGACCAGCCATCGCTGGAATTCTAACCCGGTGTATCTCATTGGAAGGCGAATGCTCTATCCCCTGATCGATCAAGGCTCTTATTCACTAACAAGAAGTTCTTTAAGCTTTAAATAACAATATGAACTTTATAGCTCACATTAGTATTCATTACCTCTTATTGTACTGCCATCTGTTCATAGTAAGGTCAATAAAGGGCCGTTTATGTAAGTAAAACGAACAGTTCTTCTTATTAAAGTGTTAGTAATTTGAAAAACCGTTTTCAAAGCGTTTTGTAAAGTTAAGATGTATAAATGTTCACTTTCCATTAAATGTTTTCATACGGTTCGTTTAAGGTATCGCAGCTCTAGTGAACACCTTTGTCGACAACTGGCTGTTAAGGGAGAGCTTGATTTTTTTATATTATTGTACAGTCAAACCCCGCTATAGTGAACTTTCAAGGGTCCGGGAGTTCACTATATCCGTTACTCAGGCAATTTAACTAATGGTTCCCAAACTCCTCCCTTTTATTACACATTATTCAAATAAATGGCTGAAAAATGTTATGTAGTCGCAAAAAATGCGTTATTTTTCATTACTCTTCGTCTTGCGTACAAATTATTTTTTTTTTTAATCTTTAGCTGATGAGCAATCCTCAATCAGACTTCCCGACTCTCAGATAATTTTTCCCGAATTTCTGTTATTCCGCTTTTTAAACCTGTCTAACCTGCCGTTCGAGCACATTAAAGTAATCTCATAAAATCGCTTAGCAAATTCATCGACATTTGTCCAGATACTGGATGATTGTGGCTTCTTCGATTGGTGAACCACTTCAGTAATGCTTCTTCAACATCCTTATGATCTGCTTTTCTCAACTTTTGTTCTGCCATCTAAATTGTTTTCATGTTACAAACTGCAGACTTGGATAGTTCATATTCCCTGCAAATATCAGCTTGATTGCATCCATGTTCAATTTTTCTGATTATGCCTATTTAATCATCAATGGAGAACGTTTTACGTTTACTGCTCGCCATAGTTAAATTTGAAACACTTGTTTGCAGGATTTTTGTAACTTAACTGAGAGCAGAAAGGAGTTGAAAAGAGGGCCTTATCAACACATATTAGTGTCCAACCCTTTGACCAATAATGAATAATTACTTATCCCCTCTGACAGAAAATGCATATTGATCTCACTGACACCTTACAGGTGCATCGTCTGCCTTGGTTGGAAACATCTGCTTCGTTTGCTTAGGAATGGGAAAGTGAGATAAAGGAAGCAAACAAAAAAAAAATGCTTATCGCTACATTCCCCTCTATAGATGGTTTTAAAAGTCGGAATATGCATTTAGTTTGAAGTAGAAATTTCAAAATTACAAAAACAACAAAAAAAAATTAGTCGAAGACAGAAAAAAGTTCATTATATCCACAAACAATAACATTATACGTGTATAGCAAGGCACGGGACCGAATATTTCGTTCACTATATCCGGGAGTTCACTATAAACCGTGTTCACTATAGCGGGGTTTGACTGTATATTTATTATATTTATAAACTAACAAACTCCGTACTCCATTTTAGTTTTAAAATACGCAATCACTGAAGCTTTATCTAAGAACATTTTGCTTAATCGTAACGAAACAGACGATAAACGATGTTTTCGTAAACGATATTTCGTAGCATTTTTTTTCGTAATCAATATCTCTTGTTATCATTAATGATCACTACATTGTCGTATTTGGTACACCTAAGTGTATTATTGATAGCCGGTGACCGTGACCTTAGTGAACCAGAATCCAACTTGGATTCGTGGGCCAGTCCCAATAAAGCACCAAAAAAATTTCGATTACACATTATAAAATTAATATGAACAAATGTAATATAAAAATAATGAACAAACAAATGTAAAAAAAAAAATAAAAGTTTTTTTCCTTTAAAAAAATAATAATAAAATGCTTTTCATTTTTGGACGTCCAAGGTCATTTCCTCCTTTGTTTAAATAATGTTTTTTGGAGAAGGAAATTTCCGCCGCATGTTGAAGGGGGGGATATTATTTTTAAAGGAAGTGTCGTGTCCACTCGTGGTGATGTTTATTGTAATAGGAAACGTGATGTCTGCTTACCTACTAAAAACCACGTGTCCTACCTATACCTTTCGGCAAACAACCTTGGATTTGGAATGAAGAGATTAGGAGAGAGGCAGAAGGAAGTTATTCTCCCGGGAGGAAGTACTTCATTTCTTTCCCCCACTATGATGAAATGAAATAATTTATATACCGGTTATCACTTTTTTTTCTTTCCTCCTTTGTCCATTCTTTTAGCCTTGAATTTGGAAATGATGAACCCATGGTAGCTTCTTTGTTTCGGCCCGCCTTCGCGTTCAATTCGCAAGCTGAAAGGGAAAACTTTTTTTTTTCTTCTTCCAAGATACACTTTCTTATTAAATGTTTGACAAATATTAAGTTATTTTATTCAATACTAAATTGTTATATATAAAAAAAGAAACAAATGAATGTAACATTTATTTTATAAAACGGAGTCGTCAATGAAATTTGAAATAAATACACAGGTTCAGAAAATCTTCTGTCTGCTTTAGATATCTACTAAGTAGATGAATGAGAAGAAGGAATCAAAAGGTAACTCAAGATAGAATCTAGTTAACATGTCTTATATACTAGTGAATAGGTATTTAATAATTATAGTGGTAGTTACGCCACCTTATTCCCCTTCTAGAATTTTATCCGTGATAGAATTCAATGAACGAATACCACTAGTTGATTTATGCTGTTTTTTTTATTTTTTTTTTACTTATATCATTTTTGCTCATTATATTTTTTTATCCTTTTTTTTGCTTATTTATATCATTTCGCTCATTTTTTCTTCGTTTTTTTGTTTATTGGCCGGTACACTTCACCGGATTTTTTTTTGAGCACCATATTTTTTTTAAGCAAATCAACTGATTAATGTGGACTACCCATCGATGTTGGCGAGTTCGTATCACGTCCGCAAGTCACCATATAATTATCGACTATGTCAACCTTCATTCATCAAAAGGTACCTCACTACTAAACTGGTATTTAATATTATTAGAATAATGTTAATTATTCTTTTTAAATTAAGTCGTTATATTGTCGATGAAAAAAGAAACAAGTAATGAATACATGTTTTTAAGCGCGGACTGATTTCAGCACAAAAAAAAGAAGAAAAAAAAAAAAAACAGGCGCCGAATGCAATGAAAAGGCTCCTGTTGATCCAGAGACATATTATACTGTATTCCTCTTTATGTTAGTTTTGAGGTTCTCAAACTTAATCGGTCGCGGTTATGAAATGTGTAGTGTATCACCACTACGAAAATACAATTCCAATTCACTAATGTATAAGACATGTTAACTCGATTCTATGTTGGGGTACCTTTTCATAGATGAAAGTTGACATGGTCGATGTGACTCTCCCCACATTGGTGACCCGGGCGTGATGTNCAATTCACACGTATATAAGACACGTTAACT
The DNA here is from genome assembly GCF_043381705.1 of Parasteatoda tepidariorum. Lineage (NCBI taxonomy): Eukaryota > Metazoa > Arthropoda > Arachnida > Araneae > Theridiidae > Parasteatoda > Parasteatoda tepidariorum. Next base: position 7,101,196 of record NC_092204.1, read on the forward strand.
CGATTCTATGTTGGGGTGCTTGCTACTTGTGACTGCGACATTATCCACCTCCTCATGCTGTTGCTACTCAGTCTCGATCACACACAATGTCGGCCTGTATACACTCGACTCGCTAATGGCAACACAGGAGCTGAACTTAATGCAGCTCTCAGAATCAGCACTCAAAAAGTACGGTAATCTTAATACAGCTCTCCCGGTTTCTCACAAAACAGCAATGACTCAACTATTGGTATACGTTCATCTAATTCTACCACAGCTATAATTCTGGTGGGGAAGTACTGTAGTTTATCTACCACTACAAAAATATAATTCCAATTCCCAACTAGTATATAAGACATGTTAACTCGATTCTATGGAGGAGTACCTTTTCATACCTTTTCATTGTCAATAACTACTATCCCCACAAAATACTTTTGCAAATGGAAATTCTAAGAAGAGCACTAAATATTTTTTCCGCAGTTGCATAGATACTGTATTAAGGAAATAGAACAGAAAAAAAATGTTTCAAACGACATTTAAAAAATCCAGCATCTCCTAAATCTCCGATCCTTAACTTTCTTTTGCATCATAGTTCTTCATCCATTCTTTACTTCAATTTCTAAGATATATATATTTTTTAAAAAAAAATTTCAAATTGTTTTGTTTGGTTACTTTTCATTTAATTTTGTATACTTTATTTTAAGGATATGAGGAGCTTTATAGATTATTCAATATTTCGTAATAGGGAGATTTCGCACTTTAGCGTTAGCTTTCGTACGCTCTTGTAAGTAAGATTGAACCAACTGGCATGCTTTATTTTCGATGCTACCTATCTTTACCTTATGTTGGCGTGATTTACGCTACAAAATAAAGACAAAGCTACAAGCACTCTGTTTATAGCTGTTAAATGTTGTTATTTGTTTAAGCCTACCTTCGAACTAAACACACGGACGGCGAATTTGCAGAAATGTATTGATGAAATTCTGAAATGAATCGTGTGATCTAACAACAATTGGCTCTATTGCTTTTTATTTAACTTGTTTGCCTACTTGAACTTGGTCCATAAGAAACTAGATATATTTTCGTTATTTTAAAATGATAAATTATATTTATGTTTTCACTATACAATTTAGTTAAAAGAAGTTAAATAACCAATTTCAAGTTCAATAATTCTTTTTTCAGAATAATAACAAAAATGAGCTGTATTTTTTATCACTGAATTCATCAAAATCTATAATCTACCAAGTTTTTCTGCTCACGGATCCGCAGTTTACGGATTTTTGCAAAATCTTTTAATTTCACTTAGATAAATTTGATATTTTTTCACGGGCGCATGCGCATTTCTCCAGAACTTACGCATGCGCACTAGAAGTGCATATGCGCAATTATTTGAAATCATACTTAAGGGAGCGTACGGAAGCTAACGCAAATTTATAAAATCTTCCTATTAATAAAATGACGTCTCTGGCATTTTTGTCCTAGAAATTGGAGACCAAGCGTTTCAGAAGTTTGCTTGCACAAGATAATCGTCCAATAAGCTGGCTTAATATTTTTCAAACATACTTTTTTTTCGAATTTCAAACATCTTTTCTAGTACTAAATTTCTGAAGCTCGTTATCCTGTGAACCTGTTTTTATTTTATTTATTTATTTCCGTCTAGATGGTTGGAAAAAAAAAGAAAAAATTTTTGATTTTAATATTGAATACTGATGTAGTGTGTCTACCACTAAAAAAATACAATTCCAATTTATTAGTATATAAGACGTGTTAACTCGATTCCGGGTACCTTTTCATGCATGAAGGTTGACATTGCCGATAACTACTATCCCCACATTGGTGACCCGGACGAGATTTGAACACGCATACATTGACGGAAACTCCCTCTTCGATATGAACACGCCTACCTTGACAGTAACGCCCACTTCTATCTGAACACGCCTACTTCGATGGATGGTCCACAATGAACAGTTGACTTGCTACTTGTGACTGCGACATTACCCACCTCCTCACGCTGTTGCTACTCAGTCTCGATCACACGTCAGCTTGCATACACTCGACTGCTAGTGGCAACACAGGAGCAACAACGATCGTGAACTTAATGCAGCTCTCACGATAAGCATTCAAAAAGTACGGTGATCTTAATACAGCTCTCCCGGCTTCTCACAAAACAGCAATGAATAAACTAGTGGTATCCGTTCATCGAATTCTATCACAGCTATAATTCTGGTGGGGGAGTACTGTAGTGTGTCTACCACTACAAAAATACAATTCCAATTTACTAGTATATATAAGACGTGTTAACTCGATTCATGCATGAAGGTTGACATTGTCGATAACTACTATCCTCACAACTGTATATATCACATAATTTTTTTCTCATTTCATTTATAATTTTTCTGAATTCTAACAGTGAAGCTGCGAGGCAATGCCTGCTCAAATGCCTCACGCCATAATGGTTTTGAACGTAGCACCATAAAATTTTGTTCTTTTATGCGCTCACAAAGGTAGGGATTGAGTTCTTCATTCTCTTTAAATAATTTACCCGCAAATTTTTCTTCAAAAATAATAGAAAAGCTATTGAAACAAGAAAATTCCTAAAATAATAAAACAATTTCCTAAAATAACACAAAATTCCTATGATTACAGCTAAACGTTTCATTCAATTTTTTTTTCTCCATTTAGTGTCAATATTGCGAACTTTTTCTCCATTTAGTGTCTATTAGCGAACTTCCATTTTGCGAATTTCTCTATTTTGCGATTTTTTTCGAGGAGCCAAGAACATTTTGGAAATTTCTTCGTAAAGAAACGTCCAAATAGTGAAGTGAATTTTCTCTTTAACGAACTTTTCTTTCAGATCCATTTCCCAAAATATTTCAGAACATTTCGAATTCGTTAACGCATTTTATGGGGGAAATGACCTAGAAGTGATTTTCACAGCCACTTAACTTATAGAGAAAGCAGTAAAATCCCTTTCCCTTTTTGTTTGCCTTTCATACAGGAATCCATGCCAAAAATCAATTTCCGAGAAAGCATAACAGAAATTTCTAAAGCATGAAACTATGGTGTTCCATACCATACTATTCGGAACAGTTTTGCTACAGCTGGATTCTAGTCAGCGCGGAAGACGAGGATGATATTCCTTTGGAAGAACTTGAAAAAATGTGGGTACAGCCAATACCATCTAGGAGGTATTGGTACAGCTGAGAGAGAGCCACGAAATTAACTATGATGTATTGATTAATGATTTTCTGTTAATTGATCAGGGGTCTGTTTCGAAGAAATTTGGGTCCGTTAACGGACCCTTCACAAAATAATTTATCTTTTAATCGGATCCTTCTCAAATCTGCTTATCTTCACTATTGTTTTGTTAATCAAATAAACCCTTCCCAGGAAGGGGGGGGAAACAAGAAAGACAGATGTAAATGAACTAAATTTTGTCTTCGGCAGACGCTTCTTCCTTTATTCGTCCGAAATGAATATTCTGCGCTCAGCAGTATAGGCAAAATACCAAATATTTATATGTTGCATCGCTAATTTAGTAGCTGCAACTGCTGTTTATTTTTTGAAATTTAATTTTCTTAATTATAATTTTACATAAAAACTCATTGAAAAAGTTTTTTTTGCAATAACGGACCCAATTTGCACAAATTCACAAAGGCGGACCCTGGTTGAAAGAATGTGACTTAAACGTTTTTTTATATTCTCAAATTACGAGTAATTTTTTTCACAATTTTACAAAAACGGACCTTTAACAAAATGTCTGGACAGACCCCTGTTGATTCTGAAGCTGAAACCACAGAAACATTAACTGAATCGGATATTTTGGACTGTGTGAAAATGAAGAACAATACAGCAATAAATTGTGAGGAAGACGAAGACAGAAATGATGAAGAAATCACCAAACCTTCATATGATAAAATCATTTGAAACAATTCGATAGTAGATAATTTACAAGATAAAAGTGCATCAATTGCTATTTTAATTATGTCTAGTGTTTATGAATTTAAAACCTGTTTTGTGTTGTTTAGGTATTTCAAATGGTGATTTTCCATTTAACGAATTTGCCATTTACCGGATTTAGCGACTTCGGCAAGTAGAGGTTTGATAAGCTGCCCGAACAAGGAACGGAGCCACGCTACTTTTAAAAAAAAAAAATCTTTAAACCATATTACTTTGCTTTCAAACTATACAATAACAGGGTGCGTAGCTTTTTTAAAAAGTGCTTAAAGGTGTTTATTTTTTATTTACTTTTTTTAAAAGCCCTTATAGGTGCCTTTTTTTTATTCGGGATTTGTAAAAAGTGCTTAATTTCCTATCTTTTAAAAAGAGATTTTTTTCCCTTGCCATGTTGATTATTGTTGTAAATTACAAAAAATGCATGATTTTTTACAATTTTCTTTGCAATATTTATCTGAAACTGTAGTTATATTATCATGATTATGTAAAGTTTTTGAAAATGTTTTTGAATTTTATTGATTTAATGTTTGTAAATGAAGAACTTTAATTGATGGAAAAAAATAATTTTTATTACTTCACAGCTCCTATATGATTTATTTTTTTTGAAAAGTGATTAAAAATATTTTTTGAGTGCTTAAAAGGTGCTTATTTTTTGTTGAAAAATCTGACTACTCACCCGAAATTACTAAGTGCAACTATTTGCTGTTTAATTATTTTATTTTATAGCCACCCGTTTGTGGGTTTACGACTAACGATGTCCAACTCCGTAGCCTCGTAATTTTGAACCCAATCCAGAAAATAAGGAAGCTACTGCATCAAGAATTGTGATAGACTAGTTTTATTGGAGAACTTTTTTTATAGAACTAACCTCTATTTGCGTTACGGGGAGAAGAAAACCTCGAAAGCTTCGCACGGTTATCCCAACATCTACCCCATGATCCGTCAACCTCTGAAGATACTAAACGTCAGTAGTGTGGTCGGTAAAAACCAGGAGCAAAATTCGTATCCACCAGCAGTAGCTGGGAACCGAACCTGAGTCACCTCACTGGGAGGTCAGCGCTCTGCCCACTGTACACGTCATCATCACTCTACAGTCCTTGTATCTCGTTTTCTTTACGGCTTTGGACCATCATTCTTTTCTGTTGGTTGCTTTTTTCATGTAGTTCGTAATTTTGAGTAGTTTCAGGTCCTCTTCAACTTAATCTTTCCATCTAGTTCTAGGTCTACTTCTAAATCTTGGCCCTCCTGGTTTTCCGTCAAATAATTTTTTAACATTTCTTTTCGAATCCATTCTCAGGATGAGTTTAAACTATTGGATTCGTATATTTGTTATCACAAATTTATTTATTTAATTTGTTCCTCTAAGCCGACAGGGCTGTGTAGGGTTCAGGGAACTAGCCTTGCATCAGAAAAGTTCTGGGTTCGAATCCCGGGCAAGGCATGGATTTTATTTCATTCTCTGTACTATCTGTCCTTACTGTGGGAGCAACGTTGGCCCACCTCATATGAGACCCCTGAAAGAGTGGTCAACAAATCTACCGTTCAGATGCCTGTATTGACAAAGGTCATTCCCCAGGTGGGCATTGGGAAAAAAATTGGTCCTTTAATGTCCATCCTCTCAAATTGCACCAAAAAAATTTTCCTTTCCCATATTTAAAAAAAATAAGAATCTGAGAGTTAAGTTCACATTCATATAACCCAATTATTCCATTCATCACTTAATACATAAATGATAAATCGACCTATACTATTAACTTTCTTCAAATGAAAATCGAAACGAAATGAATATATTTTTTTAATATCTCAGCTAAAGTAAGGCAAAATATCCTATAAATTTGCAATTTCCTTTATTTTTTTCAATTAGCTTCAGCAATAAAATTAAATTATGTAAGCAATAATGTAAAATTGAGGTAATTATTTGTATTTTTAATTTTTTATTAATTTAGACATATCAATACAAATTGAAATAAATTAGTAATTTCCTTTATTTTTTCAATTAAAAAATGGCATCCTATTTAAAGCGTTTCACTAAATACAACTTATTAAAAAAAAACTTTAATTTAATATTTTCAACTTATACTACATTCAAAAACTTCATACATTTAATGCGACACCTTATCAGCCGTATATATATANATATATTTAGTTTATTTTTATACTATCAGTATATTTAGGTCATAACTTTTAACAAAAGAACCTAAAATAAAACTTTTTTTTTCACATTTTATTACTAAAACTCACAATATCCTAAAAAAAATTCATAATTTGTTGTTATGATTATTTTTTAAATGAGTGAATAAAAGTAATTTAATTAAAGGCATGTACTTTTTGCACGTCACTCAAGTAGTTTCACGCCATAATGAGGGGGCCGGCATAGCCAATACCTCCTAAAAGATATAGTTTGTCTACGGTAGGAACTCCCCCCGCCACAAAGTCTGAGGCTGTCTGCTGGTACGGTAACAAGAAAAGCGCATTTCAGGGAGGGTGGCCTTTCTTCACTCCAGGGTTAACACAATAGATGGGGGAGAAATATTCGCTTTCTCCCCCTTCCCGACTCGAGCTAAAACTTGTCCTAAATTGTGACCCCACACCACTGCTTGAAATAGTTATACCTCGTTACCATAGTTACCGTCAAGGGTCCAGACGAATAGCTAGTCGAGTTCTTACTTTAGACAAACTGTAGAAGACCTCATCACGAATCAATTTGGTAGTCCGACGTAACGAACATAAACTGCGCAGTGGAGGCAAATAAATAGTCGAGTTCTTACTTTAGACAAACTATAGAAGACCTCATCACGAATCAATTTGGTAGTCCGATGTAACGAACACGAACTGCGCAGTGGAGGAAAAATAATAAAGATGTCACTATGCTCAGGCTACTAAGTTGCGCAGTGGAGGAAAATAAGCAAGATGTCGTTGCGTTTGGACTACTAAAGGATCAAATTTCTTGTTTATGGTAACCCGTGCTGATGGCGTGATAATTGGATGGCGCACTTTTTCAAGATTAGTTCTAAAAATCAATCGGAAGTAGTAACCCGGAAGCTTTGCGATGATTTTTAACCCTTAGCGTCATCTGTGTCAACCATCCATAATTAAAAGTTACATTTTATTTGGTCTTTCTTCTAATAAATTCTGTGTATTTTATGATTAAATGCCCCTGAAAAGAGTAGTGTAAACAGTAAAGTGACTAGAAAAAAGGGCAGTTTAATTTTTTTTAAAAATTGATAAATATTTCTTTAAAGAAGTCTAAAGATATATTTTAAACGCACTTTGATGCAAATGTATGCGGAAATCTTTTTCTAATAAATAGTTTATTGTTCCCAATTAAGTATTCGTATTTTTTAATTAATTAATATATTTTTTTAGTGTAAATTTTTTTATTATTATTAATTTCATGGGAATGAAATGTTATCATTAAATTATTTGAAAATTACAGTTTATTTTTCACAAAATATCTAATCGAGCCAAATATTTATGTTTTAAAAATTTAATTTCATAATTAAAATAACATTATATATAGTCCCCATAGTGGACTAAGGTGCGTCGCGTTTTTAAAAGCCTTTAAAGGTGCTTATTTTATTTGGTGTTTGTAAAAAGTGCTTAATTTTCTATCTTTTAAAAAGAGATATATCTTTCTTTGCCGTATCGATTTTGTCGTTCTAAATTACAAAAAAATGCATGATTTTCGCAATTTTTTCTGCAGTATTTATCTGAAACTAGTTGTTTTATGTAAAGTTTTTGAAAATGCTTTTGAATTTTATTGATTTTATGTTTATAAACTAAGAAGTTTAAACGGTAGAAATTTTTTTTTATTACTGCACAGATCCTAATTATGATTTTTTTTTGGAAAGTGATTAAAAATATTTTTTGAGTGCTTGAAAAGTACTTAAAGGTGCTTATTTTGTTAAAAAAAATCTAGCAACGCAACCCTTGGACGAATGGATGCCCCCTCTAGGCTGAATGTTCTTTGTACGTGGCTTGCGTATCATGGTTTGTGTATTTTGCCTTTTGCGTATTCCATTACTTATGCTTTTTTGCTAAGTTACACCACAGTGAGTGCATGGTTTCCATGTTGTGGAATTTAATACTTTATTTAAGCATCGTGATTGAGTCGATAAACATGCCCAGTAATCAAAGAGCAAAAGGGTCCTTGAGTATCACTATTAAAAGTTTGTCCGTTTTCCTGCAACTTGTTTGTATCGACAATTGTCCATCAGAAGATGTTATCGAATGGCTTGAAGGTCAAGATTGTCATTGTCTCACGGAAATTAATCAATTAGGAGGAGGAATTAAGTGGAATTATGACAATATTTCTTTAAAATCTTGTGATCAGAGAGAAATCTTCCTCTAAGGAACTGAGTAAGAAGGAAATAACTTCGCGATGAGATTTTCTTTTTCTTCTGCAATATGCGGATGTTTGAAGTCCTACTACGGATTGCCAAGTATGTAGTGATTCTTTCTTTTTTAATCCATAGAAAAACTATTCTTTAAAATTATTTCTAAGGGAAATAAAGCTATTTGTGTGTCGTTTAAAAGCTCTGCCTTTTTTATCTTGGATTTTCGGTAAGGTCCTTTATCCCAATTTCTTTTTTTTTCTTCTATAAATCTTAGATGGCCGAGTCTGCAGCGCAATGCTTTTAAAATAATAGATATATGCGAATGCCGTTACCTAGCTATTCTACTGAGTAACTAGGGTGATTCTTTTAAGTGCGGAATCAAGAGTTCAAAAGTTAGCTTCTCTAAATTTATCAACTAATGTCACGATTGTTTGCTTGTATTTATTGACTTGATTCGTTAGATATTGAAAAGTAAATAAATGACATTTTTTTAATTTCATTTATTTGTAAGAATATTTTAATAATTGTATCTTCAAAATAATTAGTATATGCGAATGCCGATAATATGCTTATTACCCAGCTGCTCTACAGAGTAACTGGAGAGGGGGGGGGGGCATTCTTTCAAGTGCGGAATTTAGAGTTTTCCACAATTTACCTTGGTAATGTGGGCATTAATGATTTCAATATCGTTACGTAGCATAATAAATAAGCATGCTTGCATTGTATGGTTAATGTTCAAAAGTTTGCTTCTCTTATTTTATAAACTAATGTTTCGATTGCTTGCTTATATTTATTGACTTGATTCTTTAGATATTGAAAAGTTAATAAATGACATAATTTTAATTTCATTCATTTGTAAGAATATTTTAAATCGTCCAATTCTTTGTATCGCAATTATTCTTCGTATTACTTATTATTCGATCCTATTAAGTAATTGGCGACAAATTCTCTCAACTAATNGAGGGGGGGATTCTTTCAAGTGCGGAATTAAGAGTTTTCCACAATTTACCTTGGTAATGTGGGCATTAATGATTTCAATATCGTTACGTAGAGGTATAAATAAGCATGCTTGCATTGTATGGTTAATGTTCAAAAGTTTGCTTCTCTCATTTTATAAACTAATGTTTCGATTGTTTGCTTATATTTATTGACTTGATTCTTTAGATATTGAAAAGTTAATAAATGACATAATTTTAATTTCATTCATTTGTAAGAATATTTTAAATCGTCCAATTCTTTGTATCGCAATTATTCTTCGTATTACTTATTATTCGATCCTATTAAGTAATTGGCGACAAATTCTCTCAACTAATGTGCTGTTGCTAAATTGTAGTCACTAGAGTTCTTAGATTTGATTTATGTGATTCTTTCAAGTGCGGAATTAAGAGTTTTCCACAATTTACCTTGGTAATGTGGGCATTAATGATTTCCATATCGTTACGTGGAGGTATAAATAAGCATGCTTGCATTGTATCGTTAATGTTCATAAGTTTGCTTCTCTCATTTTATAAACTAATGTCTTGATTGACTTGATTCTTTAGATATTGAAAAGTAAATAAATGACATTATTTTAATTTCATTCATTTGTAAGAATATTTTAAATAGTCCAATTATTTGTATTACAATTATTCTTTGTATTACTTATTATTCGATTCTATTACGTAATTGGCGACTAATTCTATCAAGTAATGTGCTGCTGCTAAATTGTAGTCACTGTTTTTAGATGTGATTCTTTCAAGTGCGGAATCAAGTGTTTTCCATAATTTACCTAGGTAACGTGGGCATTAATGATTACCGTATCGTTACATGGAGAAAGAAATAAGCGTGCGTCCATGTATTGGTAATATTCAAAAGTTAGCTTCTTTTATTTATCAACTAATGTCTCGATTGTTTTTGCTTGTGTTGATTGATTTGATTATTTAGATATCAAAAAGTCATTAAATGACATTATTTTAATTACATTCATTTGTAAAAATATATTAAATCGTCCTATTACAATAATCCTTTGAATTACTTATAATTCGATTCTATTAAGTAATTTGCGACTATTCTATCAGCTAATGTGCTGCTGCTACATTGTAGTCATTCGAGTTTTTAGATGTGATTTATGTAATTCCTTCAAGTGCGGAATCAAGAGTATTCCATAATTTACCTTAGTAATGTGGGCATTAATGATTTCCGTATCGTTGCATGGAGGTATGAATAAGCATGCCTCCATGTAGGGCTAATGTTCAAAAGTTAACTTCTCTAAATTTATCTACTATTGTCTCGATTGTTTGCTTGTATTTATTGACTTGATTCTTTAGATATTGAAAAGTAAATAAATGACATGATTTTAATTTCATTCATTTGTAAGAATATTTTAAATCTTCTTATTAGGACGATTTAAAATATTGTAATGTTTTAGTAATTGTTCCTTCAAAATAAGTAGTATATGCGAATGCCGTTAATATGCTTATTACCTATTTTAAATTGTCGTACTACAATTGTCCTTTGTATTACTTATTATTCGATTCTATTAAATAATTGGCGACTAATTCTATCAGCTAATGTGCAGCTGATAAATTGTAGTCACTCGAGTTTTTAGATATGTGATTCTTTCAAGTGCGAAATCTTTCTTACGTGATTCTTTCAAGTGCAGATATTTCGGACATTCACCAAAGTGACTATGTGATTGTTGACATTCACCGGTGAAAGTTGACATTCTCTTGATTTCAGTCATTCATCGTAACAAATATGCTTCTTAGTAATTTGTGTTCATAAGTAATTTTATGGTTGAAATAATAGTTAAATTACCAAGACATTAGATCGAAAATCCAAATCTTTCGATAATTCAAACAGATTATTTTAAAAACTGCATTTGTATTTGCATCAGAAATGTTAGGAGGAAAATCTAAAAATGAAGGACGAATAACAACAAAATACTTTTTTATCAGGAGAATCAAAAATTTTAGGATAACTACAAATTCTGATGTTATGAAGCTCTATTCGGTTAAAATAAATGAAAAAAAGGGTTAATGACTTAATATATTGTTTATTAAATGTTTGAATAATTTATTTATAATTATAATTAATAATAATAGTATAATAATTATTATATTATATATAATATAATAATTATTATAATATAATTGTCATATTATTATTATAATTTACTTATTAAATAATTATTTATTTAATATTAATAATAAAAATGTATAATAATAATTTATTACTATTAAACCATGAGTACTAAATAATTTATTTATTATTAATTTATTTGCTATTAGTTTAATTTATTTTTTTATAGTTTAATAATTTATTTATTATTAAACCATGAGTACTGAAAATTACTTTTACTATTTTGTATGCAATTCATTTCATATTTGTATCTTTTCATCTTTCTATTGTTTTCTAATATTTTTTAATTATTATTAATATAAAATATATACTATATATTGCCTTAAATATATTAAAATCTTTATTGATTCGATTGTTGTAAAGTAATATAAAAGCATATTTAAAGTATTCAGTTCTTTTTTTATTATTGTGTTATTAACGGAACAAAAGTGGATATTTTTGAAAACATTGGCATTGAAAACATTAATTAATAGTTACTTAGTGTAGTTAAATGCTATGAAATACTTTGGAATGGCTTAGTTAATTTCAATTAAGGGTTTAAAACATTATTCCATGTATTGTTTTAAAAAAATGATTAGAACCAAGTTTAAACTTAAAAAGCTGGTTTAATTTTTTTTTAAAAAAGAACCCCGTTTTTTTTTTTAACAATTATATTCAATATTCAATACTTTCTTCAATATTTATTGTTTTAGTAAGCATTTATTTTTAAGTTGGTTATCCAAAGTTCTCGATTTTAAAAATAAATAATTCTTAGAAAACCCTTAAATATCTAATTATTTTCTGTCTTGTTTTACCTAAATAAATACTATAATATTTGTGATGCCAGAAAAATATTGAATAAGCATGCTATTAAATCAATGCTTGTAAAAATCATTTAAATGAAAAAAAAATATATGAAATTTTAAAGGAAATAATCAATTGACCACTGTCACGAATTGTTGGGGCCTTTTAAATATTACGTAAGCATGTTTTGGGCAATTTTCTACTCCCCCATCCCTCTTGTAAGCAAATCACAAACCTTTTCCTTTCCTTACGTAAGAGAGTTGCAATACTCCCTGCCCCCCCCCCCAAATCGGGATTTCCTGTAACATGGACTGTAATAATCTAATTTTAGGATTACATTGGAATTAAAAATATTTAACTTTGCTCCGAACAAATTTACGTTTTAATTCCTTTTATAAAATTTTGAGTATATTTTTATTTTAATTTATTTTATAATTAATTTATTTTATATTATTATATAGTTGAACAGCCGACCCAATTTTTTGGGTTTACGACTACTAATGTTCAACTCCGTAGCCTTGTAATGTTGAACCCGATCCAGAAGACAAGGGAACTACTGGATCAAATATTGGGAGAAATTTGCCTTCGCGGAGGACTTTTTGATGTTACTAACCCGCACTTGCGTTACATGGTGAGGACGACCACGAGAGCATGCAACGGTTAGCCAGACGGCAAGGGGACTCTAACCCATGATCCGTCTACTACTGAGGATATTTCACTCCAGCACTGTGATCGGAGCAAGCCTTCGGGTTTTTAATTTTAAATGTCAAAATCTTACATTTGAATGGAATTGGCCAAATAATTATTGAGAAATGAGGATTAAAAATACGACTTTTTTTTATTAATATTATTCAGTGTTAAAAAAGTGAATTTAACATTAAGGGTACCAACTCTCGACAACTCTATCGCCTAAATGAATGGAACCATTTTTCCCAGATTGAGGTTACAAGCATATTTTGAAGGTAAAGAATCCAAATTCGCCGATAAAAACCAAAAACATGTGTGTATTTAGCGGAAGACGATTTTTATGTCCGATTTCGTAACTTAAAATATCGTTTGAACAAATATTTTGGAGTATTTAAGGTTGTTCCCGAATCATTAACATGGTTTTTGGAAGTTCTTCCGAATAGGAAAACAAAAAAGACACAGTTTAAGTGCCTTACACTTGAAGCAAAACTATAATTTTAAACTATGTACGCAATCTTGCAGTGTACAACTATCTGGGCTTTAGAATAGACTAATACCTTAAATATTTTAAAAATTAATAAACTTTTTTTAAAAATCGCCAATTTGGCGACATTTTTTTACCTAGATAAAAATTATCAAAATCAATGTCTTATCTTACCTTTTTGCAAATTTTGTGATCCTAAATAATGCAGCTTTAAAGACAATTAACTGGAGAACCTTGACTAAGGGAAGAATGTCTTGGCATAGGCTTGTTGAGAAGGCCAAGGCTCATCCTGGGCTGTCGTGCCAATGAGAAGAGAAGAAGAAATAATGCAGCATTGGAATAAGTTTTTAAGTATTAAAGTTCCGCAGTGGACTGATCGTTAAGACACGGTTCCCAGCAGATCACCGAAGTCAAGCATCACTGGCTGCTGTCAGTGTGCGGGTGGGTGACCACTTGGTCTGAGTAGGGACTGAGGGTGTGCGGTATGGGTCCTCGGTAAACTGTTCTACCGTAAAGTGCTCGACTTCACGTGCAAGTCGTTGGGCTACCGAAGTGGGGGTGCCATTCCGTCTGCAGAGGATCAAAATTGTGATGGCATGTCTTCGGATCATCCTCAGGGATGTTTCCCAGACCGTCGCCAATAACCCACTGTGCAGCTCTAGTGCGACGTAAATAAAGACTACTACTACTGCTTTTAAGTATTAAAAAATTAGACCACATTCGCTTTTCATTTTCTCAAAACTATGGCTTTTTTCCATACTGAAGTTTTGCGTCACTTTCAAAATAAATGTAAAAGGTGTTGACTAAAAACAGGCTAAACTAGTCCTAATAGTCACGAGTAACTGTTACAAACTCATATCAGTTATGGAAATATCATGTTATTCGCAAAAAAGCATAATTTCATGCGACTTCAGAGACGCATGTGATGTTAAGAATAGTGGAATTGAGAGACCTCTCATGATAAATTCTGTTTCATCTCCATTAGTAATTTAAACTTTAAGGGCGGTTATTGCTGCACATCCTTATATATGGTATTTTCATTTTAGGAAAGAAATGTAACTACCAAAACATTTGAATAGAATGATTCATGAATGGTTGGAGTGTCTATGGATTGTCTCGAACCAGCCTACCTCAATCTGCCAGGTTGGCGATGCGTACCCGTGTATGCCGTCCCTCTATCACCCACATCACCACCGGCAGAAAATTCACAACCTCTAGATGCGCACAACCTACTCCCGCCCAATATACGTAAGTTCTCCCTTTTGTTCTCTCTATCGACAACATTAACTGAACCTTTTATTGAGGTTGTAGCACAATGTTATGGTTGACCGAATTCTTCTTAGTGTGTTAAATTTATCTTCAGTAGCTGACCAAATTATCAGACGCACTATAAGATTCTACTAAAAATCTTAATTATAAGGTGATACTGTACAGCATTGTTGTTTTTACGCGACTGAAACCGGTTTGTACTTGCTTACAATTGGTTAAATTAGACGATATAGAATAATTATTATATCAGGTATTATATTAATATATTATAATAATGAGACAAAATTATTAGACGCGCTGTAGTGTTTTTAATAATTGCATGTTTTGCACGAGTTTATGTGCAATATTTTTATATTTAAAGATACATGTGATGGATTTTTATTGAGGAAATATTTTATATACTTCCTATTTGTGTTTGTTTTTAACGTATTGCATCACAATGTTAACCAATTGATACACGAAGGTAAACAAGTGCAAACCGGTTTCAGTCGCTTAAAAACGATAAAGCTGTAGAGTATCACCTGATAATTAAGACTTGACATAGAATCTCATAGTGCATCGAATAATTTGGCCTGGAACTGTATATTAATTTTCGAGACTAGTTTCCTTTTAACAGCTAGGTGTAATTTCAAAATTTGTATTTTGTACCCTCTTGATAACTGTAAGATTAGCTTTGTGAACTTGTAATTAACAAGGGAAACTAGGGAAGTTTGACTCGCCAATTTTGAAATAAACTAGTGGGATGTATGCCTTATGAGGAATAATTTTAGGGGNAGGTATTATATTAATATATTATAATAATTAGACAAAATTATTAGGTGCACAGTAGTGTTTTAATAATTGCATGTTTTGCACGAATTTATATGTAATACTTTTATATTTAAAGATACATGTAATGGATTTTTATTGAGGAAATTTTTTATATACGGTACAGAAGCCGTTATCCGGAAATCAGAAAACCGGAAAATCAAAAAACCGGAACGAAATTCAATAAATTTTCCAGCCGTTTTAAAAAAAAAAAAATTTTTTTTCCTCATAAGATTTTAGGATTTTTCTTTCTTTTTTGAAAGATGTTTACCATACAATCATTTTAGAAATAATCATTACTGTATTACTTCATCGTTTTTTCTTCTTTTTAAGATTATTTCCAAATATATATATTTTTTTAGTTGGGTTAAACAATAAAAAAAACGGCTTTTTGTAGCGATTCAGAAAACCGGAAAAATCAGTTATCCGGAAAAGCGATGGTCCCGATCGTTCCGGATAATCGGTTCCCTACTGTACTTCCTATTTGTGTTTATTTTTAACGTATTGCATTACAATGTTAACCAATGGATACACGAAAGTAAACAAGTGCAAATCGGTTTCATTCGCGAAAAAGCAATAAGAGTGTCACCTGATAATTAAGATTTCACATAGAATCTCATAGTGCATCGAATAATTTGGCCAGGAAATGTATATTAATTTTCGAGACTCGTTTCCTTTTACTTGATCAAAACAGCTAGGTGTAATTTCAAAATTTGTGTTCTGTACCCCCTTGATAACTGTAAGATTAACTTTGTGAACTTGTAACTAAGTGAACTATTGAACTAAAAAATTTTATATCCCTCCACTTTTAACAAATCCTAATGTTAATTTCTCTTCAGAGAATTTGCCCAATCCTTTCAGTTCTTGTAAGATGATAGAGTTTCCATATTATGCGTAACACATGTTATGGTGTACAGTGCGGTAAAAAAGGGAACACTCTGAATAACTCATGATCAGGGCTGCAGGTTTGTCGCGGCTCGAATTTCCGCGATGATTTCCGCGAAATTGTCATCTTTTTTCCTAAAACCGGCGAATTTCTCAATATGTCTTGACTTGCGCGAAAATTGATTAAAATTTGATTTTTTTTTCTTCATTTTATATTTATTATTTTTATTTTCCTGAACCTTAAATTGAACATGTAAAATTGATTAGATATTTAGGGGAGTGAATCAATAGCAAAATGACATGAAAATAGTTCAGAGATAAGAGATAATCACAATCTTGTCAACTAAGGTGGTCTTTCTACACTTAGGGAGGGTAATTACCTTCCTGAAGTCAGTAAGAGTACAAAAGAAATTGGAATCACAAAAGAAGGAAAATGTTATAAATCAAATCTTTGACATAAAAATTTTTATACATGCTATTGCACTGGGCAATGAAATTTCTACTGCCTTTCTACATATCCAGTTAATTTTTCCTAGGTGGATTCTTGTGATTTCTTAAATATGGATCAGTTTCTTAGATGAAGGGGGGGGGACTAGTAGTTAGCAGGGACTAGTAGTTTGAATGTAGAATGTTTGAGTTTTCACAGCAATTACTTCTTACAAACCAACGGTCAAGGAATTGCGCGTTGGTGAAGGAAAATTGATCGAGTTTTGGAAATTAAAGACCGAACGCTCCAAAANTGAAAGTACCACAAAATTAATTGGAGTATGAGACAAATACAATAACTAATAGTCTGCATTGAAGTAATAAAATACTGATTTTTCTATAGATTGAATTATTTTTTATCTCTTACAGGAACTTCTATGGGCCGAAACGAATGTTTCCCCCTAAAATTATTCCTCATAAGGCATACATCCCACTAGTTTATTTCAAAATTGGCGAGTCACACTTCCCTAGTTTCCCTTGTAAGTGAACTATTGAACTAAAAAAATTTTATATCCCTCCACTTTTAATAAATCCTAATGTTAATTTCTCTTCAGAGAATTTGCCCAATCCTTTCAGTTCTTGTAAGATGATAGAGTTTTCATATTATGCGTAACACATGTTATGGTGTACAGTGCGGAAGAAAAAAAGGGAACACCCTGAATAAATCATGATCTAATAATTAATTTTCACGTATTTAGATTCAATTTTAATATCATGGCCCAATAGAAGCACAATTTTTAAAAATAATGAAATTAAATTACACAGTCACAATATTTCTCTAAATATCACTGATAAGAAGAGAAAAAAAAATCTTAAATGTGCTAATTACCCGCAAAAAGATTAATTGTTTTATCTCTTATGACTGTAAGGAATTTAATTTGATGATAAATAATTCACAAAAATTTTCTCTTCTGGGCTTCTGACATATTTTAGTCAAAGAAAGGGAGAATTTGTTGTTGAAAAGCGGGCTAACTTATATTTATTATTCAGGAACCGCAATAAATTATTTAGTTAGTCTTCTATAGAAAAATATTACAAAATCATTGAGCAGAATTCATTTAAATACAAGATATATAAGTTTTACAATAAGTTTCTTAAATTAGTAATTTACTTTAAATTTTTAACTGCTGTGGAATTTCAAGGCTGAAGCAAATTTTAAGTTTTACAAGAATAAAAAGATTCATTGAAAAAAGTTAAATTAATCCATATCCAAGTTTTAAACCTTATTCAAAACTATTCACCTTAATTACATAGATTCAAAAATCGCAAAGCCGGAAAATTTACACTTGAAAGAAGCATAACATAAGATTTTATATTAGTCATTTTAAAATTTCTTTGACCAAATATTAAAAAAAAAGCTTTAATAACTTATGGAAAAAAATAGCCTTAAGACAATTGTGACACTGCTCTATCCCATAAGCTACTATGGCTCCACACTTTATTCAGTGATTTATACCATCGTGACGTTTAAATAAGTTATAGTTAAGCAAAATAAAATGTCAACAAAAAAAAAAGACGTGGCAAATTTGAGAACATCCAATAAATTTTTACATGATTAATTAATAAAAATAATATTTAATAATCATGATTAAGTCATTTTCTAAAAAATATTTAGAAATTTTTTTGAAGAAAATCGAAAAAAAAAAAAATGATTTTAGATATAATTAAAAAACGTCGTTTCTCGCAAGATCTTTAATATTGAAATATATTTTGGTTTGTTTCATCAGGTAAACTCAAGAAGCAACTTAAATGGCATTTTATCGTAAGGTTTCATCTAAAACTATGCATCGTGTTAATTGTGTTTATCGTTATGCTTTTGTTACATTTCTATGAGACTAAATATTTTAAAATCAACGGTAATTGAAATAAAATAAAAAAATTAAAATAAGAGTTAAATTAATGGAGAAATTTGTTTGCGCTAAATTTTGACTATAATGCATTGGCCTGCGTGATCAATAGCAGCATGCCAAACGTAACATGTCAGCAGCTATGTACTGTTAAATCTTTTTTCTGTTTAATGGAACTTCTTAAAAAAATGTGTTTCACTTAATCTAATAACGTAAAGTCATCGGAAAAGGCAACAAATAATAATAAATAAAAATTTTGATTCTTTTAACTTTATTAATTGTTTCGATATATACTTGCTGTTTAATATCGATTTATTGATTATTTACTTTTCTATTCTCTACCTTATGTGAAGATCTGGTATTCAGCAAGTAGATAAATAAAATTTTTGAATTGGAGTGTTTTTCCGGTTAATGCAGATGTAGCTGTGCATTGTTCAGGTGTGATTCAAAATGGGAACCAATAGAATAAGCTGTAAATAGAATTGTTACATTAATATCTATAAAAAAAAACTGAGTTGTGGTGATTCGAAAGTTTGTAAACTATTTCAGTTGAAGAAATACATTTATCCCTAAAAAGTGCCTTCAGAACTAGGTCTGTTAGTCGAGCATAACTTAGTTTTTTTTTAATAAAAATACTTATTATTTTTATTTTAGTAATACAGAAAAGAAAAAAAAGCAATGTTCAATTAGTCAAATTTATGCTAGTAATATAGACAGATACCGCAAAATAGTGTATGAAAACAACATTTTGACAAAGAAATGTTTCATTCATTTACAACCTTTGTTTTTACTTTCTAAGTTTTTTTTTATTCTCTAAATGATTATTTCTTCTTTTATCAGTGCATTTTTAATAAAATAGGGTTATTTTAAAAATAAAAAAAATTTATCAATTTTATTTTTTTAACTTTCGAACCTTTCATGTTTTTGCATTCTATTTTTTATTACTACGTATGTAATATATGAAACACTGAAAATTTATTCAGGGATTATAAAATGATTTGTATCATAGAAACGACTGAAACCATACAAAATGATATTAATTAACAATCAGGTAAACTTGTTTCATAAAAATGACAAAAACCATATAAAATAATATTAATTACCAGGTAAACCCACCCCATAGTTTTGTGACTGTGGACAAAAAAAAGAGCACTTGAAGAAAAAGTCCGTAAAAAAACACCTCATAAGTAACTATGAATAATTTGAATATCAATATGAATATGAATTTCAAAGTCGATTCAATTGACCCGTTGATCCCCAATTTCAAATAATTAAATATTTATTCGAATGAAATTATATATATATTTCTTAAAAATATTAATGCCTGAAGATTAATTTAAACACTACCTAGTATTTAACAAAATGATTAAGACTCTTCTCCGCCACGCATTTTCTTAAAATAGAAGAATAACACTGGATGTGATTTTTTGTCGAATTTATGCGAGTGCTTGATTTCACCGAATTCGGGTAAGAGGATTTTAAATAGTAAGCTACAGATGTTCGTACCTTATGTTCGTAAAGCTACTGATTACTTTTTCTCGAAAATGTATTTTTGGTTCAGTTTATTTATTTTTTCGTCGGGATGGTGTACTCTAAATTATTAAGCTCATTAAGTAGGATTAAGTTGTTCTAAAATTTACCTTAATTTCTATAAAACACACTTATAGAATTGCTAGGTACAAACAATGCTTTTTGCCTAGTTATTGTTTTAAAAATTCTTTTAAATTAAAATACTTTAAATTTTGTTGATATTTTTAACTTGTTAAAAGATTTAGCCCCTGAGAAGCAGTTGATTGATACATAATTTATAACAATATTGTATATTATATAATTGAAAAAATTAAAAATGAATCAAAATTAAAACGTATAAAGTATTAAAAATATATGAAGTAGCATGTATCACAGTTCACTTTGTATCACGTATATCCTCTTTTTCAAAAGTCTCAACTGAAAAATAGGCGGAATTTATTTCTTTAGATACGTCGATGTAAAAGTAAAGTTGCTTAAATCCAATATGTACTTAAATACTTAGTTTTATTTTGAAATTTTTTATTTTTTTAAGTACATTTTGCTTGTTAAAACTTTTGATCAGAATGTCAGGAAATTTGTAAATGTATAATATTATGTTATGTAATCCTATGTGACAAAACAATCACGAATAAGATCAATTTTTTGGGACAGTTTAACATTTTAAATTGCAGTCGAACTTTTAAAGAAATGTAAGATAAAGTAATAAAACATTTTGCTGAACAAAAGTTTAAAAAATGAACACTTTTTTTTTTTACTCTGAATTTGAATTGATCTGGATTTCTGCTATGAAAGATACAACATTAAACAAAATATTAGAGTAACTATCTGAAACATTAGTTACAGTTAAGTTTATCATGATTAAGAGATCTGATCTTGTTCCGGTTGATTTCTCATCTTGTTCCGGTTAACTTGCATGGTTTTAAAAATCGAAATTGTTGTGTTTAAAGAGGAAAATAAAATTATTTAATTGATTCACAAAACTGGTATTCATGTTTTGAAGAAATAATAAATGGTCGGAATAATTTTTATGCATATTTTATTTAATATATTTACCTTTTTATTATTTATTAAAAAACGAAACAGACAAGATGAGATATTTAGATTTTTTTGGATTACATTGCCCATTTTGGTAACCATAAAAACTTTACATAAATTTACACAAAGAAATAAAAAAGACAACACATAGAAATCTCATTTTCTACCTCGTTCAGCAGTACTATTAAAATTTTAAAATATTAGTACTTTTAAATCAGAAAAAATATTTGAGAAAAACACCAAATTTTGAAAGTGTTAATTAGCACAAAATAATAACTTCAAAATCCTGTATTATTTTGATAAAAACAAAATAAATTAAAAAATTATAACGATATATATTATGAACGGTAAAATCAACTGATGTACTATGAAAATAAATCTGATATATATACTATTAAACATAAAACAGTTGTAACAGAACGTAAATATACAATCATAAATGCATTAAGTTTAATACAAACATTTGCTTTCCTCTCAAAAAAATGGATTTATTTCATGAGTTCTTGTAATCCAAAGATAAACTTTATTAAGAACTGGAGTTCTTGATGGCCAAATTTATTTCGAAAAGTAAAATTATTAATTTTAATTATCAAAAGCATGCAATGCTTTTGATAATTTTTTGCATGTAAATAACTTTGGATAAACGAATTCTATAATTGTGCACAAAAAGCATTCAATTCGCCTGAAAAATTCTTGAGGGGTGGAGAAATGAGCAAAAAGGGAAATTAACATTAAGGGGTTCAAACTTTGAAACGGTTTCCTGACCATACTATTGGGACCATATTTTTCAGATGCGGCTATCACCAATATTTTGAGAGTCCTAAATCCAAATCTGCTGAAAAAAAAGAGGTATATTTAATCTGAGATAATAACGATTTCGTGTTTGATTTCATAACTTAAAATATCGTTTACATCAATTAATTGCAATATTTATGTTGAGGCCCTCGAATCATTAAGATCGCACGTGAAAATCTGATCATTAGATTAAAAGTTATTCAGAGTGTTCTTTATTTTGCGCACTGCACATGTTCGAACCATCGCTAGCAGCTATACAACTTGGGCCCTCATTATTCACGAATGTTGGCTCAATAAGGGTTTAAAGGCCCGTTATTTTCCAATATTGGCCCTATACAGAAGTGTCTGATTTACCCGATATTTTACAGTCACTTTACAACCAATATCGGTTCTANCAGCTTTTTTTTTTTTTTTTTTAATATTTTGTTTGTTAAAACTTTTGATCAGAATGTCAGGAAATTTGTAAATGTATAATATTATGCTATGTGACAAAACAATGACGAATGAGATCAATTTTTTGGGATAGTTTAACATTTTAAATTGAAGTCGAACTTTTAAAGAAATGTAAGATAAAATAATAAAACATTTTGCTGAACAAAAGTACAAAAAATGAACAATTTTTTTTTCTCTGAATTTGAATTGATCTGGATTTCTGCTATGAAAGATACAACATTAAACAAAATATTAGAGTAACTATCTTAAACATTAGTTACAGTAAAGTTTATCATGATTAAGAGATCTGATCTTGTTCCGGTTAACTTGCATGGTTTTAAAAATCGAAATTGTCGTGTTTAAAGAGGAAAATAAAATTATTTAATTGATTCACAAAACTGGTATTCATGTTTTGAAGAAATAATAACTGGTCGGAATAATTTTTATGCATATTTTATTTAATATATTTACTTTTTTATTATTTATTAAAAAACGAAACAGACAAGATGAGATATTTAGATTTTTTTGGATTACATTGTCCATTTTGGTAACCATAAAAACTTAACATAAATTTACACAAAGAAATAAAAAAGACAACACATAGAAATCTCATTTTCTACCTCGTTCAGCAGTACTATTAAAATTTAAAAAAATTAGTACTTTTAAATCAGAAAAAATATTTGAGAAAAACACCAAATTTTGAAAGTGTTAAAGCACAAAATAATAACTTCAAAATCCTGTATTATTTTGATAAGAACAAATAAATTAAAAAATTATATAGAGTACACTTAACACACTCATACAGTAAATTAAGTTTAACAAATTATCCAATTCTTAAAAATATTTTTTTATTACAGTTTTTATTATTAAGTATAATAAAATCATATGGATGATTTTTATGAAACTTTTGCCTTTAAAATATTTCTTCGTTCTTTGAATTAATTAAAATCTAAGTTGATGTTAATTTTTTGTATTAGGATATAAATTATCTATATTTATTTAAATTTGTTTATTAAATTATATATAAATTATCTATATTTATTTAAATTTGTTTATTAAATTATATATAAATTCGTTTATTAAATTACACATAAATTTTTATAAAATTAAACGTGACATCCAATTTATGAATGAGAACAAAGTTATTGAAAAATGATAAAAATTCTAAGTTTTGTCTTATAGTTTTAAAAATTTAAAAATTACTTTAATTTCATAAGTATGAATTAAGAACAAACTCTGTGCGTTAAAAATTAATTCATGCACAAACAATGAACGGTAAAATCATGAACTGATGTACTATGAAAATAAATCTGATATATATACTATTAAACATAAAACAGTTGTAACAGACAATCATAAATGCATTAAGTTTAATACAAACATTTGCTTACCTCTCAAAAAAATGGATTTATTTCATGAGTTCTTGTAATCCAAAGATAAACTTTATTAAGAACTGGAGTTCTTGATGGCCAAATTTATTTCGAAAAGTAAAATTATTAATTTTAATTATCAAAAGCATGCAATGCTTTTGATAATTTTTTGCATGTAAATAACTTTGGATAAACGAATTCTATAATTGTGCACAAAAAGCATTCAATTCGCCTGAAAAATTCTTGAGGGGTGGAGAAATGAGCAAAAAGGGAAATTAACATTAAGGGGTTCAAACTTTGAAACGGTTTCCTGACCATACTATTGGGACCATATTTTTCAGATGCGGCTATCACCAATATTTTGAGAGTCCTAAATCCAAATCTGCTGAAAAAAAAGAGGTATATTTAATCTGAGATAATAACGATTTCGTGTTTGATTTCATAACTTAAAATATCGTTTACATCAATTAATTACAATATTTATGTTGAGGCCCTCGAACCATTAAGATCGCACGTGAAAATCTGATCATTAGATTAAAAGTTATTCAGAGTGTTCTTTATTTTGCCCACTGCACATGTTCGAACCATCGCTAGCAGCTATACAACTTGGGCCCTCAATATTCACGAATGTTGGCTCTATATAGAATTGTCAGATTCACCCGACATTTTATAATCATTATTCAGCCAATATAGATCCCATAAAGGCCGATATTAACCCTATATAGGACCAATATTAAAAAATCTAGACATATCAATATGCGTCATGTTCATATAGGGCTTATATTTTGCCAATTTCGAGCCCAACTGGAGCCAAAGAAAAATTGTTTGCTAGGGGTCTTGTAGATTCTAGGTTTGTATGATGTTAAAAACAGTAAAATGGTTTTCTAATGAGTATGTTAAATGTGACAAAATCTAAGAGATGCTTTCTTATTATCTATGACTTTGCAGCTCAAGATCCTCGTCACTGGTCTAGGCAGCATGTGTTCACCTGGCTAGAATGGTGTGTGGACAGCTTCTCTCTACCCCCTCTGGACATCGAACAGTTCTTTATGAATGGCAAGTTGTTTTTATATTATTATTCATCTCATCATTATTATTATTGCTGTATAGTCATTCAGAGAAATAACTATGAAACACTAATGTTAGCGTACTTGTTCGATTATTGTTCCAAAAACTACTTTTCGCAAAGTGGATAGAAAAATAATAGAACTCCCGCGGAGGATTCTCTAGAAAATATTTTGAGTTTTTTGCTCGATATTTTGAGTTACTTATTCAGACACAAAATGAACAAACGGATATTTATTCTGAATAAACCATTATTTTTTCGACTAATATGGAATCTTTAAAACATGGAATTTGAAAGATATGTTGCCAATAGTTTAGACACTAGAGCGGCCAGAAGTTTGAACCACTTAATATTAATCTCGTAGAAGGGCACGCTCCCCTGAATGATTTTTTGAATTCCTTTTTTTTGTACTACAGAAAAGTTCTTTTTTAAGTAAAAAGGAAGCTCCATCCCTTCTCCAACACCATATAATTTTGTCTCTTACTTATCATTGTTTTTTTTTGCTCCTTTTCTTATTTTTTTAAGTTAATAATTCAAGTGTGATGGCAAGGGGAATAAACTAATGCTATTTCCTATTTCCCCAATAAGACAAAATGACAACTAAACAAATAATTTCTACCTTTGAAAATTCGTCTATTTTTCTTTTTACATAGCAAATAAGATAAGTTTTCTGCTGTTTAAGTTTTTAACAATGTAATAGCATCTATGAAGAAAAAAAGTCTGGTTTTTGCTAAAAATCCGGAAATTAAACAACATAGGGATTATAATCTCAGCAGCTCCCCTTTGCCGCTGATTCAAGAAAAAGACCAGAATACTTGCACATATGTGGTAAATATTTTTAAGTTAAAATTTTTGAAAGGGAATTCGTATTATAACAAAAATAAAATCAAACTGAAGTATAATATTTAAGGTTGGAAGATTTAAAGTCCAAAACGTTTCACGCTTTCTGATCTCTGATCCTCCAAATAGTGTTTCTGTTTAAGTAATACCTATACAATAATTGTTTCAACTGTTTTTAATTTAAAAAAAAGGACGTGGTTTATGTCTGCTGAAGAAGACAGACTTCTCTGAAAGAACACCTCGGTGTGGAGACGTCCTTTACAATGCTCTCCAAGTCCTACTCCTTCAACATCAGCAACAAGGAAAAGGAGAGAACAATGTCTCGGCTTCACTTTTGCAACATGCCTCTTCTCGAGAGAGAAGTAAGTTCTTATTTCTTCCCCTTTTTATACATTGTTATAAGACACATATGTTACTTATAGTCCGAGATAGCGAAATAAGGTTTATTTTAACTCGGCAAAAACCTTTTAATGTAAACCTAAAAAGGTTTGTTATGCGGTTTACGTGTAAAACATCTAATCTTAAAACGAGATCTGTAACAATCTGCTCTATTCGACGCACATTACCCTTTCCCAAAACCTTGGGAAACAGCCTTCGATATAAAAACCTTAAATCGAGGTTGACTTAGAGTTTTCAAGCTTGGAAAAAAACCTTTAATAAAGCTAGTCTCAAGGTGAAATTAATCTTAAATCCAGGCAATTATAAGGTTTATTTCCGCAACGTCTTGTATGCTCAGTTAAAATCCACCTTGTCACGAAATTGTGATGAACAATGCAATTTGTTCCTATATCGCTAGTGTGACATCAGTTGAAACGTCACTATAGACCTAAGTGACCTTTTTGCCTAAGTGACAATGCTTTTTAAAAAAGCTTTACGAAATAATTTGTAATCCTTATAAAATGAAAGGTTGGGAACTGAAATATTTTTGCTTTATTGAAAAAAGGTTTTTAGAACAAACATTTTCAGTAAAAAGAATCATTCGGACACAAGGCTACAGCAAGGTTACATGCTTTCTGGTTATGAAATTTACAATTATTGTGTGAAACATTTGCCACCACCTTTTAAATGTTTTCAGACTGTGGCCACCCTGTAATAAATACTATATTGGAATGATGTCCCATAGTTGAAAATAAACTATTGACTGTTATCTTTACAGGTCCTTTTCCTACAAGAACAGGCTCCTGGCCAAGGTCTATCAGCAGTGACTTCCATAGCATGGGTCATGTAATACACGAGAGTGAACATGCACAAGTAGCCATTAGTCACATGAATGGTAGTGACGTTGACAGTACCACAGCTATGAGTCCCCCTCCAGCCAATGAAGACTCGGAAAAGAGCCCGGAAAGAGGTTGCGTAACAGGTACGAAAGATAAGCTTACGAAATATAAAATCCTCTTTTAAGCTCCATTCCGTTGCTCTAACAGGGTATTTTGTAATGACCACCTTTAATATCTAAATATAATATTACATTAAATGTTGCGAATAGTATTAAAGCCAGGGAAAGGCAGAAAATAGAAACACCTTCAAGTATTAGCAGACACCAAACTACTTTTGATGTTTTAAGTCTCTGCATGATGCGTAGCGTTTTTAAAAAGCGCTTAAAGGTGCTTATTTTTGATTGTCATTTTTTAAAAGCCCGTAAAAGTGCTTTTTTTTATTGGGTGTTTTTAAACAGTGCTTATAATTTTATCTTTACGAAAATGATTACTTTTTCTTTGCCATGTCTATTTTCGCCACTCATTATACAAAAGCGTGCTTTTCACATTGTTAAACGATTTCACAATTCTTTCAAACACAATGTATTTCGACGTACAGTCGTACCGTAGCGTATAAAAGCGCCAATCATTTTACATGTTTGATGAAATACTTGCGAGTTCGCATGTGCGTCTACTGAGCTGTCAGATTATTGCACTCTCATGTGCAATTCTGCTGCATTTTGCATTTCTCAATTTCAGGCTTTAGTTTCCACTCCTGATATCGAACCGAAAAATCTCTCAGTCATTTTATAATGGCTCTAGAAAAAAGTTCTTTGTCAGAAACCAGTTACTTTATCATGGTCATGTAAAGTCTGAAATTTATTTTGCATTTTGTTAGTGTATATAGTGCTTAAAAATATTTTTTGAGTGCTTAAAAAGCACCTAAAAGGTGCTTGTTTTTTGTTGAAAGGTTTGGCTACACACTCTGATTTAGTATAGAGATAAAACATATTTTGTTAGGGGAACACAAACCTTACAAACACTTCTAATTCGTAATTCAGAATATCTATGAACTTATGTTTCATGCCAGATAAAATTATACAAGTATAACAGTAAAAATGGACAAAGTTACAAAAAAAAAAAAAAAGATCTGTCTCAACTCCGTAAGAAGATCTGGAGTTTGGTGAGCGAATCGAGCATTTTTTAGAAAATGTTATTAATATTTCTGTATATTCTTAATGGACAAGACTTTATTTTTGTCTTCTTTACGATTACGTTAATTCTTTAAAATTTAGTAAAAAATGTATGATTTTTACTTTAAAAAATATACTAAACATTACGAATTTTAAAAAACGTCTTTTTTTAGAACTACACTCTTAGATTAACTAACGGCGATTGTTCAATAAACACTGCATTGAGTCAACTGTTAGAAGAAGTATATTTTTGTTGTCTAATTTTATAGTTTTGTCAAAATGCTTATTAAAATCTGCTTAATTTGATTCAAATAGGGAATTACTAATGTATTTTTTCTTTCGAATGGATGGCAAACAACTTTTTTTAATTAATGAAACATAAATAATTTTCGCCCATTTTCACTTGGTCAACTTGTACAACAATCATTAGAAAAGTATGCCTTTTAACCCTCAACGCTAGGTGGTCAGATAGGCAAGCGGACGTTAATTGTTCCGTTTTTGTCAACAGATAAATACAAAATAGGATGAGAATAATAAAATGACTGTCATTTTGCTTCTTGACCTTTGTAATGATGATCATATGCATTAGACTATTATGCATTTGCTCTTAATATTTAAATTTTTGATGTGAGTTTTCTTTGCAGCA
Organism: Parasteatoda tepidariorum; assembly: GCF_043381705.1. Lineage (NCBI taxonomy): Eukaryota > Metazoa > Arthropoda > Arachnida > Araneae > Theridiidae > Parasteatoda > Parasteatoda tepidariorum. Next base: position 7,129,940 of record NC_092204.1, read on the forward strand.
TTAAGTCTAAAGGCAAAGTAGATCTCAATAATTTTACAGCGGATTATAGTTATTTTAATTATATTACGCAAATTAAAAATTAGAAGAAGCTGACAATTTTAACTTTCTTCTGGGCATATAACTTTGACCTTCCATTAAAAAAAAAAGTTTAAAATTAAAAAACCGAGTGATATCGTTTTCATCTAGGTTTCTTTCTAGAAAAACAAAGTTCTTAATTTACAAAACTCTTGTCAGGCCAGTCTTGACACACGCTTCTGAAACTTGGACAATGACAAAACTGGAGGAAAATTGTATCACAATATTTGAGAGAAAGATTTTACGGAGTATACTTGGTGGTGTAAATGAAAACAATAACTGGAGAAGGAGATTTAACTTTGAACTGTACAAGATTTCTTAACAACCCGATATTATTAAATACATAAAAATAAATAGAATGAATTGGATGGTCCACGTGATTCAAATGAGTGATGACAATACAATGAAAAAGATACTGCTTTTTAGACTCACTGGAACAAGAAAGCGAGGAAGGGCGTGTTTGAGATGGACTGATTCGGTGGAATCTGATTTTCTTGCAATTAATGAAAAGAATTGGAGATCAAAGATAAATCGGAAGTCGTTATGGAGAAATTTTCAGAGGAAGGCATTGGCCCACATTGGGCTGTCTGGCCAACTATGATGATGATGAGGACATTGTTTTCAATAAATTTTAACAGAACTCCTCTTTACAAGAAAGAAAAACTCAAATAATTTAACTATTCAACTTTCATAGATAACACAATGCTAAATAATTAATACTTGCATGAATTATGGCATTTGACATTAATAAGAATTGTAAAATGAATAAATATTTTCTTAACTTACCAAAAAAAGGGCCTAGGTGGCTCGAAAAGTATTTTTAGTACTGTGAACAAGCAACTCTTATAACAGAATGACCAAAAAATATGGTTATTCTGGTGAGCTAATTTGAAGTCGAAAGTTGTGCTTCTCTGTGGTTTCTTATTAACAATTTTTAAGAAAATGACCACCCAAACAATTTCCCGAGGAAGAAATTTACATCTGAATATCGGACAAAAGACCCTGAAATGAGCCAAGCCACGGGAGAGAAACTATAAAATAAAATTTTATTGAAAATCATTCGTTTTTAAGTTTTTTTCCAACAAAATAATGGTTGGTAGGGCTCTGGGCTCATGTCCAAGAGGTCGTGGGCCGCAGACTCCCCTTATAGTAAATGGTGACTGATACACGTTAAATATGTCGAGTCAGAAAGTCCTCCATGTTGCCATAATAAATCATACCTCTGAGAGTACTGCAGGAGATTCCTTGTTTTGTGGATTTGTTCAAAATTACAAGGCTATAGATTTGAACAATAGAAGTCATAAACGTAAAATTGGGTCAGCTGTTCAACGACGGTTATAAAAATAGCTTGATTGGTAGGACACTGGGTTCATGTTCAAGAGGTCGTGGGCCAAAGACTCCCCTTGTAGTAAATGGTGACTGATGTACGTTAACTCTGTCGAGTCACGATTTCCTCCATGTTCCCATAATAAATCATACCTTTGAGGGTACTGATCAAGGAGTTTCCTTGTCTTCTGGATTGGTTCAAAATTACGAGGCTACAGATTTGAACATTCGAAGTTATAAACCCAAATTTGGGTCGGCTGTTCAATGACGGTTATAATTACAATAATAATACTATGATTAAAAGTAAAGTCTCTCTTTATTTTGGATGCATAAAAAAATTATTATTTTTGTAGATGCGGTTTTATTGAACTCAAAACATCCCTCTGTAGTTACTCCAGTGCAATCTCACCCAACAACCCTGTTCAATGATAGAAACAATGGAAACTGTGGTGAAAAAATCAGTAAATATTATTTTTTTATTCATTGCTTACTTATGGTTATCATTCAGCTCTTATTAACTGCTTCATAAAATGAATTTTCATTGCAATAAACTTTGCTGTTTCATTGTGTTTTCTTATTTAAATCAACATAATTTCTTTAATACATTAGTAATGCTCATCGTCATCTTTAATTGAAGTGTAATAAAGTATTGTAAAGGAAAATTACTGATGAGTGCAAGCACATTTCTTCTTCTTTTTTTATTTGTTATCAATGTTGATAAGTTTTAACTTAGCTTAGTTGCCTGTTTTGCTTTTTTAATAATACTACTAATTAATTGCTTATTGGATAATCGCTATTATAGAATTGCTTCATTTCACATAAATTTTTTTTTTATTTTTTAAAGATATCGCTTTACACGGCGATTGATTTATTGCTAATTTTTTCCAACATTCAGTGAAGATTCTGTCTTTCTGTGGGAGGATTCTGTCTTTCTTTTTTTGTTGTTGCCTGCTTTGTAATTTAACATTTTTTATTTTCTAACATAATTAGAGCATGTGAGGGTCAATCTAAAAATGCTTTTAACAAATTGTGAGGAGTTTAAATAAATTTTTTATTTACAAGAGATAGAATTTCTTTTTGTTTTTGGTTTCAAAAGCTTAATTTAGATATATATCTGATAGCAGAAACCCTTCCGGACGGCAGTGGGCAATTATCACGGTAGACTTAGAGGTTGGGCAGCTCACATCGACCAGAGGTCTATTGTACCCAAACCCCAAATCATTAGCCGCTGTGGTTCAGGGGATAGAGCGTTCGCTATCCTAATGAGGTGAACCGGGTTCGAATACCAGCTATGACTGGTAGATACGAATTCCGCATCCTGCTTGCACCGACCACAGTGCTGACGTGACATATACTCAGTGGTAGACGGATCATGGGTTAGAGTCCCCTTGCCGTCAGGCTAACCGTGGGAGGTTCTCGTGGTCTTCCTCTCCATGTAACGCAAATGCGGGTTAGTTCCGTCAAAAAGTCCTTTACGAAGGCAAATTTTGCCCGATACTTGATCCAGGAGTTCCCTTGTTTTCTGGATTGGGTTCAAAATTACAAGGCTACGGCGTTGAACATTAGTAGTCGTAAATCCAAAAATTGGGTCGGCTGTTCAACGACGGTTATAAAATAAACCCTAAATCATGATTAACAAGAAAACCTTATGGCTTAAATGAAGTTCAGCAAACACCTAACAAGAATATCTCGCGATTCCCAGGACTAAATGCAATGTTGCCCTAAATGCTAAAATCTTTGAGCAGAATAGACCTCACAATTACAGAGTATATGTCGTGAAGTCTCCTCTTCAAGATGACAGCCTCTACAAAGAGGATTATAGATTCAACACCCATTATGTATAGGTGTGTCTCCTGAGGGTGCAGTGTTCAGTGCGAAGACCAATGATCTTCCTGAAACTGTAGCATAACAAGATCTTTTTGATGTAAATTAGGACAGTCAGCTACTTAGCTTGTCTCTGACCATGCGAATTGCGCCATTGCTCATGGGCATTTTGCCATAGAACTTGGATATAGATGCCCTGAATGATGTGGGAGAAATTCCCAAAGCTGGCTCAGGGCCCCAGAAAATCCCACTAGAGCCAGCCTGTGCTTCTTCATCAGCTAGTTCATATCCAAGAATGCTCATATGTCCAGGTGCCTAATGTAGGTATACCTTGTTATGAGTAGAGAGGTCACAAAAGACCGAGAAGCACTCCCACACTAGTAAAGAGGTGATGAATTTACACCTTGATAGTCATAAGAGAATTATCACGGTATCTGCAGATCATTTTTCTTCTAATTAAAAAAAGTGAAAAATAAAACTTCTAAGGCTTCTTTTAAAAACATACTAAAACTTGTTTCTTCTTGTATTGGATTGCAGAGTAAAACTTTAAGGTGTTCCTAATAACTGCGCCTCTTGATTCCTTTCTGCTTCTGCCTGCAATCAGACAGGTTTTGGTGTTCCTCAGTCGTGATTGGACAGATTTTGATAGTGTTTTTGCTTCTTCTTTTTCCTCACTTAAATATTAATTTCTGACCTTCAATTGAGAGGAGTTGTCATGAAAAACTTTGTATGTTCTACAAAGTAATTATTTTTCTTTACAGAAAAACCCATTGCTAAGATAATCTTTTCTCTTAACAGATGTTCGACTTTTGTGGGACTTTCTTCAGCAATTGCTGAACGACTCTCAACAAAGATACAATTGTTGTATCATCTGGAAGGACAAGTCTCGGGGAATATTTAAGATCACTGATCCTCATCGTTTGGCAGCTCTGTGGGGAAAACAGAAGAATCACTTAAACATGAACTTCGACAAAATGTCTCGTGCTTTACGATACTACTACAGGGTTAGAATTCTCCAAAAGGAACCGGGAGAGAGGCATTGTTACAGGTAATCATTCTTTCGCCTACACTGAATGCATAAAAAAAAGTGAACCATGAAAGTTCAAATGCAGAAATATCAAATTGTGAACAAAACATGGGGAATTAAGCAATGAGCAAGTTAGCATTTTGATGTCTGGAGATTATTTTTTCAGCACTTGAAACCTCCTGGTTCGTAATGTTGATTCCATTGTCATATCTATGTGTGTTAAACAAAGTGAATAAAAATAGTAGAATACGTAAGATTAATCTAATTTTTTAAAGCCATATTCAATGTGTGCTTCAAACTTACAGTGTTTATAAACATTAGTTGATAATAAAATTACTCAGACATTATAATTCTGTTATTAACTTTACCGTTAAAATTAAAGTTACATATACATTTAAAAAAAATTAAAGTTTTTTAAAACTACATTTTTTAAGTGGGCAAAAAAGGAAACAATTTTATTTTTATGGAGTATAAAACAAAGAATGTAGACTGACAAAAAACGTATGGCCTAAACTACCAGTAAAATTTACAGTGTTTCGTGCTCTATGGGAACGCAAAAAAGTTGTGGTAATTTTTACCAAAATGCTTTGGTGATGATTTTTTGGTAAAATTAACTGTAAGATTAAGTTTTTGTTACCATTGGTGGTAAATATGGTAAAAAATTACCAATTTTAACAGCAGCGTAGTTTAGGCATTGTAAAAATGTTCAGTTTAATAAATAAAATTTTTTTTTTTTCTGTTGTTGTTCAAGTATTAAGTTTTTATTATTCATTTGTACAAAATGTTACTTGCAACTGTATTGTTTCTAAGCCCTTTATTAGTATTTTTTTATTTAACTACTGCCGTGTTTAATTATTTATTGGATAATATCGATTGGAATAGTCATTTTATGCTGCAAGCTGTTCATATGAATTTGTATTTTTATTTGATAATTGATTTGTACCTGTTTCAGATTTTTAAGGCATCCGAATGAACTGCGTCATTGCAAGCAAAGGGCTCTGTTGACACGCGAGAATGGCACTCCAAATGGAGTCCAGGCGAGCGGAGATGTTGAGGCAGCTTTAGACATGAGTATTAAAGAGGAAGGCTTCTCACCTAATGCTGCAGACTAGTAATCAAAACAACAACACCTGTTAAGTGTTTCCACAAACTTTAGTTGAAAGGTCATTAAAAAGTCGTATTTATACTTCTCCACCAAATGACTGACTGTTACTCCGCTATCTTTGTTATCAGTAATTAATTATTTTTTTTTAAAAGTTCAAAGTATATTACGTTTGTTCCAAAAATAACTGTGATATTAGATTAGCCTTGGTAACACATTTGATTTTAGTATATTGGGTCCAAGGAATACAAGATGGCACAAATAATCAGAGGAATTCTATAATCTAACTTTTATACTCAATAACAGATTTTGCTATTTACTGATCGCACTCTGAAAGCTCCACTGAAAGTCTCGATTGCATTTGATTTGCAGTCAGATGCTCTCTTTCATTCAATTCCTACTATTAGTTCACACTCTCTCGATATCTTGTTAAAATTTTCAATCATTAATAAAATGCTCTTTACTCATAAATTTAAATACATTTTTTTAAACCTTTAGTGGATGACATTTCATGTTAATACAGTGTTTTCAAATATTAATTCATTAATTTTAGTTTTATATGGGAGACATTTTTTTAATTATTTAATAAAAAGTAACTAAAATAAAAATTTTCTTTGTTGACCTACATAGGAATTGACTTTAAATATTTTTTTTTTATATATTACTTGTTTTTCTTGTGAATTAATCATGTATGATGGGAATTTTTATTAGTAGGGATACACACAGAACAGGGCATTTAACCTGGCAGTGCTTAAATTAGGATTATTTGTTCTAAAATTATACTTAAAAGAAAAAAAATCAAAATTATAACTTAGTATTTTGTCTGATTTTATTATATTTACTCAATAAAAAGGTGTCCAATGTATGAAAACAGAGTTACCAGTTGTTTGATCTATTTAGTTCATAACTTCTTGATAAAGCTAGACGATCAAATAAAGTTTTTAAATTTTATTTTTATTTGAGAAAAAATTTTGGGCCATCTTGTATTTAAAATCTCTTTTTAAACATTGTCATATTTTTAGTATCATTATAAACTATAATGATGAGAATTACATCTTTGTAATGCTACTTTCAAAGAGGCAGGTATTTAATTTTTTTTTTCACGTGAGAGAAGTTATAGCATTTTGATGCTGATACTTTATTAGTTGAATTGTCCATAAAAAATATAAAAAATGTTTTTTTCATTGCTGAAAAAAAAAACACATACAAAAAGAAAAAATTAAAATTATTCATTAATTATTACTATTGAGAAAAAATATAAAATAGAGATCTTAATTGGGAAACATGTGCATGCAACAACTGCATCCTTTTTTTTTATGCACAAAGTAAATGGGAAAGAATTTAAAAGAATTATCTATAAAAATCTATATATCATTTAATCTATCTATCATTTAAAAGATCTATATATAATACATTTAAAAGAATTATCTATAAAAACACTATTTTTATTTTTCACATTTGTTGGAAATAGTAATATTTAAAAAAAAAAAAATATATAAACATAATTTTCTACTGTGAAATAATAGATTAAAAAAAAACAACACTCTAATCACATAGTTTAAAAACAAAAACAATACTACCAAATTAAAGAGAAAATTAAACTTATCACTTACTGCTATTTAAAGGAAAGAAAAAAACTGTGAAAGTAGACGTACCAAAAATCTATATTACCTTAAGTAATATTTATACCATTTTATAAGGCATGCATAAGCTGCAGTGGTTTTTAAAATTTTCTTTTTCTTCCATAGAATTATAAATAACAATTATACATTTTCTAAAATAAAAATAAAACAATTATCACAGTAATCATCACTTAATTTTAATATAGAGTTTTCCTAAAGCAGAATACGAAAGGAAAATTACCTTCTGGACATCTGATTGACAACTTGTTGTGCGTCTTGTTTGAAACAAATAAAAATTTAGCTTCCTTGATTTTGGAAGCTATTTGAGAATTTTTTTGTAACACACTAGACCTTATGTATTTCACTAACTTTTTAAAATTAAACTTTCGATTTAAAAGCAAATGCAATTTGTTTACAAACAACTTTACAAACACAGACATATATATTTTAAATTTAATATTTGGATTGTTATATTTAGTTTTATTTTATTGTTTGATTATACATAAATTTCATCTATGACAAATATTTAAATACAGTCAGACCTGTTTATCTCGAATCGTTAAAAAATTCAATTTAATTAAAAGTGCTTTAATTGTTTTTAGTAGAAAAATACGAGCATTTCTGTAAATTAATTATACCACATATATCTAAACTAAAACTAAACTCAGTTGCGTGACAGCCCATAGAGGGCCTAGGCCTACTGTGCCCATCTGAGTTTTCTTGACCTTGGGCTCTGGGATGCAGGAGCAGATGTTCCGGTTAGGTGGTTAGCCGAACGCCAAACCCCCAGTGTTTAGTTCTCAAGCATGCTTGGTACTCATTTATCAACTGAAGGGATGAAAGGCTGAGTCTACCTTGCCTGGCCCGAGGATCGAACTCAGGACCTGTGGCATGGCAGCGCGAAGCGCTACCACTCAGCCACCGGGTGTCCCACATATATGTATTTGCATAAAAATTTTTTTAACATACCTTTACTAAAACTAATCTTTTTAAGATTTTTGACGTCTAACCTTCTTTGTCTGTTATGCTGTTTGGGCACTTGTGCTCGCTCGACTATTTGAAATTCGAGAAACAGAGGTTTTGAAAAAAAATTAGAGATAGACACGGAAAATACATTGATTTTAAATAGTAAATGTAAGAAATTATGAGATAAAGAGGTTTGAGATAAACAGGTTTAACTGTATGTTTATAATTTCTATTGAAGTCAATTTCCTCGAATCGGTTCTCGTTTTAGATATTAGCATTTTAAATCTATATATCTGTTACCAATAAAAATATTGCTGAAATTCAATGTTTCCATTTAACAAAGTAGTCTTGACAGCTTATTATACATAATTGTTTGTGCACTAAGAAAGTTACTAATTTATTTGACTATTTATCGTTTTGTTGTTTAAATATTTTTTCTGATTATCATATGCAAAGATGAGAGAATTTCTTTTTGGTTTGTTAAAACTATTAACATATCAAGATGTTAGTTATTTTACATAGACCTACTTAAATAGTTCAGAGGTCAGTTAAATATAGAGCTGCTATTTTAAAATATATAGTTTAGGAGATGATACTGTATTTTTAATCATTGAGTTTATAAACATGTTCCAAATTCATTATTACATGAAATATTCAAAGAATGCAATTTAGAATTTAATTCATCCAACAGTTTGTAAATTTTTAGTCAAAAGAATAGCTGATGAGATAATAAATTATCTTTTCTTGTTTTAAATTTGATCATTAAATGTTAACTGTAAGTTACATAAGCTTTATGCCAGATAGCCTGGCTTTTACAATATTTTTAATCACTTATAAACATGTTCCAAATTCATTATTACTTGAAATATTCAAAGAATGCAATTTAGAATTTAATTGACCCAACAGTTCATAAATTTTCAGTTGAAAGTATAGTTGATGAGATAACAAATTATCTCTTCTTTATTTATCTCTTGTTATTTTAAATCTGACCATTAACTGATAACTGTAAACGACGTGAACTTTCTGGTTAGATTTATGCCAGATAGCCCGGCTTTTACTGTATTTTTAATCCTCGAGTTTAGAAACATGTTCCAAATTCCTTATTACTTGAAATATTCAAAGAATGCAATTTAGCATTGAATTGACTCAACAGTTCATAAATTTTCAGTCAAATTATATTTATTTTAGAAATAAGTTTTCACACAAAAGATATGCTGAGAGAATTCATGAGCGAGACATTTCTTTGTTATAAGTTAGTTGTTTATAATGAATGTTGTTCTCTATTATGATTACTATATTTATGTGTTTTCTTTTTGTACCTGAGAAATGATTCTAAAATGTTTGTAAATAAATGCATTGTTTTCACATAGTGATAATTTATTTTTTATTTTCTATTTTTTTTTCTAAGGAAAAACATATATCAAGAAGTTGAATTAACTGATTCTAGAGATTGTTTTAAGAATACAACATATGCTTAAAAAGATCTTTTTTTACATAAATTGGAAGTATTTTATTTTTTAAAATTTAATCAATGGTATTTGCATCTATGTCTCAAAATTATCCATCCTATTTCTACCTGGTTTTCACGAGATTGTACATTTTTTCTATATTAAGAGATTATTAATATCTCTTCAGTTTTTATTGGCTTTAAAAGTTCCCTTTTGCAGGGAAAGTCAATTTTTGAAGCTTACGACTTAATTTATAATCTCTTAAAAACAAACTAGAAATTTGAAGGGGGTATAAATTACTATGCTACATTGTAGAAAAAGTTTGTTTCTTTAAAAATACCACTGAAGTTAACCCTCTGCATACGGCTCAGTTTTTATACTCTCCCGTACTGAAATATGGGGCAATTTTTTTTATATACATATGTTACAATTCACATCTTTATCAGTTGTTTTAAAATAATACAAGAATTTTATTAGCTTTTACATTTTAAAAAAATATATAATAATTCCCAAAAATAGCGAAATAGTATCGTCGGATACCATGTGGTGAAGGCGGAGCCAAGTGCAAACTGCTGGTGAACGAACTATACCAGCTCTCCTAGAAAGTGTAGGTGGTCAGAACACTATCTAACCTCTAGGCAGGGTTCCTGATTTTTTTAATTTTAAAAAAAAAAAATCATATTTTTTTGATTTTTATTTAAAAACACTGTAAGAAATTTAATTTATGATTAAAAATACTTTATAAATGTTTAGTCAAAATTAAATTAACATTAAAACTATATTATAACAATATTTTAGGAGCTCTAACTTACTAAAATAATTTTTCGTTATAATACATAGATCTGAATACATGGCAATCATTTTGGAACAAATGCATGATTGAAATTTAAAGACACAAAAACATTGTAAAAATACGGATTTATCGTTTCTNTAATAATGTTAAATAAACATGTACTGCTATTTATCTTGCCAGAATTGAGAATTTACCTTATAATGAAAAAGTTAAAATTTAGAAGGTTATACTTATTCAAAATTAAAAATCACTTATTGATTTCAGATTGTTTAATGTTATGTGATATTTACGAAAACTTTTTTTGTGTTAAAATTTTTTATACAAATATTATTTGTATATAACCTCAATGATGCAGTTCTCAGGGGTCTGTCTAGGTTTTTCAGAGAGGTACCTATATTGTGAAAATTTAGACATAATTTGTGAAAAATTAAAAGTTATATTTTAAAATCACCACAAAAATATGCTAAAAATGTGGATTTATCGTTACTTAAGGGATACAAAAATAAAATTTTAAGAAAAAGTATTATGTGAAACTACCGTTTTTCTTAAAATTGAATTTGTGAAACTACCGTTTTTCCTGAAGTTGAATTTGTGAAGGTACCGCTAAACGGTAGTAAATTCGGCCTGGACAGACCCCTGGATTTAAATCAATAATTTTTAAGAAAAAATCATTTGATTTAAATCAACAAACCCTGCCTCTATGTGGATAAAACACACAAGCTGACAATAAAAATGCATAAATTTATTTAAATTATTATTCAATTATCTCTCGTATTCTAGAAAGTAAACTTTCCAAAACATCAAAATTTAAGAGTGCTTTTTCATATATTTCTTTCCACGCAGCACTGGGCATGAGAGTATTGTTTACTGTTACAACAGTCTTTTGTTTTTTGCCCGCTTGCTTGGCAGTCTCCTTGTAATGGGCCCGGGATAAGTTAATAGCTTCCGCTAAAGGTTTCAAGTACGACTCTGAAAGAGCGTCTATGATGTCCCAAATGCCTGTGAAATTTTTACTTCTGTCATCCCTTAGTACAAGGTAGCGGAGAAAGTTTAATGTCGACATTATTCTGTCATTATTTTCAAGCAAATCTGTTTCTGCACCCTCTAGCAGAATAAAGACCTTCTTCATAAACAGCATTAAGTTCTTACCGAGAAAATAAGAAGTAGGATCATTCATATTCGTGTGCAGATAATTTTTATAGAGATCTATAGCTAGTCCAACACAACCGGAATGTTCCACAGTGCACACCACCTGTAATATTAAGTGATACCTGGCTTTCCAATCACATTTTTCGATGTAAGTTAAAAAGTTATTAATGGCTATCTGTCTACAGTGTTTCACTTGGCAGTGAACGGCAACATTTAGAAGTAGCTTAGACAATTCTGTGTATAAATTTATTTCAACACAACTATAGCTGATTTCAAAACTTTCAAGGCTATTTAAAAGTTCGCGAGTTAACAAAAGTCCTTTGAACAACACACAATTGTTTGTTTCATGTAACAATTGCTTCATATATTTTAAATTATTCATGAAGATGTACTTATGACTATATACAAAAGGCTGAGAGTCAATGGCAAGTTTTTCTACGAATATTAGATATGATAAATTAGAAAAAGCCAACAATGACACAGGTTCTTCGCAGTCTTCCTCAGCAGCAATTTTTTTTATAGGAAATGAAGATTGCTCATATTTATATAAATCAAAAACATTACGGCAGATTCTGCACAAGCTCTTCAGATAATTTTCACATAAAATATGTGTCGTACTTTTTGACTTTCTTTCGTCTTCCACATGTAAGTCTAGATACAAAAAGGGATGATGAAACAGTTTTAATATATATTTCCTTAGTATCTCTCGCTGGAATTCAATTCTATCAGCTGAAGATTTTGTTTTCTCGGAACTGACCTCATCTATGAAAAACTCAACAAAACTGTAGTAGTTGGACAAAACGTAATTCGAGTCCACCACTTCCGGTGTCGCATCCAACAGCATCTTCTCCTCCCCTTCAAGGTCGTAATCGTTCGGTGGGGGAAGCGATTCAATATGCGCATTTAAAGAACTCAAAACCCATTCGAGGGTCTTAACCCGCTTGCTAGGAACCTTCTTCAGTGTCTTCTTTAATGGTTCTAACAAGAGACAGAAAAACGAATGCTCTTTGAAGCTATCGGCTTCTTCCATGAGGGCCACAATAACTTCTCGTGGTTTACCATGATCTACAATGTGGAGCAGTATCTTCTTGCAGAGTACAAGATCAGACTCGTGTTCCAAAATGTTGTTGGTTTTAACGGTTAAACATATCTTGTTTATTAAGTTCCAAACTCTACTTTTAATGAGTTCTTCATTTTCTGGATTTTTCAAGAACTCAAGAATTGTCTCATACTTTTTCTCCAATAGTAAATTGTAGAGGTTGTCCTCGAAGCTCAACTTTGTTAACATTATTTATGGGCACTGAAAAAAAGATCTTGCATTTAATTACATGAAGTAGTAGGGATAAAAAGTCAAATTGAAGGTTATACAATAAACTCTAAAATAAGTTGCTTATAGCACACAATAAAACTAGTTCATACTAGAGTTGAGTTATGATTCGGTGATTCAAATCACTGAACTGATTTGATGATTCAAATCGATTGATTTGCAATAGTGATTGAAATCAGTTGATTTTATCGAAATAAATTTAAATTATAATGAATAATAAGTTTCTGAAATTTCAGATACTCTTGTTTCATAGTGATCCTATGGCAAATTTCTTGTAAAACCTTTTAGATTCTTGCACATTCATTATTTAAGATTTACTATTCAAAGAATTAGATAAATTTGCATATAAAAAACAAATAAAAAATATTATTGAATTTCCTTTGTAGTTTCTTAAAACTTAACACAGTTAAAAGTGTTTATATTATTTAGCAACATATATAATTATACAAAAAAATGAATATACTTATATATGTTAAGAATATACTTATGAAAGTTTATGTACTTGAAAGAAGTCTAATGTTTTAATAACTTCTCTCAATTGATTTTTGGTAAAGGGGGAAAAAAGTACTAGATAAGTGAACTGTTAAAAGACGCTAAGCTGAACAGTATTTTGAATTATTTTATTTGAATCACATGGTTTGAAATATATTCGTTAAATCATGTTTGAATCTTTGATTCAAATTACTCGATTCAATTAGCATCACTGTTTCGAATAGTGGTTTGAATCCCTTGATTTGATTTAGATGATGCGAATAAGTGATCTGAGTCATTGATCCAAATCACTTAATCAAATCAGTGATCTGAATTACTTAATTTGAATTATTGATCCGAATGGTTAGATTCGATTTATTGGTCCGAATGGTTAGATTCGAATTATTGATCCAAATAACTTGATTTGAATACTTTGATACGAATAGTGATTTCAATCACTTAATTCAAATCACTGATCTGAATAACGTGATTTGAATCACACTTAATTTAGCATATATATATATATTGTGCAAAGTGATTAAAATTCGAAATTCATGGATCGTAAAAGTTTAATAAAAATTGAGATTTTTAAAATCATGCAGACTTTCGTCGCAATAACAGTTGAAAAGGCGATCGGGAAACAAAATAGACGAACATCGAAATCTGTGCAAATTGAGAGCATTAGAAAGTCACGATTCAAATTTGCAATTCACAATTGTCAAAATTTTTATTTTTCAAGAAATAAAAATTCATTTTGTTCAGAAGCTCCCGCGGGTCGCAGGTTATCAACCCAATTTATGGTAAGAAAAAAACATCACTAGGAGTACAGAAAAGTCTCCCAATAGTCTCCTTTACCTGAAAAATAGTTGCTTTTTTAGCCTTTTCAGGCAAAATAAGTTGCCTCAGGTTGAAAATAATTGCAAATAGTCGCCTGTGGTAACCATGGAAATATTAGTCCTTTTAACTTGCGTTTGTTTTCATTTGATTAAGTGATTAAGAATACATAGGAAACAATACTTTTCAGTATAGCCACATGAAATACGTACATAAGTGCAAGCACAAGATTGTACTTCCTGTACACAAAACCCTTATAACTAACTACAGTGATACCTCGAGATACGAGTGTCCTAACATAGGAGTTATTTGAGATACAAGCTGTCGAGCGAGCGAAGTTTTGTTTTGAGATACGAGCGACATGTGAGATATGAAAAACGGCCATGCAAGCCCTTCACATCCTCGACAATGCTCCTGCTCACCCACCGAACCTTGAACATCCTCGAAGAGTTCATGTTTATAAAGGTTCTCTATCTAACACTCTCTATCAGCAGGTGATTTCTAATTTTAAAAAGCTGTACACTAAGCACTCTGGCGCTGCTTTGAGGTAACAAAGAACACCCTTCGAGAGTACTCGAAGGACCACTTTAACATCGTGATAAGCCTCAGAATTATTGATCAGGCCTGGCTGAGTGTTACAACGAGGACCTTGATCTCTGCATGGAAGAAGCTGTGGCCTGAGTGAGTCTGTAGCCGAAAATTGTGCGGTCTCCTGAGTTTGTAGCTTCGAGGGATTCGAACCCGAAGTGCCAGTGGAGGAGGAGATAGTGTCTCTGGGAAAATCCATGAATCTGGTGATGGGTGGGAGAGACGTGAACGAACACGCGGAAGAGCACTCTCACGAAGAGTTGCAGTCACAGCAGCATTCGGGGGTTCTGCAAGAAATTGGTTTCGAGGAAGAGCCAGAGGTGGAGAAGGTTATCTCTACAAGTGAGATAAAAGAGTTCTTGGGAATGTGGGAGAGAATTTCACAGTTCGTGGAAAATAAACATCCCGAAAAAGTTGCAACTGGTCTTACATCGGAGCTATTTAAAGTCACTTGCCTAACTCACTTCTGCAGCATTCTGAAAAGGAGGAAAAAACAAACCTCCTTGGACAGTTTTTTTTCCTCTTTTGAATGCGGCTAAAAAAGCAAAGACCAGTGAAGAGAAAAGTAGTGACTAAAATTAAGCATACAGTAGCATTTAAGTTGTGTGTAAGTTGCATTTAAATAACCAAAATACAAATATGTATGTACACTTCATAAAACCAGTTTTTTTTTTTTTTGCTTTACGTTCTCTTTTATTATGCTTTTATACAATATTTGTCATTTATAAATAAATTTTTTTTATTCAAAAACATGTAACAAAAACAATTGGGGGTAGCATTTTTGGGGCTGGAATGGATTAATGGCATTTCAATTAATTTCAATAAGAAAAATTGCTTTGAGATACGAGCAAATTGACATACCAGCAAGGATACAGAACGAATTAAACTCGTATCTCGAGGTATGACTGTACTTAACAATTTGTATTATCTATTCCAGTTTTATTTCAATTCAGCATAAAAAGTTATATCGAAAAATTTAACATGTTCAAATAGCTTTCATACAGCAATGCAAAAAATTTACAAAAGTACCCGTCACAAGATGCACTTTTTATACACAAAAAACTTTAAAATTTTCAATTATTCATTCCATTGACTTGTGTCTAGTCTCACTTGATTCAACCTTAAAAAATATACTGGAAACAATGGCTTGCTTGTTTACTTAGCAATGTCATTTGAGCAAATTAGTATATGCACAAATTTGCACCTTTCTAAATAAAACCCTTATACCATTTAAACTATTCATGCAGTAGTCTTAAGATTGGTTTATTTCAATTTAAGTGTAGTAAGTACATTAGAAACAATTTCTCAGGTAAAATGCAAAAAGTAAAATTAACACTATGAATTAACACTTGAGTGAGCAAAATTAATAATAGCAAAATATGTTTTAGGATGCTGCAAAAAAGTGATTCAGATATTACATTAAAGACGAAAATAACTTTGGAAAAAATTATACGGTGATTTAAAGCAACCATAAATAAATAGCTAAGTTCAAATAAGGGAGCTAATTCTAAACTAAAATCGATAATTCAAACACCACTATTTTGACTTTTAAAAAAAATCAACCACATCCACCAACAAAACCTTTTTTCACGAATTTACAGTACATCTTTTAGGATGGAATAGCCTGACAGGTATAGCTGAGAGGTTGTGAGTTTGACTGATCCACATGAGAGTGACTGGTGCATGCTATATATGCATGGGTCACAAAGTCCATCCATTAAAATTTTCAGGTTTAAAATCATTTGCATCCACGTAGTTGGCGTGACAGAGGACGATGTGGAAATATCCGCATATAACTAAGATAATATTTGCAAAACAAATCACAGCATGATCTAGTAGAGGTCAAATAATATTCACTGGGTACTTGGAACAGGTTCAGCAATAAATATACTCTATCGTGTTTCAGCTACTCGAATTAGCAAAATATTTAGGACAATCTAGATTTAATAATACAATTTATTATCTTCGTAAAAGTTAAAACACTATTATTTGTTGTCACGAGTAGCAGACTACCAATATCAACGAAAGTGAAAGAGGGGAGAAGCAATTAAAAGCTTTTAAATTAGGAATCCTATTTTTCGACCAAAACTTTTGATCGAAAATTTCCAGTACCCATTCCTTATGAATGTATCAATGGATACATTTTGCGTATTTTAAACGAGCTAGCTTAAGTAATGATAACAAGTAAAATCTGGAAAAAATATGCTGTAATAAATAATTTAAATTATTCAACATTACCTGTTTGAGATTTAATTTAGAGTTGAAAGAAATAGAAGCAAATTAACAAAAACTCTGACCAATCCAAAACCAAACAAACAAAAAGCTTTTCACTTCGTTTCAGTTTCTTTTGTTACAGCATCAAATTTATAATTAATTATATATTTAAAATTTAATTTTGAAAATTCATAAATTAAAAATAAATGTCCTTTGTAGAATAAAAGTAACTAAAAAAGCTACCTGATTTTTTTTCCTTCATTAACGACTACAAAATAAGTATTTCTCTCTCTTGCATCATTTGAGAAAAAAAATATGAATACAAATTTAAAATTGCTGGCAAAACGCATTTTACTATCATTTAAATTATTTTATTCACTATTACGAAAACTAACACCAATTTATTTATATGTACAAGTGTATGTGCTGAGCTGATGTGATGACCGTGTCAAAAATGTCGGCCCCTTTCGGCTAGAGCATGCCGCGTTAAGGATCTCGAAATGGACATAAATTCCTTCGTAAGTAAATATTTTAATCACAATTATCTATAAGATTGAACATTTGTGTTACTATAGTTTGGAATTAAATATCATTGAAATGTCAATGGTTGCAAGACTTGAGAAAAGTTTTAAAAATTGGTTGTAACATCTGAAAGTTCGATGATGTAGAAAATCATTTTTCATGTAGTCTGTGCCAATATTGGATTATTAATATTTTCTATTAGTAAAAAACATTGCAAAAATTACAATTCTTGAGCTTTATTGCAAGCTGGATGGAATTAAATCTTGTTTTCAGTAAAAGTAAACACTTTAAGCCTAATTTAGGATGTTAATGATTGTGATCACTGGAAAATATTTATTATCTTAACTTTCCTGTCACATATTACTTGTGAATTTATTTTCTGTAAAGTCAAAAGAATCTCTTTTTGATCTGCCTGTTTATAAACTTTTAACAACAATACTTAGCTGTATACTCCAAAATAAACTCGTCTTACATTTCTTGACCATATTTGAACATACCTAAATGCGTGACTTACCTTATTTTATTATATGTATTTTTGTTTCAATCTTATGTGTTTCTTATAGAAAAATGTAAAAAATAATTCTTAGACAAATTAATATTTGATTTCCTTGATCTGTTTGCAATATGTGTTTGAATTTTCAGTGAATTTTCTTGAATTCTTATACATAGGAGAGCAACTATACTCGTAGGTGTTCTGTTTTATAAAATTGTAACAATATTAAATTTTCATTACCGTATGTACGTTGAGAAGTTTCTTTAAAATTATTTTGCCCTATAAAAGAAAAAATAAACATTTTGGATTTACTAAATTTATTTGTCAGTTGTAGTAAATAAAGAAGTAGTACAAGAGTATGCATGAACCTTGTATTATGATGAGATTTAAAAAACATTAGTCCCTGGAGGATTGCTTAGTCAAAGAACCTGTGACTAAATTTATAACCTTTGTCTAACTAGATCATTATTTACTGGTCCAAAGGACTGATAATTGAATATTACTAGTCTAAGCCTATTATTTTCTGGTTTGTTTTCAAATTTCTTAAAGACTTTTTTAAAATAATAAACTGAATATATAAATTAAAATATAGGATCTGTGCAATGTTCGCAGTTATGATAGGCTGTTTTGTGAGAGAAACATGAACCAGAACTAAGATCACAAAACCAAAAAAGCACATCCTTATATCAAGGGTGATTGTAATCCTAGCAGGGGTACTTCAGAATTCCTGTTTTTTCGTTTCATTAGTCCAGGTCTAAAAACTAGAAGAAGGGCTTATGGTTTTTGTGCAATTATTGCATAATTCCGCATATCTCGAGACCCTTGTTTTACTTCAAAAACTTTAATTTTGAAGTGTTAGTTCATTCCTATTAACAAAACATTTACGTGCATTCTTATGCCTACTTGATTCTTTTTGTTTGGGAGGATTTTCGCCAATTTGAATGTTTGGAACTGCACCAGTATTTGCTAATATTGAGATTCTTATTCATGCGATTTTAATATTCCCTGTGGCAGAATTTTTTCAGGCTTTCTGTGACATTCCTCTCTAATACTAATATCTTTCTGTAAGATACTTATAAATAACAAATATACATGTTACTAATTTTAAGTAGCCAAAAGTGTTCACTTCAAAAAAAAAAAAATCAGATCAAATTAAATAATTTTTTAATTGAATATGTAATATTTTTTAAATTCTAATATTATGATCTAAATTCTTGCATTTTGTACGAAAATAACGCACTAATTATTCCTTTTTCACATCATTAAAAAACAAATTCGTAGCAGTAACTACCGAAAAAAGATCAATGGCGAAATTGCAAACCGATTCTTCAAAAAGGCGTTGCTAAATGCATGTTTTTATTTCATGATTCAGTTGTAGTAAATAATATCGTATTACAAATATTGGATTTTAAATCAGTAGTAATATCTGCATGAAAAAATAGGAAGAAAATAAAACCAAATTTTTGCTTTATTATTTGTTTTTCATTATTCTCAAAGGAGAATAGAAGAATCACAAACATTTTGTTTCCCACTCCGATGCACGAGAAAGGCATCTTTGGAATATAATTCTGAATAAAAGATAAAAACTTTTGAAAATTTCTGCAAAAAAAATAAGCAAAATTTTTTACTGTCTAAAGGAAAAATCTTTCTGCAAGTAACCTATGACTATGTCGCCACGAGGTAATATTAAATTATGATTCTTGTATTTACTTGATTTCAAAGCTATGTATTGCAATTAGTATTAATTTGATTTAAAAAATTTTACATCGCAATTCCTATTCACATTATTTTAAAATTCAATATCCTGATTTATATTTGCGTGGTTTAAATTCCTAACATCGCTATCCATATTTACGAGAGTTTGAAATCCAATGCCCCGTTTAGTATTCACAAATTTTTAAAATCCAGTAATGCAAATTGGTATTCTCGTGTTGGTAATATCTAACTGCATTTTTCGCATCTATACATGATTTATAAACTACACATTACGATTCCTATCCACCCGGTTTTAAAATTCAATATCATGATCCATGTAAAAGTTTTTTTTCTTAAATTTGTGACTCTGAAGGAGTAATATTCTGAATTAGTAAGTAATTTAATTGTAAATGTTAGATCAAAAAGTTATGTTAAATATAAGACATGTATGTGGTACATAAATTGATATAGATTTAATGGACATAAAACTTTCAAGGTTTTTCATTTTTTGGCACATGATTTTGTTGATCTTTTTCTTTTTAGTTGTTCTTGCCACAGTTTCCAAATTTTTTTAATTAACCTGATAATCCCTGTGGCAGAATTTTTCTCGCTATTTGCGACAAAACTCTGGAGCACTAATGTATTTCTGTAGGATACTGACTAACATATGTATCACTAATTTAAGATAACAAAAACGCTGTGATTACAAATATATATATATATAATAAAATATAATATACAGGTTATCCGCGCACTTGGAAAGTCATGAATTTCGGTATTGAACAAAATTTGTCATGAAATGTCATGATTTTAGGTCGCCAAAAAATCTAATTATTGAACTGGAATTTACCCCACCCCCAATTTCTTGGTGTTTCGAATATCTGAATTTTTAACAAACTCCCCACTCACAGTTAGTTATATTTTATTAAAATATAAAATGTTTTTATCATGTTCTTTAAAAATTGTGTTCTTTCAAAAAATGAAGGAAAAAAAACATCATTTCTAGAGCAAATTATCTTTTGAACTTCTGTGATTTCAGAATTTTTATTATTTACTTTTTTATTTTATCAATTTAAAATTCTAGCTGAAGCAAGTCAGTGATTGGCGAATTATTTTTATTCCGAAATGAGAACAGAAAAATCAGAAGTATTTCTTTCCTTTCCCTTGAACAAGAAAAGTATCTTTGAAATTTAATTCTGCGGAAAAAAGAAATAAAATTACTTTTGTATTTTTTCAGATATTTTATTGCTTCAAATCTTTCTTTACGATACTATTGGCATAATTGNTTTATAAATTTAATTTTTAAATGATTTTGATCACCACTATTCTTACAAAAATTAAGCTTATATATTAATATGCGTTACTATCATGGTTGTCAGCTAATGTTTCTTCAAACACAACGTATTTTTTTGCTTCCAATTGAAATTTTAATTCCATTTTACTACCACTGGGAAAAATCGTAATGGAAGGGATCAAAAGTTGGCAGGTATGCATTTTATTAAAATATAAAATGTTTTTATCATGTTCTTTAAAAATTGTGTTCTTTCAAAAAATGAAGGGAAAAAAACGTCATTTCTAGAGCAAATTATCTTTTGAACTTTTGTGATTTCGGAATTTTTATTATTTATTTTTTTATTTTATCAATTTAAACTTCTAGCTGAAGCAAGTCAGTGATTGGCGAATTATTTTTATTCCGAAATGAGAACAGAAAAATAAGAAATATTTCTTTCCTTTCCCTTGAACAAGAAAAGTATCTTTAAAGTTTAATTCTGCGGAAAAAAGAAAAAAATTACTTTTGTATTTTTTCAGATATTTTATTGCTTCAAATCTTTATTTTTTTTATTTTTTAAATTAAAAATCTTAATTTAAATAGAAAGATGCACGGTATAATAGTTTTGGTTACACCTATAATTTCAATTAATGGTACTAAGATGCTTTTTTAAATTTACTATTGTGTTTTTGTCGGAAAAAATGGTAACTTCGTAAAGTCATGAAAAATTCTTGGAATTAGTCATGGAAAGTCGTTGAAAATCTGAAATGTAGCAGCTACCCTGAATATTTTTTTTTAATTGAACATTTTATTCTATTATTATGGGTAATATTCTCGAATTTTGTTGGAGGGAGAACACTCTAATTATTCCCTTCACATTCTGTAAATAATCATCACAATAACTAAAATAATTATAAATCATGAAATTCATAGTAGTAATCGACGGAATCGTGCAAACCGGACTCCTCAAAAAGGGATTACTCAAATGCATGTTTTGTTTTGATATTTGGTAGTTATGCTAAATAATATCGGATAAAAATATCGGATTTAATAACTATGAAGAAATCAATAGCAGCTCGACTTCGGTGTTCTACTGAGAACTGTGTCCTTAGGATTAGTCCACTGCAGAACAAGAGTCTGATCTGAGAATTCGAATAAGAACGTTGAAATTTCTATTCTCCTTTGGTTCTAATCTCTCATATTTTTGCTTTTTCTTTATTATATAGTTAAAATTAAATAAAAAAATTCATATTTCTAAAATAGTAATGATTACTTATTTAATGACTTGGGTTGAGAAATCATTTTTGCTTTTTACAGACAATTTTTTCTCTTGCCCCCAATTTGCAATTTTTTTCTTCTGTAAGTTCGATCTCATTCATTTTCTATAAATCACTATCTATTATGTACCATACATGCCATCTAAAATATCTGCCTTCGCTTTCCACCAAATCTGTACATCAAAAATGCGTCTTCTCTCAACCATTAACGTAGCAGAAACTGTTTCTCACATAGTATAGTGTTTGTATTATTTCTCTCACCACTTTTCATGAAAAAGGGGTAAAAATATCACTGTCATATTCCTGCACAAGGCAATTGACACATGCCGCAAAATTTTTTATACCTTTCGCACTTACAAGTGTTTTTTATTTTTGTATTTAAAAATTATCATAAAAAGAAATTTTAACAATTAAACATTAATGAAATTAATGAACATGAAATTCAGAACACAAAGTTGGATTATATTTATTTGTAAATTGTGATTGACTACTTGCTTATATTCTAATTTCTATGTTTTTCCTTAGGATTTAGAATTTTATGATTTTGAAAATGCTAGCGAAGAGGAAATTCAAGAAATACATGCTATACTTAAAGGCCCTGGAAATAATGGCTCTGTGGAGGTATTAATTTCAAAGTTAAATGGCATGATTGTTTTTATTAAATCTTTTTGTATAACTTTGTTTTTTAATTACGATTTTTTTAATATTTAGCTTCCATGGGAAACTACTTTAAAAGAAAATTGTAATGAATCTCTTCCTGAAAAAGAAGGTAAGAATATATAAATTATTATTATTACTTTTTTTTGTCATATGCTTTTTTTAAAATTTATTATTCTTTATTGCCAACGCAAAAAAAGAAATGAGGACTTTCCTTGTCTCTGTGTAAGAAAATACAATCAAACCCCTGTTTAACGAACCCCTATATGCTGAATCTCGCTATTTAACGAATTTTATGAAGTAGATTTAAAGGAAGCAATGAATATCGGCTCTGACACCGATGAGTTTGAAATCCGCAGCAAGATGTTATTTTTCAAACTCATGAAGAGAAGAAATTAATTTTTTAAATTTAGAAATCACGGAAATAAGCAAACTTTTAAGATTTAATGTCAAATCAATCAGCGCGTAATCATTCGTTGTATTTTAAGTTCCTAAATAAAAACACAATAAAAAATTCTTTTAATTTGGTTTTTGTTTAAACATCGTAAATTTTCTTTAATTAAAATATTTAGTTCAAATTTATATTACTCTATAAAATGCATATATTTTTTACACTTTCATTCTGTAAGTTTCTTTTGGGTTAGAATTTATATTCCCCCTCCCAATATTCATGTATATATACATATATATATATTTGATAAATTAATTATTGTGAAAAATTTTTAAAAAATTTATCAGTTTTTTTAGGTTTAAATAAATACAAATAATTAAAAGATTTTAATTTTCTGCAAATTCTATTAAGTTTACTAATGAAAATATTTAGTGCTTAGAACACTAAGGTTTATATAAAAATTATCATATTTGCTGCTAACACGACTAAATATGCGTGTGACCCTTTGTTAATCTACCTTCTCAGTAAGTGGCCCTTCACCCAAAAAGATTGTGCATCCCTAATCTGTATGGATATTTTTTGGGAAATCACAAAGTGTGCACTGAATTACCAATCACTTATTTTACAAAGTATTAAAGACTTATTATTATTATTTCACTTGATTTGTGCTTTTTAAGAATTTACAGTATTCTTGAAGTTTTATGAAAAGAAAAAGAAGGAAACAATATCTTCTCAATCATATTATTTTTAAAAAGTACTGTTTGAGGTGTTCGCTTTTGTAATACTAGGAAATTCTGTCACATATAACTTCAAAAACTGGATTGAACCACCATTTACATTGGTGGATTGAAACACCATTTACATTTAATAAGTTACTTTTGACAATTGTCTTAATTCTTTTTTTTTCTCCATAAATTATTAAAATTTTTTCTTTCTCAATATTTAGGCAAGGAAAAGTTGTATTTACTAATACGTATATTTCTTTATTTTATTTTCAAATTAGGAGTACATTTTCTTACCGGCGTGTTTATACAGTTTCCTGCTTAGTAGTTTTTACAGTTTCCTGCTTAGTAGTTTTTACTCTTTTGAACCATAGTAGTTAAGGTGAATAATTTTGAATAAGGTGGGAAACTTGCATACAGATCAATTTAATTTTTCTTCAGTGAATCTTTTTATTGTAAAATTTAAAACTTGCTTCAGTTTTGAAATTTCACAGCAGTTAAAAATAAATTATGTATACTTTATTTCTGAGTAAATTACTGTAAGTACTAAGTAAGTAAGTACTAAGTAAATTACTGAAAAATTTATATCTTTTTGGTTAGATCTTGTATTGAAATAAATTCTGTTTAATGATTATTTAATATTTTTATAAAGAAGAACTAAATGATTTATTGTGGTTCCTGAATAAAATTCTAAATGGTCTATCTATTCAACAACAAATGATCAACTTCCCTACGCCCCACCCCCCTTTTTTTTTACTGAAATATGTTGAAAGCTCTGCAGGCAAAAAAAAAATTTTGAGAATTATTGTCAAATTTAATTCGGCTAAAAATAAGAAAGAGATAAAATAATGTATCTTTTTGCAGGTATTTAGCACATATAAGAATTTTTTTTCCCTTATCAATAACATTTTTAGAACAATATTGTGACTGTGGCCTTTTGAGGATTTGTGTGTGTGTGGTTTTTGAGTACTGTCTTCGTCCTCAAAAAATTTACTCTTGCGATACCCATGTATGCACACAAAAACCTTCCTCATTTATAAGTTTAAATTTGTGTTTCAAGAGCCTAGTAAAATAATACATTGAGCAGTTTCTGAAAAACTTAATATTTTGCTCAAATATTTTAATTAAAAGTTGATTATAATATTGATTCGTACCAGATTTTAAATGAAGTTGGTAATTATGTTAACATCTAATTTGGATGACAAGTAATTGATTACTGGTAATCATTTTTTTTAAAAATGTGCAATAAAAAAGCTGTATTTGTTTTTAGAAAAATTTATTAGTTTGATATTTTACTGATCATTTTTAGCCATTTTCTATTGCTGATATATATATATTTTTCTCTTTTTAGATACACTAGAGAAAATAGATGTAAAAAGTACCAAATGTCTGGGATCTGTTGTTGGCCCAGCTTTACATTTTGCAACCCCACAATCTCCTTTATCACCTCCAGTTGCACGTCTACCTCCACCAACAGTCGAAGCATTCATTGCACCCCCTACTAGTGTAAGTCCATATCCAAATCCTCCTTACATTGTGTCTAGGACGATACCTTATCTACGTGCCTATCATCATATGGGAATGCCATTCTTTGCATGTCCAATACCAGGAAGTGCTGGGGAAGCCAGCCCTTTACCTTCTCCTTATGGGCAGTTTGTACCAGTAGTTCCTGCAACTGTTGCGCAAGAGAAATATATGGGGCATATTGATTCTGAGTCAAATCAGAAGAGCAGCAGCAGCAAACCAACTGAAAAACAATATAATAATCGCCGTAGCAAAAAGAAATTGGACTATTCTACGTCATCTGAGACTGTTGCAGATGTTTACCGAGAAGTAACTCTAGATGGGACTTCTCCAACTGTTAGTAGTGATCGTCCACCTTTAGTGCCTTTACCTGTACCACCATCTACGTTTGGTGTCGCAGGTGGGACAATTCCTTTACATGGTTATCCCCCAGGTTTGCACACTCTTCCATACCCCCAGATGACTGGGCCGCAAGCTCCATCAGCCGCAATGTATTATGTTCCCGTATTTAACCACCCCTATAGCAGTTACTTGCCTTCTCCATCTGCTCCAATGGTGCTTCCGGTCAACCTTCAACCGGAGGACACCACCTCCCCAGTCAGTAGTTCTTGTGAAAATGCAGAACCCGCTTTGCTCGCCAAAACTAGTGAGATTGTCCCACACGTCCAGTCGAACTGTGAACAACAGAAACAGTCTTCCGAAGAGAAGGCTACAGACTCTGCTGCCAAAAATATGTCAGAGGGAGAGGACATTACGGACTGCAACTCCTCTTCTGACTATCCTAACAGTAAGAGCATAAGCTCGTCTCCTGACTATATTCCCGATCCGGGAATAGTTACAGATGACTTTTACGATAAATGTGCCGCTTCGACTTGCGAGGAAGACGTGAAACAGGCTGACTCTTCTCGATGTTGGGCCGACCTGTTCAAGAAGCCTCGCTCCGAAATCAACGGTATCGACCACCAGCAGAGGCACACGTTAGATAAAGATGAACTTTATACGAATGGAAAACATTATGCGTCTTCTAGTGATGTTCATTAATTTCATAAAACTAGCAATAAATTTGCTGCGTAATATATTTTGCATAAAAAGCATTTTTAAAGCGAGTCTGCCCTCGTGTTTTTTGAGTGATATATTGTTGTGATCTTGATTGAAAGATTGAGCTTTTGTGCATAAATATATTTAAATTATTAGATTAATAGAAAAGTATTGTTTGTGCTCTTTCTCTCATATCTGCCACATTTCGCTATTTTTTTGTGAAAAGTGGATTTCAGCTGTTTGAGGCC
This sequence comes from Parasteatoda tepidariorum, assembly GCF_043381705.1. Taxonomy (NCBI): domain Eukaryota; kingdom Metazoa; phylum Arthropoda; class Arachnida; order Araneae; family Theridiidae; genus Parasteatoda; species Parasteatoda tepidariorum. The sequence goes on from NC_092204.1 coordinate 7,156,543, forward strand.
GTGAAAAAAATTATATATATATTATAACTGGACTGTGCTTTACTAACTTTACTATTGTAAGATTGCTGTGTTTTAATTTTTATCTTGTTCTTTACATATAAATTGTATATACATTTTTATATTAATAGTCATTAAATAAGGTCTTTAGTAAATGTGTTTGAATTTGTAGGCGTATTTTTAAAAATTAGATTTAAATTGATTGTTGTAATTATTCAGAAATGAACTAGTGATCTATTTGCCTGAATCATGCTGTTGTGACAGAAAAATTCATTGTAAAATGTTATGGCACTGACCATGCAAAGCAATTGTTAATTCTCAAAAATATTTGCAATTTTTCTTACATAAAATTTAACTGTTGATAAGTAGTCATGCAATAAAGGTTAATGTTATAAAATTGTGAAAGCTACTTGCAGAAATAAAATTTTTATAGTGTAGCTACTGAGATTTCCATTTGATTTTTTACCTTGTCTCATTTTATATAATAATTTTTTATTTGTTTTGTAGATATTTTTCAATTTTTTGTTGCATGACAAAGAAAAGATGAATAATAATAATAAAAAACTAAATGTTTATAACTTAAATTTGCTTTTCTTTCATTAAAACTTTCAGTTTGATGCATAACAAGCAGCTAGCTTGCAGATGATATGTACAATCCATTTTTTTCCTTAAAAAATAAGCTTTAGAGCTGTCTATATGTCGTTTCACCTCAAGTTGGCACTACAGGGAAAGGTAGGAAATGTAATACTACGCCTTTGAAAAGTAGTTATTCGCTATTTCTGAATTAATTACAGTTTAAGTGTCAATGCAAATATAAATAAATTTTGTACAATACGAAATCTGTATCTTGAAACAAGTTTTAGAAGTTTTTTCATGATTAAATATATTTAATTCATAAATACCTTCTCAGGAAAGCGAATATACAAGGGAGGTGTTTGGCGATGAATTAGTTTCCGAGGACGAGATATTGGTGAGTTGGCTATGTTTTTGCACTGGTCAGCCAGCTCTTTCGAGTCTCTATACCTTTTTTGCATTATTTCAGTTTCTTTCGCAGATTAATTGATTTTATCAGTTGTTATTTATTTATTTTTAGGTTGTTTTTTTTTTAAAAGTTTGTATTTTTTTGCATTAATTGTTAATTTTTGTTTATTTTTTTGCTAATTACTAAATGTTAGCTTGTTTTTTTTGCTAGTTTGTTTTTGTAGCCATTGATTCAGCTTTATATGAGATTTTTAAAGACTTGAGAATTTCTTTAGAGAAACAGGGCTGATTGTGCTCCGGAGATCGAAAGTCCAGACGTTTAAATAAATCATTCATCACAGGAGTTTTCGGAAATCAAATTTTCAAAGGTGGAACTTAAAAACACAGTTTATTTTATTTTTTTGTAAGGGAGTGCCAGAGAGATACTTTATAAGCTTATATTCATGATTAATATTCATTTTTTGTCAGTAAGCAGTTGTTATATTCATAAACTCAAAAAAGAAAGGCACATTTGTAAATTTTAATTACTTCTCCAGGTCATCATAGGTATGTGTAAATGGTATAGGTACGTGTAAAATTTTTATATATTAAGTAAACTAAGAACTATTGAGAAAAAGGAAGAAAAAATCCTTGTTTAAATTTTTTTCTAATTTTTCAATTTAAACTGTTTTTGTTTTTTTTTAACTCTGGAAATTTTCCGGAATTTTGACTTCGGCTCACAATCACCCCTGGAGAAAAGAAAAAGGCAATCTTCCTTTATAGAGAGATTTTTTAGCTAAGTTCTTTTGTTTCACGGAAGCAAATATACTTTAGAAAGAAAAATTACTTTTATAATAAAAAAAAACTTTACAGAAAAAAATGTTACTTTTTATAAAAACAAAGAACAGTAAATATTATAAAACATATGTATGATCTTTTTCATGATCAATGCTTTCTTGCCTATGTTGATTTTTCCTTCCCCTACAAAACGCCAATGTTGGATAAATTAAAACATGTAAATTTATAAAAAAAAAGGTTGCATACAAAAATAAGTATCTAAAGTAAAGTATTTATGAGCATATTTTTTTTACTTAGCTTTAATGAATAAAAAACTATCTTTTTTAATTATAATTTTATTTCGTTTAAAACTAATTTCATTTAGTTAAAAAAAAATCTGTCTTTTAAAACCCTTTATCTACGGCATTATATTATGAACTACTGAAAATTTTTTCATAAATATTTTTTTTTTTAGCTACCATATTGATAACTAAAGAATATACAAGAAAGAAAATCTCCCCGGTGCGAAATNAATGTTAAGTATCAATGTAATCATTTATATAATAATAGATTAGTACACAATTGTATGTCGGCACATTATTTATTACCTTAAACTGTCTGGAATTTATTATTAAAGGGTTGCGCTTGCGTAAAATTTACTATCGTGGAAATTCAGCTTTTTTGCCTTTTGGCTAATCTCATCCCTGCTTTAAAAAAATATTATAGTAAGAAATCAGCTTACAGTTAGTATCTCAAATCAATTATTATTAGAAATGCTTTAGAAAAGTCTTGCTCTTTTCTATATTTTGCTCAAAATTTTAGTAAGATTCTTGGGAGAGAAAAAATATTGGTGCTTTTTTTTCTTTAACGCCAATATTGCCACCTAATGCCCCCAACTATCTTAGAGCAACCCAGTTTCCATGACAATGGCTGCAATCCAGTCTACCTACCTTTCTCTCCAGTACCAACTTGAGGTGAAACGAAATATAGCTTGCAATTCCTAAATAAAAAAACTATTATAGTACTATTGCCAATGATCCCTATAACAAGTTTTCCGTATAAATGTTTTAAAACTTTAGCTGACTCTCTCGGTAGTGTTTTCACCCAATTTCTGATCTACTTCATTGTGTTGAAGGCAGGGTTCACAGAGGGGAAGGCCCAACCCAGTGGTTTTTTTTTTAGATTGGACACACTTGAAAAAACCCAAATTAATACCCACCAGGTCAGTTTTTTCACATTTTATCATTTCCAATCAATTCAAACCTAATTGTTCTTTGAAATTATTAACTTATTTTTTTATAAGTTTAACTTAGTAACTTTTTGTCAACAGAATTATGATGAACAAATGAGCTAAAATACTTGAAATAAATAAAGTACATGATTAAAAAAAATATTTTGCTAAATTATAATATATTATTTATCTACAAAACAAATTAAGTGTAATATGCATACTCATACTTATTGCATAATTTATTTGTATTGAAAACTCTTCAGTGATAGTTAAAGTACATCATCAACTGATCCAGATTACTTCGATCCAAAATTGAAAAATAATCAAATCTTATTGGTATAAAGGGGAAACTTACTATAATAGAAATATTTATGTTAATGAACATAATTAGGAAATATTACATATTAAGAGATCTATAAATATAGTTCGTTCACCAGGAGTTGGGCACTTGGCTCTACCTCCTCGGACGCAGAGTTCATTTCAGTGCGGGAGTAAGATAAGATACATCTTCGCTCTTGAAATTGAGACAACCATCAATGCGCACTAAACGCAAACAATGAATTCTTTTCCAGTCACTTACTTTACTTTATCATCTGCTACTATACCTTTTGTTACTCTAGCTAATCAAATACATTTGAAATTTGCTCTTTTTCCAGCAATTTTTTAAAAAAGTACAAACTATTCACTTAAAAGAGAGAAATATCAAATTTATAAAATAAAATGCACATAAAAATTGTGAAACAAATATTTTTGTCATATGTTTGCCAAATAGCAACCTTGTTTAGGATTGTTCACATCCTTCTCCCAAAAATAGCATCATTGGATACCACGAGATGAAGGTGGAGCCAAGTGCCAACTCCTGGTGAACTAACTATGTTTAAGATAAATAAAAAACTGACTAACAGCTATTAAAAAAAGTAAATAAAATTGTAAAGTTGAAGAAAAAAGTATCCTCTTAATTCTCAAAAGAAAGAACAAATAATATTTTCTTGAAAAAAAAAGCATCCGTAAAACGTTAAAAAATATAGTCTATCGGGAACACTTATAAAAATGCTGCACTATGTTAAAAACAGATTATGTACAAAAGTTCCATCTTTATTGCCGTTTTCTAATAAAAACGTCTATTAAAAATAAAAGTGTGTTAATAGGAAAAGCTAGAGAGCAACCCAAACAAAAATCATTCTTAATTTTTAAACAAAAAATTTGACGCTAAAAATCTCAAATTAACTTTTTTGCACTGCAGTAAAAAGTAACCGTAAAAGAATAATATCTATTGCAAACCTTCTTAAAAAAGTGCTGTCAGAATAAAAACACAAATAAAAGTTAATAAAAAAGGCAGAAGAGAAACATAAATATTTTTCTCAGTTCTGAAATATAACTTTGAGAATCACAGTTTTCTGTGTTACCGATAATCTGTCTTACTATACAGGTTAAAAAATAATTACAAAAGAAAGAAATCTATCAGAAATCTGTGCTGTAATTAAAACAGAAAGGCAGCTAAAACGGAAAAAAAAAAGTGTTTCTAATTCTTAAAGCAAAAAGCGTTGAATAAATGACAAAATTTGACTTCCTGTATAAAATTAAAAAACTCATGTTTAACTATACAGTAATTTATACTTTGTTGCAAGTTACGAAAAAACTATTATCCTCATGGAGAGAGCCTGTTTGCTAATTGATCCAAAGCTTTCAGTGTGAACGTATATCAACATCACCAACTCCGAAAGGATGTTGCAAAGCCTTCTTTCTGAAAACAAAACTTCTTCTGAGGAAAACAAAACTTTTTGAATAATCAACTAACAATTAATAAGAATTACTAAAAATCATAACAAATTTAAGTCTTTCTATTCGCATTTCAAGAAATGGACGAAAAAATAAAAATTGTTCTTTGTAAACTATTTTCTTCCACAGTGAATCAAATTAATAATTCCTTAACTCCCATTATATTTGTTAAGGGCATGTCAGCATAAGACACCATTTTTCGTGGTTCAATCAAATCCAATGCTCTAGGAACGTCATACAGTTGTTTCGTTTCAAGAAAGAATGCTCTTATTTATTCAAACATGTCACTAAATCTAGGATTTTAGTAAGACTTTGAAAGTATAGCCCTTTATTAAAAATAATTCTTTAATGTAATCATAAAAAAAAAGCATGCATTAAATTTCTGTCTGAAGTGTTCAATTTTTAATAGCATATTTGAATAATTTGATAACAAAACAAAAATATATGCAGCTGCGGATGATTACTTAAGTTCTACATTGCAGTGGTCTCTTTTTTTTAAAAAAAAACTTGAAATGGAGCATAGTTTCAAACCTTGCTTTTTCATTTGTCTTTCAGAACATAAATTAGCAGGTTTTAGAACTTAACAAATATGCCCAAAAACTACTTCGAATTAGGTATCATAAAAAATATGACTTTCAATTATTCTTTCATTAAATCTATTCAAATCCCTCCCCCCTCCAAAAAAAAAAAACTTTGCAGAAATAATATTTTGAAAAAAGTATAGTGACATGTTCGAAACAGGTACTCTGACAGGTCAGAGGTACAGGAACGAGATCCTTGCATCCTAAGTGAGACTTTTCTGCGGAGCAAATGAACAAAATTTCATCTTTATGGAAATAATGCCCACAACAATTGGAGTGGCCTGCACTGTCCCTGACCTTAATCCTATGGAACATGTATGAGATACGCTTGTACAGTAGCAGCATGAAGACCAGCTCCACCAACCATTGGTAAGCTCAAGAATGCCTTAGTGCAAGGGTATGTCCAGTCACGCTAGAGATTGATAAGGTCCCTGGTTAACAAAATGAAACAATGATGCGAGAGTTGTGCACCTGTCAGAGGCGATTATAAAACCAATTAGAATTTTTTTTCTCAAACTGACAAAATCAGGGGTAATTGTGAGCCCAACTAAAAAATCCTGAAAATTTCTTGAGTAAAATCCTAAATGACTCATTTCAAAAAATTAACGTCTTTATAAATTTAAATCATTGATAATTTCACAACATGAAATTCTAAATAAATTATTTGCAGCATAATTTAAATCAATAATTTCGTATAAATTTACTTTTTATCGCTAATCACATTTATTATTCTAACAGAAAAAATATTTACAAATGAAAGAAATGCCAAGTATAAATTCTAGGTCTAATATTTTTGAATAAAATATACAAGAATTTTTATACATAAACGTGATCGATGAAACTTCTGGACTGTGGATTTCCAAAAATTTCCCAATCGCTATTAGCGAAAAATCCGGACTTTTTCTAGAGCACAATCATCTCTGCATTATGTTGGTCAGCTGCATTGCAGGACGAGTGACCAATTTCTTTCTTTAGGAGCCATTTTTATTTTCCCATATATTGGACTTATATATCAGATTTTGATAAGGTATGGTTTTATTTGTTTTGATACTTTTTTACTGCAAAAAAAAAAATTGTTCATTTTTTTTTTAACAGTATAATATAGGAGACAACAACTAAATCTGAATATAAAGCATAATTTCTTTTTAAAGATGAACTTCTAAAGATTTATTGTATTTGGGTAGTATCAGATGGACCCAGTATTTAACGCTGAGTTATATTAAAAAACACCTATTTTTGGACAAATATTTAATTTATACAGCACCAAAATATATAAATTATATCAAAAGTTTCATTAAAAGGAATTTAATACATTAGTTTTTTTTCTAAAAAGAGCTTTATTTAACTACCATTTTCCCATATCACAATATATTATTATGAGCATTACTTGAATTATTTTTTGCAGAAATGAAATATAATCAGAGAATAGTTTTTTTTCTCTTTTGAACAATATTCAATGTTACAAAATTCATAAATTAGGCTGTGAAATTAATTTAAGCCTTATTACCTTTCAATGTCTGATTAAAATATCAAATTTAAATTTACTAAAAATTATATAACATAACAATTTTTTAAACAAAAATAAAAGCCTTTTGTAAACTTAACATGTTTTTATTAAAGTTCAAGAATTATAATGCGAATTTCCAGACATCTTCCTGCAACAACACAAATTTATTCTTTTCTATACAGAAATGATATTAAATAAATATTGATGTTTCACAAAATGAAAAAATGCAAAACTGGTTATGTTAAAACAGTTATATATCACAATTCATATAACTAATATGTAACAAAAACGAAGCAAAATCTGAACTCAAAAACGTCGTCTCCCACCTCCTCCACCTCTTGAACGCCTTCCTCCATAGGCCTCTTCCTCTGCCTGCTTCTTCATTTTCCAGGCTTTATAGCGCTTAGACATTTCGTACAATTCGTCGGGAACAAATTGATCGGCTTCCTCTAAAATTTTAACTAGAGCACCAGCGTGCATCCAGTCTTGCCTCGTAAATATGGAAATGGCATGACCAGTATTTCCTGCACGCCCAGTACGTCCTACACGATGAACATATTCTTCAATGTTTCTTGGAAAATACATATTGAACACATGGGTTATATCTTTAATATCTAACCCTCTTGATGCGACATCTGTAGCAATCAATATACGGACAGCGCCTGTTTTCAAATCGTCCAGAGCCTGTTCTCGATCACACTGCTCCCTATCACCATGGATAGATTGCAGGGAAACACCCCGTAACAATAGATCGCTAGACAAATCGTCAGCGATGCACTTGCGCTCAACGAACACTATGACCTTGTCACCAGATCCCATATTTCCTATGAACTCTTCAAGTATTTCCCGTCGATCTTCGTCTTCCGCAAAAACAATCTCCTGTGTAACAGAATGGACAGCGGCTAAATCCAATGCTCCAACATTAACCTTGAAAGGATTTGTCATGTAGCGAGCAGCCAAATGCTGAATCTCACTCGTCCAAGTAGCACTTGTCATCACCGTCTGCCGATCGGGTCGGATGTCGATCACAATTTTTCTAATCTGTGGCTCGAAACCCATGTCGAGCATACGATCGGCTTCGTCGAGGACTAAATAGGTCACACCTGTCACGTCTATAATTTTGTTCATTACCAAATCGTTTAGTCGTCCTGGGGTGGCAATCACAATGTCAACTCCCTTGGTTACCACGCCGATCTGATTTCTTCGACTCCCGCCGCCGTAAATGCAAACACACTTGATATCGTGGTAGGTATATTTCTTTGCCTCAGATTCAATTTGTTGAGCAAGTTCGCGCGTCGGAGCTAATATGAGACAGGTCGGTCCGACACGTTGAGATCTGGGAGTCACCTGACCCACAATGTGTATCAGAGCTGGAAATAAAAAGGCAATCGTTTTACCAGTTCCAGTTTGCGCTATTCCTATCATGTCGTATCCATTAAGCAGTATTGGCCAAGCTTGACTTTGAATAGGTGATGGAGTTTTAAAATTCTGTTTTTGCAGTTCCTCCAAAAGTTCTGGATAAGGATGAAAAGCATGTTTGAATGTAGTGACAGGATTAGGTGTAGGCCTATCATCATCTTCGTTAACTTTATTTACAGATATATTATTATTCATCATTCTAAACTCGTGAACAGCCTTTTTGGACATAGCAGTAACACTAGGATCTTCCGAGTAAAACATTTTTATAATGGGAGGGAGTGAAGCAAGCTTTCTTTTTCTTGCTTCTTCACACTCTTGGCCAATTTTATCCCAATCGATAAATGTTGTTGTGCCATTCGGAGCAGAGTCAGCGTATGAAGAGTCGCTGTACGCTGATCTTTCACCAGAACGAGCAGATGAGTCAGTGGAGAATCTTTGGAAATCGGTAGTCAAGTCCTCTATGAGTTTTTTGGCTGCATCGCGAGATTCTTGGGAACCAGTTATACGTACTGTAGTTCCGTCCATGCTGTTGCCGTCATCGCGCAAGACTTTTATGCGCGCCCCACTTTCAGTTTGAAGCTCTTGTATTTTTGAACCTCCTCGCCCAATCACTTTTCCTACTTTATTAGAATCTATTACCATTTCAGTACAATCTTGCTCTTCCCTCGTATTGTCCCTTTGAAAATTACGAGGACCCCTGTTAGAAAATTGGGGCCGGTCATTATAGCTAGGTCTTCCTTGGGGAACATATGTAGAATTATTTACATATCGTTGGTTGGAATTTTCCGAATCCCAAGTGTTGTTACTCTGATCCCAAGAAGTGTTACTCTGATTCCAAGAAGTGTTACTCTGATTCCAAGTAGTGTTACTCTGATTATCATCCCATCGTTTAGCAGGTGGAGTGTATTTTGGAACATTGTATTCAGTAGTTGGAGCCGAAGGATCATAAAGTTCATCATCCCAACACTCTTCCATTTTTATTAAAATATTAAGCCAAGCTTTTTAACAATAATATTTGAATTTAACAGTAGCTTCTTGCCGGATATTAAGAAAACTGACGTACCAAAGCTATTGTAACTTATTGTTAAGACTTAATGCTTAATTTGCAAAATTAGCTTACAGCTTACTGTAAGCTACTTAATAGAAAAATGAGTTGAGTTGTTTCTTTTCAAAAAGAGAGGTAGTTACTTTATTTGAGACGCACTAGAGCTGTGAGCCCGACAATCTGTGAGCACTTTACGGTAGAACAGTTTAACGAGAACAGATATCGTGAACCCTTGGGCCCTACCACTGCAGGACTCAAACTTAAGGAAAAAGTAGTGAAAATGGATAGGCAACAGTGCACCACACCACTCATTCCTTTAATCAAACTGCCCCATGCACTATTAAATGCTCCAGGTTTCTAAACGGCCATGCCTTTGTTTGTTTACTTACCATTGTTGTTGTTGTTGTTAATTTACGTCGCGCTAGAGCTGCATAATGGGCTATTGGCGACGGTCTGGGAAACATCCCGGAGGATGATCCGAAGACATGCCATTACAATTTTGATCCTCTGCGGAGGGGATGGCACCCCCGCTTCGGTAGCCCGATGACCTGCGCGCGAAGTCGAGCACTTTACGGTAGCACAGTTTAACGAGGACCAATACCGCACACCCTCGGTCCCTACGCAGACTGATCCAAGTGGTCACCCACCCGCACACTGACCGCAGCCAGTGATGCTTGACTTCGGTGAACTGATGGGAACCGTGTCCTAACGATCAGTCTACTGCGGGACTTACCATTGTCAAGATCGTTGACATGATCAATTTTTTTAAATTCTTTTTATAACCGTCATTGTAGAGTCGAACCAATTTTTTGGATTTACGACAACTATTGTTCAACTCCGTCGCCTTGTAATTTAGAACCCAATCCAGAAGACAAGGAAATATTGAATGAAACCCATTAAAAAAGCTATGATTCACATGCGAAAAAAAGAATTGCATGTAGGGAGAACGGTCCTTTAATATTTTTCATTTATTGCACCATCCTATTATCGCATCCTACAAATATAGTCAGCTAAGGACTTACGTCAAATGCACTAAATAAACAAAATTGGAAAGCTATGGCTGATGATTTTATAACAATAAATAATTTAGATGGAAATGCGGTAAGTTTTATGTACTTTATATTTTTAATGTGCAAAATTTCTCTTTTAAGGTTTAATAGATAATCTGATAAATGTTACTCAATCTTCCATCCCTTTTATCCAACTCAATTGATTAGTACATAGTAGATCACTTATGTTAGTAACTTTCAGTTGTCTTAATTGTCTTCAGCTTAAAAACTGATGATAGTAAAAGCAGTTACATTTAATGTTTGCCTTTTTTCACCTACAATTACCATTTACCGTTTTTCTTTAAATAAAAGGTTTTGTTTGTATTGATAGGGAGATAATAGGCCTTTTTATCTACATATTAGAAAGTTAAGCTATAGATTAGGGGTGCACAACTTTTTTGAGTGAAGGGCCACTTGCGCAGCACGTAAATTAACGAAGAGCCGCACTCATATTTAGTTCAGTTAGCGGCAAATATGATAATGTTTATCTAAACATCCTAGTGTTCTAAACACCAAGTATTTTTATCAAATATATTTTTACCAAATATTTAAAACTAAAACTTAATAACATATTTGCAGAAAATCAAGTACTTTCAATTATTTAAATTTCCTTAAAACTGAAAAAACATAATTTTTTTAAAAAACTTTTTCCATTTTTCACAATAATTAATTTAACAAAAATATTTTATTTATGCATTTATATTGGGAAAGGATATAAATTCGAATAAAATAGAAGCTTACAGAATGAAAGTGCAAAAAAAAAAAAAAAAAGACGCATTTTATAGAGTAATATAAATTTGAACTAAACATTTTAATAAATGAAAATTTATAATGTTTGAACAAAAACGAAATGAAATTTTTTTTTTTTATTACGTTCAGAAGTTCCTGCCGGCCGCACATCAACAGTCAGCGTGCGGCAACATAGGTTGTGTTATAGTTTTGATCATTTTTTTAACAAGTGGCTTTAAAAAAAGGGTATTAATTATATGGACATCTGTTCTCTCTAGCCAAAAGCCAGTTCAAAGGAATATTTCCTTTTTTTGTACTTTTAACAGTAGGTATGTAATAAATACATTAATTAGATTAATGTAATTAATGTGAGCATAATAAATATAAATTAATGTGAACATAATAAATTATTTGGTGTGCAAATTTTCATATCTGTGTCCAATTGCGAGACAGAAACTTTAAAAAACACTACAGGGAGGCTGATGCAAATGTCTGCTCGCAACTAAGAAAATATTTCTGTATTTTTGACTGCAGCAGAATAATTGCCATGTCTTGGCAACTTCTGAGCAGTGGCCTGCAAGAAACTTCACAGAAGGTAACCAAATCAAAGGATTTGTATCGTAGCCATATTCTAGCAAACCTCTACACATTTTCTTTTTAATTTTCAAGTTTAAAATCCCTTTGGTGTCTTGGCAGTTGCAATTGGGGTAACAGATCATGATAGGGAAATTTTGATGCAAACTGCTACCTTCACTATTGAGTAGGACTGGGCTATAAATCGGTGTATCGATTTAACACATATATCGGTAAGACGATACAGCGACTTTCATTCAAGGCGATGCATCAGAAATCTGATTTAAGCCGTTGAGTAAAGACAATGAGAGCAAAACGATATAGCGATATAAGACACGCAAGGATATAAGATAGCGATATAAGACTCTTCTCTTACGTTCCGATGTCGACTCGCGCTGTAGAAGACGATGTTCGTTTTGGTATGTTGAATTGGCCCTTATTGGTGAGCTGTAGAATCAGAATCAGAGTTTTGAGAACGCATATCGTTATATCGCATGTTCCTTTTCGCACATCTTAGCTTTTTTTTTCTTTGTCGCTACTTTTCTTGTAGATTATTTTCAGTGGGACTAACGCCGTGATCGTCGATGTTACCTTGTTCTGAAGGCAATCTGTTAATGAAAAGAATATTTAAAGAAGAGTTTCTTCATAAATTAGATAAGTTTTTTTTCTTAAAAACTTCTTTTTATTTTTAAATGTGAAAATTATCGGCAATCTAATTTAGGCGCCCATAAGGAATTGAATTTGTTAGGTTATTTTTTTACTTTCTTTTAATTTATTAAAAACTTTTTGGATGAAACTTCTAATAATTTAATGAGTTTTTATACTGATTTTAAATTTATAAATCTTGTTGTTTTTATTTTTAGAAATAAAGTTAAAACAAAATTTATATTTGTCATTTAGATTTGGACATAAGTCAATCAACTTTGTTTATACAGAAATTTTTGAGAGGTTTGCGTATTTATTCATTTTTTTAAATCATTTAGCACTTCGTTTAATTAGAGAGTATAATAATTTTTTTTAACAATATACTTTTCATATTATTTGTTAATTAGCTAAATATATTATCAAATATCAAAATTTTTTTATTTTTAAGAAATTAAATCTTACCTACTTTGTTTTTCGTTCATAATTCGGTCATTATTTGATTTAATTTAATTATTTATCTGAAATTATAAAGTCCCACAGTGAACTGATCGTTAAGACACGGTTCCCTTCAGATCACAGAAGTCGAGCATCACTGGCTGCGGTCAGTGTGCGGGTGATTGACCACTTGGATCAGTCTGCGTAGGGACCGAGGGTGTGCGGTATTGGTCCTCGTTAAACTGTTCTACCGTAAAGTGCTCGACTTATTTTTAAATTAGACGACTTTGTTTAACGTTTATTATGAATTTCTGAACAAACATTTCAATAAATATTTTAAGTAAGATTTGTACATTGTAGTCAATTTATTTAATATCTCTCTTAAGCAAAACATATATATCTTCAAATTTATAAATTGATTTAAATCAATCTGAGTGTGAAGTTTTGATAGAAATCTGACTTTATGTGCCTTACAAGTAAATGAAATTCAAAAATATTATATCACTATATCGCGATGCAAAACTGACAATGCATCACGATATATTATTTCTAATATCGCCCAGTCCTACTATTGAGCCAAAGGATTTTTTTACTTTCAAAAATTTAAAAACAAAATATTTGGTTATTTAACTGGAAGGGGATATTTCCATATCGTGATCTGTTGCGCCAACTACAATCGCCAAGGGGCCAAATACTTGCAATTTTGAAAGAAACAACAGCATGTAGATGTTTGCCCGGGGGTGCTTATGAGTTATATTTTTCGAGTTGATCCCTTTCTGTGATATTTTTTTTTTGTTTCTCGCGAGCCGCTGCCCGGAAGTTGCCAAGACTTGGCGATTATTCTGCCACATATCAGGATACAGAAATCTCCCCCAATATTTCTGCCTCATTATCTTTAGAATCGTTAAAGTGCCAAATAAAATTTTAACTTGCAAAATTTTAAAAATATTATGCAGGTGATTGTCTGGGAATGGCTACTAGTTATACCCTTTCAGTTGGTGATTTTTTTTATTTTTAATTGATCATTTATGTTTAGAATACTTCTCAAGACAATTTACAATCCTTAGAAGACTTACAATTTCAGATATCTTTAAAATAAAGTCTAAATTACATTAATTTTCCTTTCTTTATTTATTATCATTTATTTTTTGTGCGCGAATAGATACTTCAGCGAGACAAAACAAATGGCTACTAGTTATACCCTTTAAGTTGGAGAATTTTTTTTTTTCATGGATCATTTATCTTTAGAAGAATACTTCTCAAAACAATTTACATTCTTTAGAAGACTTACAATTTCAGATATCTTTGGAATACTTCTTGAAAATAAAGTCAAAATTACATTAATTTTCTTTTATTTGTTAATTGTTATTATTATTTATTTTTTTGTCCACGAATTGATACTTTAGCGAAGAAAAACAAAAACGCTATTGAAATCTAATGTATCGATATTGAGTAAAGTGAATTAAGAACATCAAAGCCTTTTCAATAGTCAGAGAAAATTGGGAAAAGATAAAAATTCAATAGTGATTTATTTAATTTAAATGTTTTTTTATAAACTCAAGTAAATACATATTGTAATGTGGATTTCATTTTTTTGCAAGGATTCTAAATGTAATAGGCAGTGCTAACAGTAATTCACGTATATATATATATTCATATTCTTTTTTTCATTAACTTCTAAATATTTTAAAAGTGGATACATAGTTATTAAGAGTCTTCTTTTGTTTTTTTTTAATGAAATTAGGTATAATATAAGTGAACAATGAGTTTTATTAACATGTGAGTCCTAAAAGCTTTTATATTCACATAATAAGCATTAGATATAACAAGCACAAAATGTAAATAGTTAACTGTTCTCCTATCTGCACTAATATTGAAAGAATTTTTAAAGTGTTATGTTTTTATGTCAAGACTCCATCATTTAATTAAAATAGTAATTATTAAATAGGGTGACCTGGGGTAATTCCTGATCAAAAAACGCAAACATCAATTTTGTGAAAAAACTATTCAGAATAGAATTTTAATATTTACTGGAAGTTTGAGGCTATATGAGATGAGTCCAATGCCACCTTCTTTTGTTTGAAAATCTAATTAGAATTTAAAAGATTTTAAATTTTTAGTGATCAGGAATTATCCCTGGTCTTGATCATTTCTGGGGTAATTACTGATCACCAGTTTTTATTGTAAAGGGGCTGTTTAAAAATAATTATATAATGGTAATTAACAAATAAGACATCAAGATCAAACAAATAAACCAAAAAGATATGTTTAAGCAGCTAATAAAATGATTTATTTAAAAGCAAGAAGAACGATTAACACTTTAAATTTTCAAAAATCTTTGCATCGTGCCATACATTTTAGGCAATCAGCCAACTCATTCTCATGTTCTTCTGAAATATAAGAGAGTTCCCACATGGGTT
>NC_092204.1:7171750-7172826 GCF_043381705.1 Parasteatoda tepidariorum
TTTTTTTTTCTTATTTCCCCCATTTTTTTTAATGTTGAATATAATATAACAACCGAAGGAGATTTCTCGCGCTTTTCGAGTTATGCAAAAGAGCTGGAAACCTTGGCCCTCCTATTATCCCTAACTAAGGTGGTCTATGAGTTTTCAAACGAAGTTATTAAAAAAATGAAAAACAGTGGGAGGTTAAAATTGTTTAACGCTCGTCACCTACTTTGTTTTTATTATTAGCGGTTCCCTTTCATATTTCACTCCCCCAGTTATAAAAAGAGTTCCTCGAAAGACCTCGATGTCTTCTTTTCGAGCCCTCGAGGAAAGGTTAAATGTTGGATGCTTTTTTTAATTCTGCCATAACTTGAAAAAAAAATTAGTAAAATTTTTAATTAAAAAAATAATCGTTGATGTTGATTGATTTTGCGCCTTTTTGAAATAATGCGCCCATGGCATTCGCCATACTTGCCATACCCTAGATACGCCACTGCTTACAATTTCAGATATCTTTAAAATAAAGTCTAAATTACATTAATTTTCTTTTCTTTATTTATTATCATTTATTTTTTGTGCACGAATTGATACTTCAGCGAGACAAAACAAATGGCTACAAGTGAAACCAAGTACATATACTCCAAGTGCTCCATTTTTCAGTTACAATTTATTGCTTATTTGTGAATGTGGGTCGGGAGAGCATAAGTAATCTGATTCCAATTCTTCAAATTTCGCTTTTCCATGTATCTTCCAGAACATAAGCAAACAATTTTTAGATTAAAACTTCACAAATGTTTTTTGTATAATCTCTCCTGGTCTAGAAACTAGAAGCAAGGCATGTGATTTTTTCGCGGACATCAGGACTATTGATTTGCGAAAGTCAGTGATTCATAACCTATAATCCGACAAATTTTCACATCAATCTAAATTTTATATAAGTAATTTAAATTAAAAAAAATTTAATAAGTAAAATTTAATAATTAAAATTTAATAATTAAAATTTAATAAGTAATTTAAATTAAAAAAAACCTTCTCTAAATGGCGTTAACAAGACATTGTCATTCTGATGCCTGTTCCGCAAATCCCCCCCCCCC
>NC_092204.1:7172849-7178741 GCF_043381705.1 Parasteatoda tepidariorum
TAAAGAATTTATAAAATCATTCATATCCACTCAATTTTAATAACAAACACCGATTTTCGTATTTGCCTGATTTAAAAGTTACGAATTTTTAATCGTATTCATGCGATTTAAAAATTTTGCGTCACGACTCGTATTCACATGATTTAAAAATCCAATATCGTTATTCTTATTTAAGCAAATTTAAATTCCAATGTCGCTATTCGTATTCACGGGATCTAAAAATCATGCATTGCGATTGTATTTACGCAATTTTAAAACCCAATTTCGCAATTTTTATTTTCACGTTCTTAAAATACAACCTCACAATCCTTGTATGAACTTAGTTTTTTCTTAAATTAGTTACTATGAAAGTGTCATATACTTTATTGGTAGGTAGTTTAAGTTATAAATCTTAGTTCAAAAAATTATATTAAATATGAATAGAATATAAATTGATATCTTGTTATCGAGTGTTTGCATATGAAATTTTCAGGATTTTTCACTTTGTGTCGCAATCACGTTTGCCATTGTTAAATCATCAATAATAGTGCAGATTTGATTTTGCTATTAATTTGATATTTTTATTTTATAATAGTTGCCTTTGACCGAAGGTTGCAGGATGCCTGTTAGGATGAGGAACTTAGATGAAACTCGTAAGTTCAATTCATATGTTTGAAAATTCTGTTTATTGTGGAAGTTATTTTAACTAGTATGTTTATTATTATCAACATGTATTATGTATGGGGACTGTAAAAGGTTGCAAAATTTAGAAGACATTTTTCAATTCCATCGCATTTGTTCAAAAGAAAAAGACACCTACTTTTTATATGTTTCTTAAGTATTTTCACTACAGTTCAAAAGACTGCCATATTTATTTTGTTTCTCACATTGAAAAATTATTAATGCCGTATATTTGTGTGCTGAATGACAAATCAGTTTTAAAAATCATCAAATTCTAGTTTTGTTTTTCTACATTTTTCATTTTTGTGCTTTGTGGCATGGTTACAAATTTTCTATAACATGTAGAATTTCTTCTTTACAGTTGCTACTGAAAAAAAAAAAAAAAAATAGTGGGTGCGACACCATATGAACTTATGTTGGTATTCTTGCAAAAAAGCTATTATTCAAATGTGTGATTCAAAATTAGTGTGTAATATAAAATGCCATTTTAAAAAAAATAAAGGTTTAAAAAACCACAGAGAGCTGCAAATGAAACATTAAAAATGACCATGGGAATTTGTGATGGAATTTTCGGGAATCGATTGTGTAAAATATGATTACTCAAATTCGCATGTTGTAATTATATTTTATTATGTAATCATGATTTTAAAAAACAATGTTTTTCTTTATCAGGGTTGCCACAGGCGACTAAAATGCAACTATTTGCAACTATTTTTGGCATGAGGCGACTATGGCAACTTTTTTTTGCCTGAAAAGGCTAAAAAAGCAACTATTTTCAAGAAAAGGAGACTATTGGGAGACTCTTCTGTACTCCTAGATATGTTTTTTTTTCAAGCATGAATTGGTGAAATATCTGCGCCCTGCTAGATAGTTCCTGAACACACTGAACTTTTTTTTCTTAAAAAAAAAAATGTTAAAAATTTTTAATTGCAAATTTGAGTCTTCACTTTTTAGTTCGTTCAATCTGCACAAATTCCATTGTAAGTCTATTTCATTTCTCGATCACCTTTTCAATGATTATTGCTAAAAAATTCTGCATGATTTTTTTATTTAAATTTTTTTTAACGGTATTACAATGCATGAATTTCGAATTTTAGTAATCACTTTTCATAAATATATAAACATTTATATGAAAATTATCATATTTGCCACCAACTTGACTGAATGGATGATGGTATCAGGGCCGTTTTATCCATTAGGCACTGTAGGCAACTGCCTAGGGGCCCTGTGCTACAGAGAAAAAAATTGACAATGTTTCTTAAACAGTAAAAATTTAATTCGAAATTTCAATGACGATTGTCTTGCTCTGTACATTACGTCGACGCTATTTTAGTACATTTCTGAACGCATTCCAAATGAGATATTAATATTATGGTAGTTAGTTCATATATAATGCAGAAATATAATCGCAAGCAATTTTATCGCGGTAATTTTAACGCCGACTAATCAGGGGACTATACAGCAAGAGCAGCTTTTTTTAACACAACACGCTTGAAAAACACGCAAAATTCTACGTTGTGAATGCACACTTACTGTTCTGGTACCTACCATAGGTATGTATATTCTATGACCAAGCTACCAAAGAGTATGTAAAAATAAGGTTGGCAGTACTGGTTCGTTCGTCGCATGACTGGGGAATTCCCCGATCCGCTAAATACATATGTTGTATTGTGTCATAGACAACATTTTGGAAACATTTTTATTGTAATCGTTGAATTTTCACTTCGTGCAATTGAATTTTCACTTCGGCTGAACGTTTCCTTAAATTTCTTCTAATACAGAACCACAAAGGGGAAGAACTAGCCACCGAGAATTGAAATTAATTAAAAACTGTCTTCGTTCAACTATGTCTCAAAACCGTTTAAATTCATTGGCCTTAATGGCAATTGAAAATGATGTATTGGAAAAGGTTAACTTTCAGGATGTCTTGAACGATTTTGTAACAAAAAAAGTTAGAAGAGTTAATGTTTAAGCTTATTGTATGATTTTTTTTAAATGCATATATTAATTACTTATATTCTTTTTGTTTGATTCAATATTTTTATTGAATAATGTGATAATATACTGTGATATATAATAATTAGGAAGTTAGAAGACGGTAGGGGAGGG
Source organism: Parasteatoda tepidariorum (assembly GCF_043381705.1). Taxonomy (NCBI): domain Eukaryota; kingdom Metazoa; phylum Arthropoda; class Arachnida; order Araneae; family Theridiidae; genus Parasteatoda; species Parasteatoda tepidariorum. The sequence goes on from NC_092204.1 coordinate 7,175,619, forward strand.
GGCCCGAGACGAGCATTGCCTAGGGGCCGCGACATGCATAAGCCGGCCCTGGATGGTATATGACAATTAAGTCATTAACAAAATTTTAGTCATATTTTTGATGAATTTTTGTTCTTATTAGGCAACTATTTTCCTAGTTTTTGACTACTATTTTCATGCTTTAGGCTACTAAAAGCAACTATTTTGTTCATTTTTTTCTGTGGCAACCCTGCTTTATGGAATATTTATGCATGATTTGTTTTTGTTACTGACAAAGGAGGAGAAAATGAGTAAACATATCTAGCACGTTAGTTACAAAATTTGAAAAGAATAGATATAAAGAATTGACGAAATTTGTAAAGAATTAAAATAGTAAGTTTATATATTTAGTGAAGATCCTTTTGGTATCTAGAAGATTTAAAAATTTATGATTTTAAGAATGTTTATGTGGGGAGATTCACATCGACAACGTCAACCTTCATTTATAAAAGGGTACCCCAACATAGAATTTAGTTAACGCGTCTCATATACTAATGAATTGGAATTGTATTTTTGTAGTGATAGACACACTACAGTTTAATTAAAAAAAAATTTTTTTCCTTATGAATCTAAGAAATTATTCTAAAAATAGAGAAACCTCATTCTGTTTTTGTGAACGAGTGAGAGTCACCCATTTCTCACCCTGTGATGGAATTTTCCTTTGATCTCTAAGTGTCTTCATTAGAAAGGAAAAGTTAAAGTAAAAAAGAGAGAAAAACAAACAAACTAAAAAGTACTGGAAGAACTTACAAACTTAGCGTCTTGTGACTGGATTCATAGTTATCCCAATATTCCTGATAAAAAATTGATTTTCACAATTTTCTCTGCAATATTTATCAGAAACTAGTTATTTTATCATGATTAAGTGAAATTTGTGAAAATGTTTTTGAATTTTATTGATTTTATGTTCTTAAATTAAGAACTTTATACAATAGGAAAAATAATTCTTTATTTTGGAAAGTGATTAAAAATATTTTTTGAGTGCTTAAAAAGTACTTAAAAGGTGCTTATTTTTTGTTCAAAAATCTGACTACGCACCCTGTTTTATACCTGCCAAGTCTCCTGTTTTTTAGCGAAGACTCCTGTATTTTACGACTTATCTCCTGTTTAACTGTATATTCTCAAATTTCTCTGTATTTGTTGAAGAAATTAAAATTTTTTTTTTTTTGATGATAAAATGTCCACTGATGGCAAGAAATACTTCTCGTATTGCTTAACAGATGGTGCTATTGCCAGTACTGCAGTATGTTGAATGTTAAAAGTTTAAGTCAAGGCATGATTAAGTTTATTCAAGGCGCCTTCCTATGAGGTGAACCCAGGTTCGAATCCCAGCGATGACTGGTTAGTACGAGTTCCGCATCTGGCTTGCACTGACCACAGTACTGGCGTGAAATGTCTTCAGTGGTAAACAGATCACAGGTTAGAGTCCCCTTGTCGTCAGGCTAACCGTGGGATGATTTTGTTTTTTTCCTCTCCACGTAACACAAATGTGGGTTAGTTCCATAAAAAAGTTCCCCTAAAGCAAATTTCTCCCAATACTTGATTCAGGAGTTCTGTTGTCTTCTGGTTGGGTTCAAAATTACAAAACTACGGAGTTGAACCCAATTGTAAACCCAAAATTGGGTCGGTTGTTCAACAACGGTTATAAAATAAAATAGTTTATTCTATTGCCAGTACTGCGGTATATTGTGTGTTAATAGTTTATTAAGTAAATATAAATAATGGTGTAAAAAAATCTTCTTTAATTAAGATTTATAAACATATTTTTTACTTCTCTAATTGTAGATGCTTATATTATTTTCAATTTTGAAGTTCTCTTTTTGACTTAGATGCATGATGTATCAAAACTTTACTCATAGCTTAAAAAGTGTCACTAGTAAAATCTCCATATTTTATTCTCCAATGTTGGCAGGTATGCTGTTTAAATTGCCATTCATGTAAATGGTATGAACTAAAGTCGTTTTTCTGAATTCCTCTTGCAAACATGGCAATTTTGTAAAGAGAAACTAAAATATTTTGTTTTATTCCTATATCATTTCAGCTTGCAATCAACAGTTTGAAAAAGAAAAAAAAGTATTTTGAATAATTTTCAAATTGAAATAAAATTTTTCCAAATATTTTTTTTGAAAAAAGATATTGTAGTATGGAAAATTCTTTTGCTTCCACTGGTTGCTGACTATTATGGATAAGAATCCACATACATATCCGTGGAAAAGGATACAATGGTTGATTGTTCTCGTAAAAAATTATGTGTATGAAAAATCATAATGATGAAACAAATTTTTTTCCAAAGAATTAAGCCTGAAGAATGCCGGTTGCATACATTGCACATCTTCCAAATTTAACTTCTTTACAAACAATATTTCCTATAATACTCAATTTCATGCTCTAACTATATTTTCTAAGCTTGAAAATTTTGATTTAAAATTATTTTAAACTCAATGGCATAAAGAATTAAAAAGAAAAAAAAATTATGTATAGATAATATATATGTATATATATACAGTTGAACCTCGCTAACTCGAACCTCGATTTCACGAATTTTTCGATATCTCGAAGAAGAAAAAATTCCCTTCAACTTTCCTGTACATTCAATGTTAAAAAAAACTTGATTTCACGAATTTTTTTTTCTAATCTCTCGATAACTTGAATTTTTTTTCTCCATAAATAAAGTAGATTTTTTTTCTAAAATTAAAAAAATATTCAGAAAAAAAAGAAAAGAAAATTAAGAATGGCTGACAAGGCATGGAATGATGTGTCTTCCTCTACGATAATGAATGGCTTCAAGAAGTCTGGATTCATTAAAGATCACGAAAGTAGTCAAACAATCAATATCGTTAATTCTGCTGAAAACTACACCGAAAATGATTGGAACAGATTGACCGGACTCATGAAGCTTGATGACATGGAATTTCATGACTTTGTAAACGTAGATGATGCAGTAACAGTGTGTGGTCAGTGGGATGACAATGATATCATCGCTCAAACGAAAGCTTCTTGTGAACTATCAGAAGAAGAGGATGAGGAAATCGAAGATTTACCGCCCAATGTTACTAACAAACAAGCACTTTCTGCAGTGGACACTGTAAGGAGATTTATTGAGAG
>NC_092204.1:7179294-7239235 GCF_043381705.1 Parasteatoda tepidariorum
AAAATTTTATTAAAATTCTTTCAATACTTGTTTGTTTTATAATTTGTTAGATAGTCAGTGTCATTTTTAAAGAAATAAATCTTTAGTCAATTTTATTTTCAAAAACGAAAATAATAATAAATAAGTAAAAATATTTTGACATTTATTCAGTACAGAATTTGACCATTAGTTAATACTACTTTATATTATTTTAAATAATTGAATAAGAGAGGGTCTAATGATGTTTCAAAAGCATGTTTTTTTTCCAACAAATAATTTTAAAAAAATAATTTTTTTCTGAAGTGAACATTTTTTTAGTTTGTTTTCTACTTTTTTTTTTTTTTTTTTAAATTTTAATGCACATATGTAAAATATTTTGTTGCAGTATTATTATTTTTAAACCAATAAATCTTAAATCATTTTTTATTTAAGAAAAATGAAATAAATCTTGGGTTTGCTTTTACTTTGTATTCTTTATTATTTTAATTGAAAAAATTAAGCAATGATATTGATATTATAGTAGAATATGTTTAGAATTAATATTTTCTTTTGTTATAGATTTATTCCTTTTTATTTATTTTTGATTGATTTCCCATAGGTAATTTCTGAACATATGCTAAATCGCGATGTCTAACGGACGACGTATCACGATTTAAAATTTCTGACATCAGCCAGTCCTTATCATAGTATTTGACAATTAAGCTACAATTTTAATTATTTGGCTACTATTTTTGATAAATTTTTGCTCCTGTTCAGGCAACTTTTTTTATAGTTTTAGGCAACTATTTTCATGCTTGAGGCTACTAAAAGCAACTATTTTTGTTCATTTTTTACTGTGGCAACCCTGCAATAGTGTGAGAAGCACTCAAAAAATTTTACAAAAAAATTGCTTAAATTAAAATTTTTTCTTCATTTTTTTAAATTTATTATTTTTATTTAATAGAATTTTTTTATTTCCTGAATCCTTAAATTGAACATGTAAAATTGATTAGACATTTAGGGGAATAAATCAATAGCAAAATGACAAAAAAATTGTTCAGACATAAGAGATAATCCCAATCTTGTCATGTAAGGTGATATTTCTACATTTAGGGAGGTTGATAGACTGATTAGGATTACCTTCCTGAAGTCCATAAGATTACAAAGAGAATCGGAATCACAAAAGAAGAAATATTTTACAAATCAAATCTTTGACAGTAACATTGTTATACCGGGTATTGCACTGGGCAATGGAATTTCTTCTGCCTTTGTACGCATCCAGACAATTTTCGGCTTCTTGTAATTTGGGACGCTTGGGATTAGCGTAGACGCGGAAAGATCGTTTTCAAAGTATTAAAATTTATTAAGTGACGAACGACGTAGCATAAATAAGAATAATCTGAAAATGTACAATACTTTGTACCAAAATTTCGTTCATTTAAATAAAAATATTAATATTACCGGAAATTAAAAGAAATCCGTTATAATATACGTAATCCGTTATATATACGTAATTAAAAGAAATTAAAAGCAAAAGAAATGTGTATTTTTTATATTTTTGTTTTATTATTTACACAATTTCTGTCTTTCATATGTTAAATTTTTCCAGCGAATTTCAGGTCTTTTTTTTTTCCCGCGAAAAACTAGCAGCCCTATCATTGTATATGTTAGAACTAGATTCCTGTGATGAAAGATGCAGCTTATCTGTGGTTGGCAGAATTGAATTGTCAAACAAATCTATGATTGACTATTGTATAAATGGTTAAAAGTTCTTCAATGACTTGAATGTGATGATGGGGAAATATGTTTAGCAATCATCAGTCTAAGTTATTGCAGACAAGAAATAAAAAAATTAGAAAAATTGACTAAGATACATCTGGATACAAAATTCGTGCTATCAATGCATAGCTGTTCTGAAATCACTCTGTTCAGATGTTCCCCTAAATATAAAACCACCATAAACATACGCTCATTCTTAGGAGGTCGCCATTGTTTAAAGGCAGTCATTAACAGGGTTTTTAATATTTATAAATTTTAGCTATCTAAAACCTAAAAGAAATTACGACGAGTTCAGTAATAATAGCCAAGCTCATACTCATTATAAATTAAACTAATGAAGCTAGATGTATTGGGCAATCATGAAAATTGACGTGTTCGGACTCGATTTCTGTGCCATATTTTTAAGCATTGTCTAAATTATATTGCAATGCCCATTCTGATATTTGGTTCGTTTAGGCAAATTTTAAAAATGGATTTTGCAAAGTTGCTTAATTGTGAATGATGTAAAAATCAAAATTTTTTCTAAACGTTTAACATTTACCTGATGTAATATGCATGTTAATTCACTTAACATTTATGATCACTTCAGAAAAATAATTAACATGCATCTGAAACCCAAAGTCTTTTCACTATAGAATGTTGTTTGAGTTGTAATAAAAATTGTGTCTGTTCCTAAACTGGTTTTAATTTAATTGTCACACAAATAAGGGCTTCTGGTGCTGAATGTAGAAAATTGTCTAGTGGTATTTTTACCCCTATAAATAAACATTTTGATCCTTTTTTTTAAAAAGAAATAATATGATCTAAAACAGATCTAACAGAAAAGAACACATAAATGTTTGCATATGGGCGAACCTCAGGAATCATTAACCTATGTGTCTTCAAACTTTTCTTATAAATATGTAACATAATAAGCGAAAATTAATTATAATAAAATTACATAAATAACTATGCATTACTAACTTTAATATACGTACAATTTTGATGGCGAGTAACTTGCTTTTGGCTTTCATTTCTTACTTCAATCCTACATTTGACAACTTTTCATGAGTGTCGCTTAGAGTTTAACATACTTTTTTATTTTTTTTTTTCAGTATGTATTCTGTTTAAAAAAAAGTGAAAATCACTAAAAATATAATTTAGTAGCTCAGCTGTACTATCATAATTTCTTGAATGATATTTTTCGTGAATATCGACGTTTGCAAACCCTTAAAGTTTGTCGCCAAATTTTGGCACGCCAAACCGTAACCAGCGAAAATTGAAAAAAAAAGGTATACAATCCAATTCTGCGAGTTTTATGTTAGTCATATTCCAAAAGCTTATTTAAAGTAGAACAAACTTGTATCATTATTATAGATAAATATTTTTATTTGCAGTAATTATAACATAATCGAATTTATCACAAACTGTCAATCGGTGAGATAACAATAACGATGTCAAGATGTCTAAAAAGTAAATGTTAAAATCAATCAAAATTTTGATCACACGTTTGTCATTGCCTAATTTATTTTCTGTGTTGTGTGCATCGCATTGCGTTGCATCTGAGTAAAGTTTTCGATCTATTCCCTAGGTAGCACGGACCGTAACCCTGTCAAACCGTAACCTCAGGATTAATTAATTGAATTTAACATATCAGAAATTAGTTTTTTACCTATGTTTTACTAATTGAAGATATTTTTTTGACTGAAAATAATTAAAGTAAGCCTTTTTATACATTTCATAACAATTTGACTTAATATTAAATTTTTTTAATTCATTTATGATACTAATAATTTTTGATGAGAAATAAAGGGTAAATATGGAAAATTCAAAAATTTTAATTTTTTGTTCATTCTTATAAGGGCATCAAAATTTTCGTTGTTCACTATTATTTTCTGATATTTTATACATTTTCAAACAATTCTGGAGGTATTAAAGCAGTGTGCCTATTATTTTTTTTTATTATCAAAAGTTAAAGGTTCTAGAGATCTGCCCATATGCAAGCACACAACTTGAAATGTAATTTATTCCATCTATGAAATAAAAATGCATGACTTTATTAAATGCTTATTATTTTTTTATATTACTATGGTCTTGCGTAGCTATTATTTTACAGTTTAAATTCATAGAATTTTTTTTCTCATTAGTAAACCAGAAAATATCTAATTCAACATTAATGGGAAACAATTGTTATTGTATTATGAGTTGTTGCTCAATATTTATGATTAGAATTTATTCTTAACTGATAGCTGGTATCTAATTGTCTTAATGTAAAGTATAATTTTTTTTAAAAAATCAATCAATTACAATAAATTGAAAATTGGAAATTTTTCAAATCCACAGCTGCCAACTCAACTGGAAAAAAACACTAAATAGATTGAATTTACCATATTTCTCTCCTATCTACTTGTATATTAAAGAGTTTTTCTGGCTTTAATGCACTTTAGAAACTTTCTTAAAATTCGGAAAATTTCAGGAAAAAATTCCACAAATTTTTTATGTGAGAATTTGAATACTACTAAATAAAGAAGTAAGACTTAAAAAAACTGTTATTTTTATTTAAAATATTTTTTATAGAGAACTTAAAATTTTTTAATTAGTATGTACAAGAATATTAAATTTTTGTTGTCATTAAAGTTTTCTTTCAAACTTGTGTTGTAATATTCTAATATTAGTTTAATATCTTTCACAAATCAAAATGCGAAATTGTGCATTTAAGAATCTGAGATTTCTTTTTTTTAATTCAAAATTCTTTTAATGTCAGTTACAAATTAGAAATAATGCAGAGAATAAAAACAAGCATAATTTTTTACTTTTTGTATTTTATTTCCCCTTTTTATTATTAAAATATGTTATATTTTGTAGTTTTTTTCCCCTTTCGTGTTGGCAGCTCTTTTATTGTGTCTTAAAAATCTTTTCTATTTGAACTATCTTCTATTTCTCTTATAATTACAGTCTTCCTTCATTACAGTAATTTCATTCTTTATTTGGTAGTTTTGTTCTAATTCTGTTACAAACGAAGGATGAAAAATTATTCAACTATTAATAATGTTTAAAAAACATTGCAAGCACAATTATAATTGTTATTTAAAGCATGCTTCTGTTTATTTTATTTGGCCTAATTTACTTTTTCATCTATAACAGGGTGCGTAGCGTTTTTAAAAAGTGTGCTTAAAGGTGCTTATTTTCGATTTTCTAAAAGCCCTTAAAAGTGCTTTTTTTATGGGGTTGTTTTTAAAAAGTGCTTAATTTTCCCTTTTCCAAAATGAGATGTTTTTTCTTTACCATATCAATTTTTGTCACGAACTTCGCAAAAAGCGTGATTTTCACATTGTTCTGTTCATCGTTTTCACAAATCATTCAAACACATAGATATTCAGCGTACACATTTATATTCGTTTCTTAGCGTGTGAAAGCTTCAATCATTTTACTTGTTTGATGAAATGCTTGCGGGTCCGCGTGTGCGTATACTGAGTTGGATTCAGTGAGAATTATTCTTGCACAATCATGTGCATCTCGGCTGCATTTTGCAAGAAATTCTCAATTCTTCATTTTCCTCCCTCTGAAATCGAACTGAAAAAATCTCTCTCTATCTTTTTATGGTGGTTAATGTAACCAAGAAAAAGAGTTCCTTGCCAGAAACTAGTTACTTTATCATGATCGTGTAAAGTCTGAAAACTATTTTGCATTTTGTTAATGTACATAATGCTTAAAAATGTTTTTTAAGTGCTTAAAAAGTGCTTATTTTTTGTTGAAAAATTTGGCTACGCACCCTGTAATTGAAATGTTTAATACGTTCTGTAGAATTTTATTTATAATTTTTTTTTAAATTCTCGAAAACTTGAGTGATTAAGTTGAATACAGTTTAGTGTTCATTCTAGTTCATTTTCTAATTTAAACATATTTGAGATCATCATCTTTAAATAATTTTTCCATGTTTTTTATAATTATTTTTTTAAAGATTTTTTTTCTAAATTTTAATGACATTTTCTTGAACTTGTACAGCTGCTGAAGGTGCACCTCGGGAAATTCAACTGGCAGAATATGGTAATTCTTCTTTGTGTTACCATCCCTCCTGTAATGCTTTAATTTTAATAATATTCCATCCTCGTTGCAAAAGGCCATTTCGTGCATGCTGTTTTCGTTCTTAAATGAAACTTTAAAATAACCTCTCTTTTCCATCTTATGATTTGAAAAGGGTTATCAAACATAACCTTTATTTTCTTGGGCATTAACATTCTCCTCTTCATTATTTTAGCATGATTTTTTTTATCTATTTCATTTTTGTTTGAATATTGAAATTATTTCTAATTCAAATTTGTTGTATGATTGATTATATACATCTTGTGAATGTATCTTGCTCAGTTTTTTTCTTCTTCTTTTCTGCTTTAAACTACATTTTTTGAAAAAAAAAAAAAACAGGCTAAAATAAGATAACAGGGTGCGTAGCGTTTAAAAAGTACTTAAAGGTGCTTTTTTTTAAAAAAATTCGGGGTTTGTGAAAAGTGCTTAATTTTCCCTTTTCGAAAATGAGATTTTTTTTCCTTTACCATGTCGAATTTCGACACGTATTACGTAAAAGCGTGGTTTTCACATTGTTCTATTCGATGTTGTCATAATTCATTTAAACACAATGCATTTCGGCGTACCGTCGGTCTGTAACGTATGAAGGCGCCAATCATTATACATGTTTAATGAAATACTTGCGGGTTCGCATGTGCATGCACTGAGCTGGGTTCGGTGAGATTTTTGCACTCTCATGTGCAACTCTGCAGCATTTTGCAAGATATTCTCCATTTCAGGCTTCATTCTCCACCCTCTGAAATCGAACTGAAAAATATCTCGATATTTTTATGGTGGCTTATGTAATCAAGAAGGAGTTCTTTATCAGAAACTAGCTATTTTATCATGATCATGAAAAGAGGCTAGAATAAAAAAAAAACAGGGTGCGTAGCGTTTAAAAAGTGCTTAAAGGTGCTTATTTTTGAGTTACGTTTTTTAAAAGCCCTTAAAGGTGCTTTTTATTAATTCGGGATTTGTAAAAAGTGCTTAATTTTCTATCTTTTGAAAACAGATATTTTTTTCTTTACCGTGTCGATTGTCGTTCTACGTTACAAAAAATGCATAATTTTCACAATTTTCTCTGCAATATTTACATTAAATTTTTATCATCCAAAAACATTATTTTGAGCAATTATTGATTGAGTCTTGGCAGATTTTGTGCAATTTTCTGAAAATTTTAATATTTGAGTAATTATTAAAGCACCGCTGAATGAAATGTAGTTAGAGGAATTTTGTAAGTTTGTTTGAGCTAATATAGTAAATTTAGTTAGAGCAGTAATCACATCACTATAATCAATATTTTATTTAGATTTTTTTCTTTTTAAATGGGACTGAAGTCAGTTTAGTAACTTAACTTCAACTTTGAAAAAAATTCAAATGTGAGAAAGTTAATTTGTGTTAAAACATACTGGGTTGCCACAGGCGACTAAAATGCGACTATTTTCGGCATGAGACGACTTTAGCAACTTTTTTTTTTTTTGTCTGGAAAGGCTAAAGGAGCAACTATTTTCAAGAAAAGGAGATTATTGTGAGACTTTTCTGTACTCATAGCGATTTTTTTTAGTATTAATAGGGTTGACAACCTACGGCCCGCAAGAGCTTCTGAAAACAATGAATTTTTTCCCCTTAAAACATAAAAATGTTGAAAATCATTGAAATGTTGAATTCTTTCCAATTCTTTACTTTTTAATGCGCTCAATTTGCACATATTCCATTTTAAGTCTATTTTGTTTCTTGACCGCCTTTTCAACGGCTATTGCTACGAAATTCTGCTTGGTTTTAGAAAACCTAATTTTTAATACGATATTACGATGCATGAATAATCAATTTGAGTAATCAATTTCACAATATATTTACATATATATTTGTTAAATCAATTATTGATAAAATGGAAAAATTTTTAGAAAAAGTATTTTTTTTAATGAATTCTAGTAATTAAAAGTATTTAATTTCTTGTAAAATTTTTTTTAAATATAAATATTCGGTGCTAGAACACTAACGTTTATAAAAAATTATCATATTTGTCACCAAATTGACTCACTGGATCATTGTATATGATAATTAAGTCATTTATTAAAATTTTAGTCTTATTTTTGAAAATTTTTTGTTCTTATTTAGGCAACTATTTTCATACTTTTCAACAACTATTTTCATGCTTTAGGCTACTAAAAGCAACTAATTTTGTTTATTTTTTTCTGTGGCAACCCTGAAATAACTCCTATCGAATAATGAATCTGATCAATACCATTACTACTTTGACTTTGACATTACATACTTTGAACCATTACAGATATAATTTTGTTTTTAATTTGATAAACTGTTTTTTATTTTAAAAAAATAAAGCATTGCACTTTAAAACACAAGTATTCTTTTGACTCATTTATAAAATAAATTTACATTTTTACTGATAATTTTACTTAATCTTATACATAAAAAATTCTTCCATTGAGATTAATTACAAAAGTTGAAAGTTAATTGTGTAAAAATAATCAATAAAATAGAATGTTTGTGTGTGTTTGTAGTTCGTTTCAAGCATGACATTAGTATTTAAAGATGAAATTTTAAATGAATGTAGATTAGAAGGGCTTTTCAAGTATGACATTGGCATTTAAACATGAAATTTTAAATGAATGTAGATTAGAAGGGCTTTTCAAGCATGACATTGGCATTTAAACTTGAAATTTTTAATGAATGTAGACTAGAAGCCCGTTTCAAGTATGACATTGGCATTTTGAGATGAAATTTTAAATGAATGTAGACTAGAACTAGAAGGGCGTTTAAAGTATGACATTAGCATTTTAAGATGAAATTTTAAATGAATGTAGACTAGAAGGGCATTGGAATTATGACATTGGCATTTAAACATGAAATTTTAAATGAATGTAAACTAGAAGCCCGTTTCAAGTATGACATTGGCATTTTAAGATGAAATTTTAAATGAATGTAGACTAGAACTAGAAGGGCGTTTAAAGTATGACATTAGCATTTTAAGATGAAATTTTAAATGAATGTAGACTAGAAGGGCATTGGAATTATGACATTGGCATTTAAAGATGAAGTTTGAAATGATTGCTGACTAGAACCCCCCCCCCCTAATGCAAGTCAAGACGGATTTTTAAATTTCTTATTAGTTTTTTAACGGAAATATTTTCCTGGGATTTTCTTGCATTACATCTGTACATTAAAACTCATTACCCTAAAAAAAAGTGTCGACAACCGTATTTTCCATTTAAAGTTCATACTTTTTCCTTCAAAGTTTAATCCTCATATTTTCTTAGAATGGTTTTTTGCAAAATAATTACTTTTTTCCTCCTATCCCTGTTAAGTTTTTAAGTTATGACACTTAAGAATCTATAATAGATATATAGAAGAAATTATGAAACAATACTCTCATTTTTTTTAAAAAAAATATTTATGAATCACGCAAGAAGAAATAATGCTTCAAAAGGCTGTCCTTCAAGCTCTTCTCTCATTCATTTTCAATGCTATAACTTTATACGTATTTTTTTTTTTTTTTAGTTGAAAATGTATGTAGCATGATAGTGTAACACTGGATAATGTTTTGCTCTATTCCAGCTTTTCATACAAATTTCTTTTATGGTGAAGATTTATTAAATAAATAGTTGATACTAATATACAAGATAAAAGTGTTTCAATTGCTATTTTAATTATGTCACGTGTTTATGAATTTAAAGCTTGTTTTGTGTTTAAGTATTTCAAAAGGTAATTTTCTATTTAATGAATTTTCCATTCAACGAATTTATCAGAATTTAGGGACTTTCTTAAATAGAGGGCCGACTGTAGTAAAGTATAAAAATAAGTTTAAAAAATTGCCCTGTAACTTAAGTGGCGCCATCTCTTTACTTAAACAGTAATTTTATACATAAGTTTATTGGCTGTTGTATAATTTATATATTATGTCTGAAAATAATCAAAATATTTATATAAGTTTCTTAAAAACATCTTTTGAAATTTAATTGAGCATTTTTTATAATCTTATTATTTCAAAGTAAATACATAAAATTTTTAAGTAGGAAATTTGAAAAAATCAGTGTAAAAATTTGATTTTGGCTGTTGTCTCTTTATTCCAATTTTGTGTGCGGTTGAGTTTGATTTAAAAATAAGTTAAAAGCTTCCTATGTATCCTAATAGTTTTCAATTTATCAATAGCTGAAAAAATTGCTTCCTAATATTACTAAAAATTCGTAACTCTTTTTTTTTTTTTTAAATTTACTATGAACCAGGCTTTTTAATATTTAATCACTAGTACTGTTCTATTTAATTTAGAATTTTTTATGCTGCTTCTCATTTAGTTCTACCAGAGGATTGGGGGAGGAAACTTAAATATGCAATAGTTTTTTTCCTTAAATAAATATTAAATATATATATTTTAGCATTTTGACTAGAAGTTACTCAAGATTTTAGTTTACTGTTTGATGTTGATTTTAACTGTTGAAAACTCAAAAATCTGGGATGCAGATTAATGATGAGTTAATCAAATGAAAAAATAAAAAATAAATAAATAGATAGAATTTTAAAGCATAAGTTTTAAATTGAATTAAACTTAATATATAATGTAATATTTAAAAAATATAAATATTTTAGCTCAAAATGCATTGGCAATCCTGATGATCAAGCTTTATTAGTTACGTGGTGCATAGCGTTTTTAAAAAGTGCTTAAAGGTGCTTATTTTCGTTTTTTTAGAAGCTGTTAAGGGTGCTTTTTCCATGAGTTGTTTTTAAAGAGTGCTTAATTTTCCCTTTTCGAAAATGAGATTTTTTCTCTTTACCATGTCAATTTTGCCACATATTATGTAAAAGCGTGTTTTTCATATTGTTCTATTCCACGTTTTCACAATTCACTGAACCACAATCTATTTCAGTGTACCATCGGTCCATAGCGTATGAAAGCGTCAATAATTTTATAAGTTTGATGAAATACTTGCGAGTCCGCATGTGCGTATAGTAGTGAGCTGTGTTCAGTGAGATTCCAGTACTCTCATGTGCAACTCTGCTGCATTTTGCAAGATATTCTCAATTTCAGGCTTCATTTTCCACCCTCTGATATCGAACCGAAAAATCTTTCGATCTTTTTATTATGTCTAATATAATCAAGAAAAGAGTTCTTTGTCAGAATCTAGTTATTTTATCATTTAAAGTCTTTGAAAATTAATTTGCATTTTGTTAATATATATGGTACTTTTTTTAAAAATTTTTTTTTTCTCGTCATAAGATTTTAGGATTTTCCTTTCTTTTTTGAAAGATGTTTACCTTACCATCATTTTGGAAATAATCATTAGTGTATTACTTCATCGTTTTTTCTTCTTTTTAAGATTATTTCCGATTTTTTTAAAATTTTTTTTAGTTGGGTTTAACAATAAAAAAACGACTTTTTGTAGCGATTCAGAAAATCGGAAAAATCAGTTATCCGGAATAGCGATGGTCCCGATCGTTTCGGATAATCGGTTCCCTACTGTAGTAGGTCTTGTCCCCGTGGCAGAATCGCAGCGACAAGGCGACATTGTCACAGAACGTTACAGAGTTCTTGCATAAAGATGTTATGTTTGAAAAGTTTTAAGAAAAAATATTTACTTTCCTTTCCTACAAAAATGTACACTTAATATTTGAATCATGCATTTAGATAATCATTTTTTGATGCATTCAATTTATTTATTATAACACATTTGAGAAGTCCATTTCGCATGATTTCATCATTGATCTTTCTCTTTCAGCAAGTACTATTACGGATTTCGTGATTTTTTATTGTGATGATTATTTATTTACAGAATGCGAAGAAGGTTGTAATTTGTGGATCCCCCCAACACAATGCAAGAATATCCCCCATAATATTAGAATAAAAAAATTATTGTATGTTCAATTGAAAAAAAAATGTTGAACTTTTTTTTGTAAAACTTTTTTTTGTTATTTTAGATCATTTATGTATAGGTTTGCTATTATCAAAAGTATCTTGCTGAAAGGTATCAGTGATAGAGAGTTATGTCGCAAATAGCTCGAAAAAATTCTGTCACAGGGGGTCTTGTTCTTGTTTCCACTATAATATATTTTACCACTTCAAATCCTAATTTGTCATAAATTCGGTATTACATGAGTTATTACTTATAGTTTTGGGAAATAAAATTTGAGGACTTGAATATTCCGTATTCTCATGTCTAGTATTTTCATAATTTTTCTATGTTTTACTGTTTTAATTCATATTTATCTTTTTGTAATTTTTATCCTAATCAAGGGACAAAGTGGTGCCATATTTGCTGAAATATTTGTCAATTTAAGGATTTTACTCATTATCCATACATTCAATGAAGATCTTTACCATGATGCATAGCATTTTTAAAAAATGCTTAAAGGTGCTTTTTTCACGGGATGTTTTTAAAAAAGTGCTTAATTTTCTCTTTTCGAAAATGAGATATTTTTTTCTTTACCCTGTAAATTTTCGCTGCGTATTATGCAAAAGCATGGTTTTCACATTGTTTTCTATTCAGCATTTTCACAATTCATTCAACCACTAACCATTTCGGCATGCCGTCAGTCAGTAACGGAAGATAATGCCAATGTTACATGTTGGATGAAATACTTGGAAGTTACTACTGAGCTGGGTTCTGTGAGATTCTTGCACTTTCATGTACAACTCTACTGCATTTTGCAAGAGATTCTTAATTTCAGGCTTCATTTTCTTCCCTCTGAAATCGAACCGGTGGATAATATAATCAAGAAAAGAGTTCTTTGTCAGAAACTAGTTATTTTTATCATGACCATGTAAAGTTTTTGAAAATAATTTTGCATTTTGTTAATATATATAGTGCTTAAAAATATTTTTTGAGTGCTTGAAACGTGCTTATTTATTGTTGAGAGATTTGACTATGCAACCTGTTTAGCTTACTTTTTCTGATATTTAGTTGTAAACATTCAAATAGGAAGAAACTAAATAGAAGCAAATATGTATTGCTGTTCTTTAATTTACTCTTAAAATATACCTTTTAAAATATTGCACAGTAAAATATTGTCTTCCACAAATAGCCATTTTATCAAAGAGAGTCTTGGCAGTTATTTATTGAAAGTTGTCTTACATAAAGATGCAATCACAAATACATGAAATATGTATTATTTTTCATTATTTTAAAATTTAATGCGAGGTTTTTCGCTTTCTTTAAATAGTGGAATGAGTAGGAAAGGCGGCAATAGATCTGTGCATCCAATTGAACAAGACATTTGATCAACGACTGAGATAAAATTCCATTTAAAAAAAACATTAGAATCTTACCATTTACAAAAAATTGTGGTTTTTGAATTCTTTTTTCAAACCACTAAGATTTAAAGAAAAATAATCAAATTTATATGTTAACTTAATTAGAAATATGAGTTGATCATTTAACACTTCTCTTTAAATTGTAAAATAATTGTTTAGCAGGTAATGAAACCAGTCAATTAAAAATGATATTTTAATGTACTGTAATAAGGGAAAAAATTTCCTTTCCCAAAAAATTATGGTAAAGTCATTGCATATACTAATTTATTGCACAAAATTTAAAAAGAACACGATTGATAATATTTTTTTTTATGTAGAATAGTTTCTGCTTGAATGTACATAAAAGTAAATTCAAAATATGGATTCAAATTTTTACTAGTGTATATCTTCTTAATGTTACTTTTTTATTTAAATAAATGTTGCTTGCCCCTTCTAGTGATTATACTCCTCTTTCCCTGGTCATCAAAGTAGTAGTTTGCCTTAAACATCCACACTCCTCTGCCCTCTACTTACTCCAAATTATTTAAAATGTGTCAAATTCAGTTAAAACTGTCTGTATAGGAAGTATTGCAGGAATGATCTTAAGAAACTACTAAAACGAAAAGATATACTTATTAATATAAAAAGTTAGTTTACTTAAAAAAATTGGACGATCCTAAAACTCTGCATGCTTTGAGCATTCTAGAATAGGTGCCTATTCTCAAAACTCACTAGACCTGAATTAGGAAAACAAAAGAGATTTGAAATAGAAAACGTAAATTAGCCAATGAAAAATAAAAGTAAAAAAGCCAAAACTGTTTAATTTTTGTTTTCACCATTTTTTACCACCACTGAAGCAAATGACGTTTTTGTGTTACCAAGTGAGTTCATGGGGTTCTTTGTGAGTTCCAAGTGAGTTTTTAAAAAAATGCTTGAGAGCTTATTTTCGATTTTCGTTTTTTAAAAGCCCTTAAAAGCCCGTTTTTTAAAAACCCTATTACCAGTCATAAAAGCCTTTTTCATTGGGTGTTTTTAAAAAGTGCTTAATTTACCCTTTTGGAAAGTGAGAATTTTTTCTTTACCATGTCGATTTTCGCCACGTAACACCCAAAAGCATGCTTTTAACATAGTACAACGTTTTCACAATTCATTCAACCACAATCTATTTCAGCGTACCGTCGGTCCATAGCGTATGAAATCGCCAATCATTTTGCATGTTTGATAAAACACTTGCAGGTCTGCATGTACGTATACTGTGCTAGGTTCAGTAAGATTCTTGCACTCTCATATGCATTTCTGCTTCATTTTGTAAGATATTCTCAATTTCAGGCTTCATTTTCCACCCTCTGATATTGAACCGAAAAATCTCTTGATCATTTTATGATGGCTAATATAATCAAGAAAAGAGTTCTTTGTCAGAAACTAATTATTTTATTGTGCTCACGTAAAGTCTGGAAATTATTTTCCGCTTGGTTAAAGTATGTAGTGCTTAAATATATTTTTGAGTGCTTAAAAAGTACTTAAAAGGTGCTTGTTTTTTGTTGAAAGATTTGGCTACGCACCCTAAAGTTGGATTTTCTTCTTTTATGCCACAACTCTGTAATTATTATTTATTTTACATATCCTAGTTAATTTATGTTTTATTTTTTTTCTTAATATTTAACTTAAAAGTGTTTATTTCCTTTTATCTTAGTACTGGCTGAAATCCTGAGCATTAAAGAAACTTCTGATGGAGAGTCCTTGTATTATGTCCATTATATAGATTGTGAGTACCTTTCAATTATTGTCTTTATGATTGTTTTTTTAAAAAAAAACTGAAATAAATCTGTACTTAATACTTTTTTTAAAAATAATATGCTGCACCTTATAATGTTTATTCCATCTAATTGAATATTATTATTTTACCAGGTTTATTAGAATTTCTTCTATAATTGCCGGCATAAAGTGTAGTTCGTTCACCACTTGGCTCCACCTCCTCGGATGAAGAGTTCATTTCATCCCGGGATTAAAAGCAGAAACATCTGTGCTCTTGAAATTGAGACAACCCTTAATGCGCGCCAAGCACAAACAATGAATTCTTTTTCAGTCGCTTACTTCGCTTATTATTTGCAATTATAACTTTCGTTACTCTAGCTAATCAAATATATTGCAGCGAAATGTCTTAAAAAGGACAAACTATTCGCTCAAAAGACAGAAATACAGTAGGGAACCGATTATCCGGAACGATCGGGACCATCGCTGTTCCGGATAACTGATTTTTCTGGTTTTCTGAATCACTACAAAAAGCCGTTTTTTTAATTGTTAAGCCCAACTAAAAAAAAAAAATTTTGGAAATAAACTTAAAAAGAAAAAACGATGAAGTAATACACTAATGATTATTTCCAAAATGATGGTAAGGTAAACATCTTTCAAAAAAGAAAGAAAAATCCTAAAATCTTATGAGGGAAATTCTTTTTTTTAAAAAAATGGCGGAAAATTTTTTGAATTTCGCTCCGGTTTTTTGGTTTTCCGGTTTTCTGATTTCCGGATAACGGGTTCTGTACTGTATAATCAAGTTTATAAAATATTTAATGTTAAAAAATGCACATAAAGATTGTGAAATAAATATTTGTGTCATACGATTGTGAAATAGCAGCCTTATTTAGGATCGTTCACATCCTTCCAAAAATATCGAAATAGTATCGTCGGATACCATGTGATAAAGGCGGAGCCAATTGCCAACTCCTGGTGAAAGAACTATTATTTGTGTTGTTTTGTTATATGCAGAGTATGTTGTTTTGTTATTCGCATAAAATAAGCAAACTTTATCTTACATATCAATAAGGTTACTAAGAGATTTCAATAAGGTTAAAGAAGAGTGATTATTCAACTTTTATATACCTTCAAGAAGGAAAGTTTAGTTTCAGCTCCCGTGGCAGAATCATGGCATCATGCTGACGGCGTAGAAGATCAGCATGAAATTTTTTTCTTTCAGCAGAAAGATTTTTCTTTGGGAAGTAAATAATTTTGGTTTTTTTTTCTGCAGAAATTTTTGTTCCATTTTTTTTTATGTAGTTATTATTATTGTTTTTATTATCCCCATGGTTCAGGAGGAACAAGGAAAACTTGAAATTGTTAGGGATTTTTTTAAAAAAAAAAACAGGGAATAGTCAGAGAAAATTGGAATTTAAAAAAAAAAAAGAAAACCTGGAAAATTCCTACATCATACCTTAAAAATAATCAGTCTTAGAATTGTCAGTATCAGTAATCAGCTACAGAGAATCTAGTTAAATAAATGTAACGTCTATTTCAATTATTTGTTGTAAAAAATTTAATTTTAGTACGACTTCCAGGCTTCTATCCTCATTCAGTGTTATCTCTTTGCTCATAAAGTCTAATATTTGACATTGCAAATAAAAAATCAAAATTGTCTGATGAAAAATTGCATGGTATGGATTAAATAAGGTTTGGATGTTCTTTGAGATTTTCCTGATATACCTGGAAAAGTCAGCGAAATATTTTCCTGAAATTGAGTGGAAACCCAGTTATATGAGTTTCATATTTTATTCCAAATAATTCTTGAAACCCTTTATCATTTAAAATTATAAATTTTTGTAAAATAATTTCATTCTATGTTTTATTGTAATGAGTAGTGTATATATGAAGGTTTTCTGTGTATTTTAGTTAATAAACGTCTTGATGAGTGGGTTGGTAAAGATCGTTTGGACCTTACTAAAGTTCAGCAACCAAAAAAGGAAGTCAAAACACCGTTAAAAGAAATTAAAAATGGTTCTCGACCATGCTCTCCAGAAAAGGAAATAATTGTAAGTATCGTATAAATTTTTTTTCTTCATACTAATAATGAATTGGGAACAAAAATCTCAAATTTTCATCATTTTTTAAAACAAGATGGAGGAAAGAAAGGAAAACATGCTTTGTTTTGAATGAATTCAGAGAATAGAGCACAAAACCCCAAACTAAAGTTCCTCTTATGGTTGTAAGAAATTTGGCAGAATTCTACATTATTTGGCGAATTTTCACTTGCTCCCGACTTACTGAAGAGTACCAATTTTTTATTGAATATGGAGATTCATATCTGCAACACTTTAGCATAATAAAATTGTAATAATCGATGATAAATGAAGTTAAATTATAAAATTGAAATATAATTTTATTAAAAATCTAAGTTTAAAAATTAATTTTTCTTCTTTTTTTTAAGGGAAAAAAAACTATCAAACTGAAAGGGCTTTTGCCCAGAGATTAATTTTATTTTAAATATTTAACATTTCATCTTATATCTATTGTGTTTATAAAAATAAGATATCGTGCAAACTGAAAAAAAATTGCTAGAATTTCATCCAAATGTTTAGTTAAAAAAATGGCTTTAAGAATGATTATTTTAATTATTTTTTCATTTTCAAAAGATCGAATGAAGTGCATAATGATAAAGTTACTGATATCATTCACTACACTATATTAAGTATTCATTTTTAAATTAGTAATGTGTACGTAACTTGCTTTAAAATTAATGAAGGGAAATTTCCAAAGAAATGTAAAATTATGTATTCATCGAAAGCTTATGTTCATTTGCTTCATTTCATTTCATTGTTTAAACTTTACATGTAAACTACTTTCATATTTTTACACTTCTTTTTTAAAATTTTAGGTAAAAGAAGAACCAATTCATTTATTACAAGTATGTAGCTATGTTTATTTCTTTTATTTTCTTGTTATGAGTTGCTAAATTTTTAAGCAGTATTACTTGCAAAAATTATCTTTTAACATGTAACAATTATAACGTATGGTGTATCCTCTTAATGCAGTGTATCTTGTGAGCAACATTAGTGTGTATAATTGTGGACCAATACAAATCCAGGAAACCAATATAGAATCCTGGAACTAGTTAATCAATGAAAGTTTTAGGGTTTTTTCAAAGCTACTCTCTAAGTGATTTTACAATGAAAAGTAATTGCTGATATGTGTTTAGAGTTTAGGCTAGAAACTTTAGTTCATGAGCATTAAACATGGTGTATAGCATTTTTAAAAAGTGCTTAAAGGTTTCGATTTTCGTTTTTAAAAGCCCTTAAAGGTGCTTTTTTCATGGGATGTTTTTAAAAAGTGCTTAGTTTTTGCTTTTCGAAAAGGAAAAGTCGATTTTCTCCATGTATTATGTAAAAGCATGCTTTTCACCTTGTTCTATTCAACATTTTCACAATTCATTCAAGCACAAACTATTTCGGTGTACCGTTTGTCATTAGCATATGAAAGCACCATTCATTTTACATGTTTGATGAAATGCTTACAAGTCCGCATGTGCATTTACTAAACTGTGTTTGATGCGATTATTGTACTCTCATGTGCAACTCTGCTGCATTTTGCAAGATATTTTCAGTTTCTGGTTTCGTTTTCCAGCCACTGATATCAAACCGAAAAATCTCTTGATCTTTTTATGGTGGCTAATAAATTCGAGAAAAGAGTTCTTTGTCAGAAACTAGTTATTTCATCATGATCTTTGAAAATAATTTTATAATTTGTTAATGTACATAGTACTTAAAAATATGTTTTGAGTGCTTAAAATGTACTTAAAAGGTGCTTATTTTTTGTTGAAATATTTGGGTATGCACCCTGTTAAATAATATGTGTTTAATAGGGAACCTAGTAGCAGAAACCTTGCGGCACTTGTCTTCAAGCAACCCATGGCATATGAGAGGGTTAAAAATCGTGTATGGTCATTTGGGTTCAATTGAAATCGCAAATCATTATTAAACTGAAGCTATTTTGATTCACTTGGTGAACAGAATATGGCAGAAAGAAACAAAAGTAAAATAGATGCAAATATGAAATACAAAAATAAAATAACCGATTTGCACTTCAGAGCACATAATTTTTAAGAGTTTTTATTTATTAACAAAGGGTATGATGCTGATTCTGATTAATGAATGAGCTGATTCTGAAATGAGGGAAAGCAATCATAGTTTTTTAAAATAAAATTGAAGATAGTTAGAGAAGAAAATTTCAGTATACCCAGTAAAAGAATTCAACACGATGGTTTTTTTCGTAATAAAAGGCTTTAAAATAATTTGTTTGTTGTTTACAGAATGGTGGTATTGCTCCTCCAAAAAAGTCAACTGCCGGAAGGAAAAGAAAGTTTCCTGGTGCGACGGGAGATGAGCTCATCATTAATGTTGGTACCTTATTTTAATATCTTACTTTTACCACCATCCTTTGTATGGTTTTTATTTTTGAAAAAAAAAATCTTTTTAATTCAGCAGCAAGATTCAAAAGATGCTGCTCCTAGTCCAAGAACTACTGGAAGTTTAGTTGCCCACCATGATGATCTCATAACAAGGATGAAGAATATAGAAATGATAGAATTGGGAGGTCACATGATAAGACCTTGGTATTTCTCACCTTATCCCCAAGTAGGTTCTTATTTTCTTTTGCTCAACAGTTGCCAGACTTAAAAGTAATATTTTTTTTATATTTCCAATGGCAAAGGAAATGACAAACTCTTATAAGATTAAAAAAGAACACAATATGAGAAAAAAACCTATCAGGAGATGTCGAGCACTCCAGTATCGCTTCACCTCTGAGCCATGCATACCTGCCGAGTCTCCTATTTTTTAATGAAGACTCCTGTATTTTAGGATTATCTTCTGTTTCCCTGTATATTCTCAAATTTCTCTGTATTTATTGAAGAAATTTAAAAAAAAAATTGGCAATAAAATATCTGCTAATGGCTAAAATATTTCTCTTATTCCTCAAATGATGGTGCTATTGCCAGCACTGCAGTATCTTGAGTGTTTATAGTTTGAGTTATCATAAATAATCATTATAATAAACAATCATAATTATAAAAATCTTATTTAGATTAAGATTTATATACATATTTTTTACTTCGCTAAATGTAAGTGCTTGTATTATTTATAATTTTGGATTTCTCTTTTTTACTTGCATCATTATGCATGATGCATTAAAAAAAGCCCTTGTAGCGCAAAAAATGTCCCTAATAAAATCTTCGTTATTTTATTTCTCCAATGTTGGCAGGTATGGCTGCTCATCCCAACAAATGGTTTCTGTCCATGAGGATGAGAAAAAACTCTTCCACAAAGTTCGTCTTTTCCACAGTCATGGCCTACTGCGAGTCTAAATTCTACAACAGCCTTTTCACAGGGCTTATCTGAAATATTTTGATCTAAAGCTTTAAAGATATGATAATTTTTAAAAATAATATGGTGAAGTATTGAAATAGTTACTAAAGAAAAATACAATAAAGAAAAATTTATTGAAAAATATCTTACTCTATAATAAAATAAATTTTTTTTCTTCTTAACTTTGCTATCTGTAGAATTTTTTTTTTTTTTTTGGCCACAAAAAACTTTTCTATTCCTGTCTGAAAGATGATATTTTATTGCTTTGTTTATCATCTACGTTAATTTTAAATAATTATTTTGTTCTGTTTTTTTCAATCAACTGTTATTGATATATTAAAGCATACAATGTTCATTGATACTTCTTTGACTTGAATTAACAAGGTTTCATACTTACATCTGAGTACATATGAACCTTTTAGCGAGTATTTGTGCTAACCTAAGTATAAAAGTGTGCTTAAATTTAAGAGCAGTTTCTAAATATGGGCCATGGTTTAAATTTATAGTCTTGCCTCCAATGTAATGCACTTAAACTACAGGCCATGTATTTTCTTCGGGGGAAAAATTTTGAAAACGGTGTTGAATAACTAAATCTTGAACTTATGTAATAACTAAATGGCAAAAATGTGTTAAGTAGATAGTTTTGTTTTTCACTAAGTTAAAGTTATTACTTATTTATTTTCAGAATGTCTGCCATAATTTTAATAATTGTTAATAATTATTTTTAATTAATTGCATTGTTAATAATTTTATCCAAGTTAAATAAATGCTGAAATAAGTAATTAATGCTTAAGTCAGAAATATTGGTGGGTCTTACAAGTTTGCTTAACCTTAAAATCTTTTCTACTTGCTTAATTATTACATTCTTAACATCTTTTAATGAAATTTTTTTCTCCATTATTTAGGAACTTGTTAGTTTGCCATGTATATATTTGTGTGAGTTTTGTCTTAAATATATGAAATCCAGAGGTTGTTTAAAAAGACACATGGTAAGCTTGATGTTTCTTTAAAATTTTTGTATGACTCTTAAGTCAATTATCGAAAAATAAATAAAACCAAATCAGAGACTTTTATTTTTATATGTTTTGACCTTCGGTGTAAAATGTGATAGCCCACATTTTATTAACATTTTACTTTCCTATTATGAATAGACACATCCTACAGGTGCATCTTATCCTATAGATAACAGATATCCTATAGATACATTATACAGGATATCCTATAGATATCTTTTGTTACATCCTATATCAGCTTCAATTTGCTTGAGTTGTATAAATCTCTAGTGAGAGATAACGTAATTCTGGTTCAGTTTCATATAAAGCCACACATCTCTACAGTATCTGCGACAGGAAAATCTGTTAATTTTAAACTGTTATAATAAAAATATGAGCAATTACTTTTTACTCCTGTGTTTATTGTGTGTGTTTTAAAAGTATCTACTCGGATAATGAAAAACATTCCAAATAATTTAAAACAAAATAGTTTAATATTTATCAATGAAAAATGTTTAATAGTAAAGAAACCTATCAAAATGTCAATTTACTGTATAATATTATTTTTTGTTTATTATTAGTGAGGACATGTTATGTCCTAATGTTTGTCCTCCGTTTTGCATGATTCCGTTTTCTCCAAATTTTCATTCTGAATTTATACATTGAACCTCTTGAGTGTCATTTTTACATTCAAGTTTTTCCTTGGTATTTCCCTTGCATAATACATAGAAGCAACATCTACAAAAATTTAAGAAAAAAAAAACAACAACAACCTTCAGATGTCAACTGATAGTTTAAATAATTATGAATATTATGTTTCAGTATTTAATTTTATTTCATGCTAATTATTGAATCTTGTTTAGGCCGAGCTTTCCCATCCTCCTGGCAATGAAACTTATCCTTGTTATTATCCTGATTAATATAGTTGTTATTATCCGGTGGCTGAGCGGTAGTGCTTCGCTCTGTCGTGCCACAGGTCCCTGGTCCGATCCTCGGGCCGGGCAAGGTTGACTCAGCCATTCACCCCTTCAGTGGGTCGATAAATGAGTACCAAGCATGCTTGGGAACTAAACACTGGGGGTTCCGCGTTCGGCTGACCACCTGACCAGAACATCTGCTCCTGCACCCCAGAGCCCAAGGTCAAGAAAACTGAGATGGGCACAGTAGGCCTTGGCCCTCTATGGGCTGTCGCGCCACTGAGTTTAGTTTCGTTTAATATAGTTGAATTAATTATAAATATTATGTCTCAGTATTTAATTCTATTTCATGTTAATTATTGAATCTTGTTTAAGCCAAGTGTAATCTATGCCATATTCCTGGCAATGAAATTTATCCTATTTATCCGTGAAATTTATCTTTGTTATTATCCTGATTAATGTAGTTGAATTAATTGTGAATATTATGTCTCATACTATTTCATGCTAATTATTGAATCTTGTTTAGGCCAAGTGTAATCTTCGCCATCCTCCCGGCAATGAAATTTATCGCAAAACTTCCATATCATTTTTTGAAATCGATGGTAGAAAAAATAAAGTAAGTTTGTGTTTTGATTTTTTACATGGTGCGTAGAGTCTTTAAAACGTGATTAAAGGAGCTTTTTTTTATTTTTGTTTTTCAAAAGCCATTAAAAGTGCTTTTTTCATGGGGTGTTCTTAAAAAGTGCTTAAATTTAACTTTTCGAAAATGAGATTTTTTTTCTTTACCTTATCAATTTTGCCACATATTATGTAAAAGCGTGCGTTTTCAACTTCTATTCAACTTTTTCACACTTCACACAACCACAATCTATTTCAGTGCACCTTCAGTCTATAGCATATGAAAGCGTGAATAATTTTACAGGTTTGATGAAATACTTGCGAGTCCGTATGTGCGTATAGTGAGTTAGTTCGTTGAGATTATTGCTCTCTCATGTGCAACTCTGTAGCATTTTGCAAGATATTCTCAATTTCAAGCTTCATTTTCCACCCTCTGAAATCAAACCGAAAAATCTCTTGATCATTTTTAATAGCTAATATAATCATATGATTATATAGCTAATATTATGGGTTAGAGTCCCTTTGTCGTCAGGCTAACCCTGGGGTGTTTTTCTGATTTTCCTCTCCATGCAACGCAAATGCGGTTTAGTCCATCAAAAAGTCCTTCACGAAGGCAAATTTCTCCCAATACTTGATCTAGGAGTTCCTTTGTCTGCTGGATTGGGCTCAAAATTACAAGGCTATAAAGTTGAACATTAGTAGTAGTCATACCCCCCCATGCATGATGCATNCCCCCCCCCCCCCCAAAAAAAATGGGGTCTGCTGTTCAACGACAGTGATAAAATAAAACAAGAAACACAATGAACATTGTCTGGGTATTTATTAACGCAAAATTACGTTTTTCGCATTGCGTTGCCTAGAGGCAACACAAAGAGGTATTTGAAAATTTTTTAAAAATTGTGAAAACTTGTATTGTACGTTTAATTTTTCCTTTTGACTTTCTTCTCTTAGTAAGAAATGAATTTGTTCAAAATTGTATTCATGAATTGCAACTTTAATGAAAGCATAAAATGAAACTAAAGTGGCATCAGCTGAAATGTAAGAAAGCATCTAAATATTGACTAGAAATT
The DNA here is from genome assembly GCF_043381705.1 of Parasteatoda tepidariorum. Taxonomy (NCBI): domain Eukaryota; kingdom Metazoa; phylum Arthropoda; class Arachnida; order Araneae; family Theridiidae; genus Parasteatoda; species Parasteatoda tepidariorum. Next base: position 7,203,043 of record NC_092204.1, read on the forward strand.
GATTTGAAGTGTCATGAAAAGGAAAAGAAACGCATTTTAAAAGAAATTTTAATTTTAGGATAAATTTTTATTTTATTCCAGGTATATGCTCAGAATCTTTGCTTACTAGCAAAGTGCTTTCTAGACCATAAAACTTTATACTACGACACAGATCCTTTCTTGTTCTATGTTATGACAGAACTGGATAACAGTGGCTTTCACATTGTTGGATATTTTTCAAAGGTTTGTATCCTTAATTATTGTTTATTTTTTATGTTTTGAATAAAATCTGTTTTTTGTAAACTTTTTTTTTTGTTCAGGAGAAGGAATCTACTGAAGATTATAATGTGGCTTGTATATTAACTCTTCCCCCCTATCAGCGTAAAGGGTATGGAAAATTACTTATAGAATTCAGTAAGTAGACTTCATTAATAAATACAATAGTTACTAATGATTATTAATAAACTATCCCCAATTGCTGTACATAGAATTTCCTCATTTTTTATTTTGTCACCGTCGCATACCTGCCAAGTCTCCCTTTTTTTTAACAAAGACACCTGTATTTTACGACTATCTCCTGTTTAACCATATATTCTCAAATTTCTCCATATATGTTGAAGAAATTTAAAAAAAAAATATTTGGTGATAAAATATCCACTGATGGCAAAAGTACTTCTCTTATTCCTCAACAGATAGTGCTATTGCCAGTACTGCTGTATGTTGAGTGTTAATAGTTTAAGTCGAGCCGTAATGGCTCAGGGGATAGAGTGTTCACCTTCTAATGAGGTGAACCAGGTTCAAATCCCAGCAATGACTGATCAATTCGAATTCCACACCCGGCTCACAGCGATCACAGTGCTGGCATAAAATATCATCTGTGGTAGACAGAACTTGAGTTAGACAGGGTTGATTGTGCTCCGGAAAAAATCTGGATTTTTCGCTGACAGTGATCCGGAAGTTTCCGGAGATTGAAGGTTCAGACGTTTAAAAAAATTTTGATTCCGGAAATCAAATTTTCAAAGGTGGAACTTAAAAAACTCAGTTTATTTTATGTGTTTGTAAGGGAGAGCCAGAGAGATACTTTATAAGCTTATATTCATGATTAATATTCATTTTTTTATCAGTAAATAGTTGTTATAATCATAAACTCAAGAAAGAAAGACATATTTGTAAATTTTAATTACTTCTCCAGGTAATCATAGGAATGTGTAAATGGTATAGGTATGTGCAAAATTTTAAATATATTTTAAGTAAACTAAGAAATATTGAAAAAAAAGGGGAAAAAAACCTTGTTTAAATTTTTTTTCAATTTAAACTTCTTTTTTTTTTAACTCAAGAAATTTTCCAGAATTTTGGCTTGGGCTCACAATCACCCCTGGTTAGAGTCCCCTTGCCATCAGGCTAACCATGGAAGGACTTTGTGGTTCCTCCATGTAATACCAGACCTCCATGTAATGCCAAGACGGGTTAGTTCTATCAAAAATCCTCCACAAAGGCAAATTTCTCCCAATACTTGATCCAGTAGTTCCCTTATCTTCTGGATTGAGTTCAAAATTACAAAGCTACAGAGTTGAACATTAGTAGTCGAAAACCCAATATTAAGTCGGCTGTTCAATGACGGTTTTAAAATAAAATAGTTTAAGTAATTATAAATAATGTTTTGAAAATTTTTTTCTTTAGATGAAGATTTATATACATATTTTTTACTTCGCTAAATGTAAATGGTTATATTAATTCCAATTTTGAATTTCTCTTTTTTCCTTGAGTGATTATGCATGATGTATCAAAACTTGCCTAAAAAAATTCGCTAGTAAAATCTCCATTATTCTATTTCTTCAATGTTGGCAGGTATGCCATTGTTCAAAAACTATTATATTCTATAGTAATTTTTCTCTCATTTTCTACTAATTAATAAAAGTTTATGTTTATTAATTTCTATAATTATTAGTGAGAAAGAAAAGCAAAAATGCAGGAAAATTATAGCTTTTACAGCTATTACATTCCCACATTTTATGCAATTCTAAACAGTATATTATTTTCAAATCTTATTTTAATTTTAAATCATAAATTGAGATATTTCATATGTGCTGTTTTTTTTTCTTCTCGGATATTAAACTGAGATTTATAATGTAAATGTTTTATGATCTGTGGTTCGGTTAATAAATGTATTTGTTTGGCTTATTTTTCTATTGGATTTTGCGTATTCCAATAGAAAAATAAACAAGTGAGGTTATTGTTAATTGCAAACAATATTATTAAAATTAAAGTGTCCAGTTTTAAGATTAAAAGTCAAAATAAATCACTTTGATCTCATGATTTTTATCCATTACTAACTTAGTCCACATACATCCTAACAAGTCTTTTTTTTATTAAAAAAAGTTAGCTACAAATTTTATACATTTATTTTTATTAACTATAATTTTTTGCAATACTATTTTATTCTATCTTAGTATGAGTAATGTTATATTAATAGTCATTTGTCAGAACATGTATGTAGGATGTCAAACCAGAAACATCTAATGGGATCTTATCAATCAATATAATGGGATCTATTAATGGAATCTTATTAGTCAGAAATATATAAGATTTCTGGTTCAGATTACTTCCTGAAATCAAAACAGTTTTGTACAGTGTATTTGCTTAAGATGTTATTATGTCAAATTTGTAGAAGTACTTAAAAATATGTGTAAAAATATTCTAAACAGTTTTTAAGAAATGTTATTTACCTTATGGGATGTTATCAACATCTTCAGTTAAAATTTAGTCAATACTTCAATTCTAATATTCAGTCTTTATAATATTTAAAAAAAACAGTAATATTGTCGTTTAGAAATAGTAAAATTTGCACTGGCAAGTAGAACAGATTTATTGAAAAACATCTAGAACATGGTGCATAACGTTCTTTAAAAAGTTCTTAAAGGTGCTTTTTTATTTTTGTTTTTTAAAGCCCTTAAAGGTACTTTTTCATTGGGTGTTTTTAAAAAATGCTTAATTTTCCCTTTTAGAAAATGAGATTTTTTTTTTACTATGTCGATTTTCGTCAAGTATTATGCAAAAAGCACAATTTTCACATTGTTCTATTCAATGTTTCAACAATTCATTTAACCACAATCCATTTTAGCGTACCGTCTTTCTGTAGTGTGTGAAAGCGCCAATCATTTTACATATTTGATGTAACACTTGCGAGTCCGCATGTGTACTGAGCTGGGTTCAGTGAGATTCTTGCACTCTCATACGCAACTCTATTGCATTTTACAAGATATTCTCCATTTTAGGCTTCATTTTCCACCCTCTGAAATCGAACCAAAAAATCTCTCAGATCTTTTTATTGTTGCTAATATAATCAAGAAAAGAGTTCCTTGTCAGAAACTAGTTATTTTATCATGATCATGTAAAGTCTGAAAATTATTTTGCATTTTGTTAATGTATGTAGTGCTTAAAATGTTCTCAAAAGGCGCTTATTTTTTGTTGAAAGATTTGGCTAAGCATCCTGTAGAATTCAAAGCATTGCCGTTTCCGCTTGAAACACATAAACTTATATACAGTGTAATAAAGAAAGGAAAATAACTGAAGAGAATGTCCTAGAAACTTTTAGAATATTCCATAAGTAGTAACTAGAATCTTAAATTACTAATGTTCATATTTAAATGCTTCTAAAGTCTGGGAAGAAATTGTGAGGACTTGGCGGATAACTCAGGACTTCTTACTTACCAAGCGAGTGCCTTTATTCGCTCGACCATCCCGATACTTTTCGTGTCAATATTTTGAGTTCAGTGTAAAAGTCCACATAAAAATGCTGTCCTGTACAGTTTATTTTTGTGCATTTTAACTTGAGATTTTTTTCTTTTTCAGTATCTAATGAATAGAATGTTTTTTTTTTGCTCAAAAAAAAAAATTAAAATTAATGTTCTTCTTCCAAAAGGTTATGAACTTTCTAAATTTGAAGGAAAGACAGGTTCTCCCGAGAAACCTCTGTCAGATTTAGGATTGTTGTCCTATCGAAGTTATTGGTCTGAAACAATTTTGGAAATTTTAGTCAATGTGAAGCCAACTGAAAATTGTGAGAGACCACAAATAACTATCCAGTAAGTAGTTATTTTTTCATAAATTATTATATTTTTTTAAATACAAGATAGTGAAAAGAACAACGTTTTAATTTGGATTATAACATAGATTGTTATGGATGTTACATAAGTTGAAATATACGCTGCATCAAATATATATTCGTTTTTTCACTACATGCTTATAGTTTAAATATTTTCTGAATAATGTAAATTCTAAAAGCAAACAGAGTAAAAATAATGCATTAGTGAGTTTTAGAGTTCTAATTATTGTTAAGATCGTAATATTATATTTAAAGTGGCCTAAATGGTTAGCTAATATTTTAGAGGAAGTGTTCTAAACCTTCACTATTGCAAAAAAAATAAATAAATAAATAAATAAATAAAGTATGCAGAAACCATAATAAAAAATAAGAATGCAATGAAAACAAGGAAGAAAAAAGGCGAAATTTTTTTTAAAGATTACCAAAAAGAAAAAAAACAACAACATAATGATATAATCTTTTCATCAGCTCACACGATTTTGTCCGCAAAAATAGTACTTTCTAATATTGTATTCATATAGCCAAAGCAAACTATATCAATACAATAGGTGAGGAGCATTAGAAAAAAAAACACGATTTGAAAATAAAACATTATTAAGCAAAAATCACAAAATTCTAGAAAAGTACGAAATAGTCGAGAGTCAAACATCTTGCAAAAATGATGTAAAAATATTTTCGTAACTTTTTTTTTCCAATAACCACCTAGAGAATGACCTTTTGTAATACAGGCATCTGAAGGGCAGATTTGTTGGCCACTCTTTCAGAGGCACCATATTAGGTGGGTCCAATGCTGCTCCCACAGTAAGAACAGATAGTATAAAGAATGAAAGGACATCCATGCCTTGCCCGGGATTCGAACCCAGAACTTTTCTATGCAAGGCTAGCTCCCTCGCCCCTACTCAGGCCGGTGGAAATATTATTGCAACTAAGATGGCAGATTACAGTGGTCTGTCCAGGGTAAATTTACTACCGTTTAGCGGTACCTTCACAAATTCAATTTTAGGAAAAACGGTAGTGTCACAAAATACTTTTAGAAAAGCAAGTTCTCATGCAAAACCTGTTCCCGTTGCAATCTATGGAAAAGAGCTTTTTACGAAAAGGCCAGATGTGCAATGTGGTAAGCCTAACTTTTCGCTTACGATGTGCGAGCTTTTTTTTCGCTGAGAGTTTTAAATAGAATCGACGAGCCCTCTATAAACATTACAGGAAGTCAAAATTCGAACCTTATTGTAAACATCCAAACATTATCTTAAACACTATTGTAAATTCTTTCTGACTAATATCAGACCTTCATTTTTTATGAATTTTTTTTTCTCTGTGAAACTTTTTTTTTGTATGACCTAGTTGAAAATGAAAATAACTTTTAGTGCTAGTTCTACAAAATGCATGCTTATATTAAATTCAAGTTGAAATTTAACTATCGACTATGATTTTTATGGATTTTTAAATTTACATACATTTTAAACCCAAGATTTTACAATAGCAAAATTATTTTTGAATATATGGAGAGAGAAATATAGGAATTTACCAGTCATAAATAATTTTTATTTGTAGTGACAACTTTTGAAAATATTTTCTTACTTTACCATATTTTTGTGTTGATTTTTTAATATAATTTTTAATTTTCACAAATTATGTCTAGATTTTCACAAGATAGGTACCTCTCAAAAAAACTTAGACACCTCTGGATTATAAAATTTTAAATCAAAGCGTAAATAGAAGGTAGTAGAATCTGTATTTTTAAGGCACACTCTTACTGAAGTACTACAGAACCACATTCGATTTGTCTGTTACCTCGAATCGGCATGAAAGTTAGATTTACAAAAGACAATAATATATTGTGTGGTTAATTCAAAATTTATAATAAATAAAGGATTGAAATTATTAACATTTATAAAAAATTGAATATTGAAGGAGATATTGTTTAGTTATAAAAATTTTTAGTCACAGATTTGACCAAATTGGGTTTGGGTTTTCCGGAATTAGATCTGCATTATCTGCAAAAAATTGTTTTTAGAATTGAAATAACAGTTTTAAATACATCTTAAATTATATGGGTGTTGAATTTATTAACTAGATTGCATGCTGAGTTTAAAACAGTAGAGTTGCAATGAGTTTTTGTGTAATTTATTTCTAAATTAAATCCAATCAGAACTAAGCAAAAATGTAATTATTTTTTACCATTTATCATTCAGGTAATGCATATTAATTCGCACCGTTTTTTTTCCTTCAGTTAATAAAATTTATTTGTATTGAAATTTAACTAAATAAAAGGAAACTTAAACGTATTTAGTCCTGTCCTATTTTATAATATCAAAGTATTTATACATAAACGATTTTACAAGACTCAAATTATAAGTGTAATGTAATAATAAAGGGAATAATAGTTTAAGATTGCCCTACCGCATTACTGATGTTATAAAATTATGCAATTGTAATATGTAGCTGTAATTGTGTAATTTTGATTTGTAACATATACTAATTTGTACACCATTTTAAAGTATATAATTTTATGATTAAAAAAAAACATTTGAACAAAATTGATCCAATAGTTCCTTAGAAATCAAATTTTAACTATACAATTTCTTTATGATTCAATTTCTCTGAAACTTTCGTGTGATTTTGTTCAAGCGTTGTATTTTGTCTTATAAAATTTACATTCTTTAAAATGATATAAAAAATTCTTAAAATTCAATTTTTTCAACTCTTATTATGTAAAATAACAAATAATTATCAAAAAATTATTTTTGTCAGAAATTATCTTTAGATAAATCAAATGAATTTTATAATTGGGTGCAAAATTTTTTCGATTCACTTAAAAAATTCTCAAGATATCCCAAAACACGCAAAATGTTAAAATTAACATTGTAGGGACTAAACATTTAGGACCATGTTTCCCAGATTGCGGCTACCCCCATATTTTGAGGAGCAAAAATTTAAATCTGTTCTAAAAAGGAATATTTATTCAGCGAAAGTACATTTTTGTGTTTGATTATTTAATTTAATATATTGTCTGTGTTAATTAACCAGCATATTTGAGGGCGCTCCGTATAGCATAAGGGAAAAGAAAACACTATAAAACAGATGTCACACTTAGTTCTTTCAGGTTGCATTTTATCAGGGATGAGATTCTTCCGCGGATTCGCGGATTTCCGCTTCTTTTTAGATTTTTCCCGCTAATTTCCGCGGAAATGTTTTTGAACAAGTTAAAATATTTTTTGAGGAATTTAATTTTCCTCGAAGCAAAAGCATTGAAGTCCTCATTCCTCCCTCTGAAGTTTCTCAAAAAATCATTTCCTTGGGATAAAACTGGTTGACCTTTATACAGAGATGAGAATTTTTTGCTTTTGCCTTTCGAATTTCAGCCTTTTTATCAAAAACTCGGACTCTCTTCGTTTTTAAAAAAAAATTAAATATCCCGCTTTTTTTTAAAATTCAATCGTTAAAATAAAATAATCATATTTATTTACGATTATCAAAGATAAACAAAAAACTCAAACTACATGCTAGCTGCTAACCCACCCTTCCGTATTTTTACTTATTTTAGCTATTTTCTCTTCACAGAAAATGAGATTTTCCGTATTTTTATTCGTCCGCCGGATAGGTCGTATTTTTGCAATTCAGACGTCATGACCCTGTTGTCTGAAGTGAAAGCAAACAAAAAAAATAATAATAAAAAAATAATAGAGGTGGATTTGGGGTGAAAATAGTTATTTGCTCATTCACTTAACCTTGTAAATTTTTATTTATTATGTCTAAACAAAAACAATACAAACAAGCCTTTTAGAAATCCCAAGTCCAGTCTCTCGCGATTTTAATATCAATCATCGATTTCGTATTTACCTGATTTAAAAGTTGCGCTATGCGATTCTTATTTACGCTATTCAAACATCGCACATTATGATTCTTAGTTACGAGATTTAAAAATCCAATATCGCGTTTTGCATTTATGCATTTTTAAAATCGCTATTTTATTATCAAACATCGATTTTCGTATTTGCCTGATTTAAAAGTTGACGTTGCGAGTCTTATTCAGGCGATTTAAATATCGTACATTGCGATTCTTATTTACGAGATTTAAAAATCCAATATAGCGATTTGTATTTACGCTCTTTTAAAACCCTATGTAGCGATTCGTATTCACACGAGCTTAAAATCTTATGTCGTGACTCGTTTTTGCTGTTGTAATATCAAACATCGATTTTCGTATTTATACGAAATCCAATCCAATAAAGTCATTTGTATTTAGCTTTTTAAAACCCTATGTAGCGATTGGTATTCATGCGAGCTTAGAATTCTATGTCGTGATACGTTTTTGCGGTTGTAAAATCAAACATTGATTTTCGTACTTAAACGTGTTTTAAAAATTAGACATTGTGATTTGTATTTGCGCGGTTTGAAAATTATGCATCGTGATTCGTGTTTACGTGCTCTAAAAATTACGCATCATGATTTGTATTTCTGCATACTTTAAAATTCTATATAGAGTTTCATATTCACGTGATTTAAAAGCCTCATATCGGGATTCATATTGTCTCAATTTAAAAATAAGGCATGTGATTAATATTTATATATTCATACAATTTTAAAATTAATCATCAGGATTTATAATCACATGGTTTACAAGTTTAAAGATCTCACTCTTTTTGTCAAATTTTTGTGTATATATATATATATATTCATTCTTGGATTTCCTCTTTTTTACTTTCTGACTACTCTCATCCCTGATTTTATTCATAAGCCTCTTTTTATTTATCAATCATATTTCATATTCTTATTAAATCTAGTTCCACAAAAACCTTAAAAGGATAATACAGTGTTTTAGAATACTTATAGTATATATTCACACAAATAGTTTTCTACTTTTTTGTGGAAAAACACCTTCAAAAGTGTTATCAAAATTAAAGTTTTCATATTCAGTCTTGGTTTATGAATGTAATTTTAAATTACTTTTACCCCTTTTTCATAGAACTAATTATTTTTAAAAGATCTCACTTAACCATTTGAAATTCTGCTGGCAAGATTTTATACAATTTTCCCCACAATTGTCAATTATATTCCTATTTCACTACCACTTAGGAGAGTGCAAAATTTTACCACTCTATTAGAATTATAAGTCCCTAAATTTTACATCCTTTACAGAGAAATATCTGAACAGACAAGTATAAAGAAGGAAGACGTGATATCAACACTACAGTACCTGAATCTAATACATTATTACAAAGGACAATATATAATAACTCTCACCAAAGAAGTATTGGATGCATATCAGAGGGCGTACGAAAAGAGACCCATACGCATTGATTCACAATCACTGCACTGGACACCCAAAGACTGGTCTAAGAGAGGGAAGTGGTAGCCATAGAAGATTTTTTATTTCAATTCTCTGTTATATTTTATTCTTTAACTCCAGATAAGGAGTACGAATAGAATCTGTTTGCTTTCCCAACAAGCTTGTTCTTTTTGTTACTGAAGGGAGAAAGGATGTTGGGTTGCGTTATTTTATTTATTTTAATTCGAGAGATTATCTTAATAGCACAAGCATTGAGACGTGAAGCTTTGTGTTATGTTCACACATTGTTAAACTTACCGACTGAATGTGGCAGAATACATCAGGAGCAGATCACTATTATTGTTGCAAAATAATTCTTAAATAAAAATTATTTAAAACAAAAATATGCACCCAAGTCTTTGTTTTTTACAATTTTTTTTAAAATTATCATTGGCATTAGAAATAAAATCAGGGTATCTGCACACCTGGAAAGTCATGAAAAATCATGGATTTCAGTAGTTAACAAAACTTTTTATGAAATAACATGATTTTAGCTATTTAAAAAAAAAAAAAAACATTAAAAATCTAAATTTTAAAATGAAATTCTCCCCACCTCTCCCAGTTTCGCAGTGTTCCGAATATCTGAATTAGTAACAAAATCCCCACTCATAGTTTATTAAAATATAAATTTACCCTGTTCTTTAAAAATTATGGTGTTCTTTCAGTGTTTGACAGAAAGAACATCATTTGTAGAGCAAATTATCTTTTAAGCTTCTGTAATTTCAGATTTTTTATTTTATTTATATTTTTCATTTTATCAACTTAAAATTCTAGCTTAGGCTTTTTATATCACACTTACTTTTAAGAAGAAATAAAAAAAGGTTTTAATAACTACATATATCTGACTGCATTTAGTTATTTGCTTTTGTATTTTTTTCAGCTATTTTATTGCTTCAAATCTTTTTTTACTCTGTTTTTTAAGTTTAAAATCAATAAATATGAAGATCCAGAGTATAACAGCTTTGGTTATACCTATCATTTCAGTTCATGTTGTTATAATGCTTTTTTTAAATTTATTGTTGTGTTTTTGTTGGAAAAAATAGTATGAACGCTTCGAAAATAATACTTAAAATAGAAAATAATACTTCGGTAAGTCATGAAAAATTCTTGGAATTATTCATGAAAGTCATGGGTTTGAAAATCTAAAATGTAGCAGATACCCTGTAAAATCAAACTAATTAATCAATTTTGTTTTGCTTTGGAAATTGCCAAAGTTAATGCAGTTTATAGAGAATTGTGGTTTCTAGAATTGCGTCCTATAAATCTCTCATTTTATGCTATTTATAGTGTTCTTATTCCAAATAGCATATTTTTACACTTACTGCTCTATGACACTAAGTATCAAATATTTTACCAATAAAAAAATGACTGGAAAATAAGCATTTTTTGAACTCTCATTTGAAAAATTGAGTGTCCATTTATTTTTTTCTTCTGTGCTATTTCAAAAATTCTATGACTATTTATTAATGAATTTATTCAACATGTATACAAGAGTATTGTTCGATTAAGTTTATTTATTATTATTTTGTATGTTGATGTAAATATTGTTCAATGAAAGCTTAGAAAATAACTTTTGAAAATTGACTAGATTAAATGAGCTTCGTAAATTTTTCACATTTAGTTTTAGCAAACGATTGAATTTTCTTTCATATTTTGATTTGTACTTCTTTTAATTCTCAGCTGAGGTTTTAATAGCAATCCCTAAAATGAAGTTTGCAAAGGTAATTTATTTTTATGTTATTACAAAACAATTATTTTAAGTAAGAAAGCTTGAGCTTTAGGTCAGGTTAGGAAGAAAAAAAAGTTATTTTTATTTTTTATATTGTTGTAAAATTGTCTGAAAAACTTATCAGATACAAATTATATTCATCTAACCATTAGATAGTCTTAAATTTCTCTATCAGGTGAGGGCAATTTAAAGTTATGCAAATGTAAAATTATGCAAATTTAGTAATGTAAGAGAAATTCAAAATCACTCTTCTCTTTTCTAATTTTTTTTAAATTTCCAATTCCCAAATGTTTTAATATTTTGTCAATTCAGGGCAGATATGTTGGTTACTCTTTCAGGGGCACTATATTAGATGGGCCAACGTTGCTCCCACAGTAAGGACAGATAGTACAGAGAATTAAAGAACATCTATACTTTGCAAGGGATTGGTACCTAGAACCTTTTCAATGCAAGGACCCCTACACTGCCCTGTCGGTGATTCCCATAAATCCTTATGATTGTTTTATTAATGACTCCCAAGAAATTACTTTTTGAAATTTTTTTCTGTAGAATTCCAAGCGTAACAGAGAGGAAATCACACAGGTCCTAAAAAACGCATTAAATATATGTGAAAAAGAAAAATTATGCAATAATATGCTACTTTAAGATGCAATGTTCAATTTAATTGCATAAAATAATAAAAGAGCCTCATAATTTAATTGCCAGGTTATTAAAAGCGTCCGTAACAGAGGGGACAAAGAGAATTCCACATTTTTGACATGCACTGTTATTTCCACTATAATCTGTGATTTGGAACATCCTAAACATTATTTGTAATTTTTTTTTTAATTATCACATTTCAAGGTAAAATAAATTATCATAAGACTTTTTAAATTGCTTACACATTTTTATTAACTTCAATACATGCAATGTAACAGAGGGGACATTTTGCAAATTTGATAAATAGTTACAAGGAAATATGCTATTTAATTAAACATTGCACCTTAAAGTAGCATATTATTGCACCATTTTTTGTTTTCACAAATATTTAATACATTTTTTATGATAAAATACCTGTGTGATTTCCCCTCTGTTACACTTGGAATTCTACTACTGGTTTCATTTGGCATGGAATTCAATTTCTCTCTTTAGTCATGAAATGAGAATTATTAAACTGGCTTGCAATAGTATTGCAAAAATCAATATTTTGTATAGTTTTTTAACTATGCTCATGTGTGAATATTTTGAGATTATTTAAAGTTACAAAATCGCTATCTGATGACAAAACTTTCAATGGCCGTCTTAACTTTTTGTTATAAAAATCAAAGTTTAGAAATTGTTTACTCATGTTTTGATTTTTATCAATGTTTTTTTCAAACAATAGCAATAATTTTAATTCTAAACACTTCTCCCCCTCTCTAAAAAATCAGTTACAATTTCTTTACTCCTTCTAATCTTGTTAACTTTTTTACTATTTACATTAATCTAAATGTAAAATTCCAAAAATCTTGACCCAGAATTTTTTTTTTTAAATATTTTTATGTTTTACATTGATTGCAATATGTACTGCAAAGTTAATTTATTAAAACTAATAATTTGTAATTTGATACAAAAAATTACTGTAGATTATTTTTGTCTTTTGCAATAGCTAAAAGTATAAATAAATTCAATGGGTTTTTGAAACAAAAATATAAATTGTAACTGTCTTTAGTATTTCTGTCTTGTGCTAAAGCTGTCTCTTTATCAGCCAAATAGCGTTTGTATAAAGCTTAACAATGTTAATAAAGAACAAATAATAGCACAAAAAAGGGCATACTATGGTTTGAGTTCTTTAAAGAAGAACCTTACGAATGTCGAAACACTATTTATGTTTCAACACTGTATATCCATTCAAATGTTTGTCTTTGGATTTTCCATACTGTTAAGTAAAGGATAAAAGAACTTGTATTATGTGTTTATTGTAAATATTTTTATGTACAGTTAAAATATTCCAATAAAAGTTTTAATGAATTTTCTAATGTAATTAGTATATTTAATCAATGTCTGTCTAAATATGAGAATTTTGAATGAAATAACATCAATTTAAATACAGATTAATTAACTCTTTTAAATGATTTCAGACTATCTTAACTGGAGCTTTGTATCTGAAAACATTGTAAGTTTCAATAGCTTACAAACACTTATAAACTCAAAATGGGCGCCTTTCACATTAAGGACTTATTTTTAATTCCCCATGAATCTTCTATGAATTCGCAAAGCGGACACTGCCATAACCAGATCACAGACAGACAATGTCCGGGAACGTTATTTTCTATTTCTTCAAACTGGACACCAATTTTTCTAAATGTGTGAAAAAAGTGGTAGCTCAGAGGATAGAGCGCTCACCTTCCAATGAGGTGAACTGGGTTTGAATCCCAGTGGTGGCTGGTTGATAATAATTCCGCATCGGGCTTGAACTGACCACAGTGGTGATTTAAAATATCCTCAAAGGTAGAAGAATCATGGGTTATAGTCCCTTTGCTGTCAAGCTAACCGTGGGAGGTTTTCCTCACCATGTAATGCAAATGTGGGTTAGTTCCATCAAAAAGTCAATATTTTTTAAAATTTCCATGATGCTTTCTTTTAGAAATATGTTTAATGTAATTTTCAGTTACATACAATTTCCTACCTTAAAAGATTTTAATTTATATGGAAATAAGGACAGAAACTATCCTACTTCCTTCTTCTATGGCTCTCCACACGCTAAGTGTTGCCATAGGAAGAGAGTTCTGCTCTACGCCACTTGTAGCCCATTTCGATCACCAATAGATAGTTTAAATGCACGGCATCTTCTATGATACATTTAACTGTATGGAACACATCAGATTTTTCAGTGAAACTAATAATGTTTATATACATTGGAATTCAAAAAAAAGAGGAAATTTTCTGTAAAACTTTAATAATATAAATTTAATTACAACAGAATAGATGTATTTGTTTTCACACAGTAACAGAATAGGTGGTTTAAGCTACTGGATTTCCATGCCACTGCACCTATAAAAACCCACATCAGGGTGTGTGGCCTACGGAAGGAGTTCGCCGGACGGTCTCCCTTCTTTTCTCTCTCCAATGTGGAGGGAGCGTTTTGTCAGCAATCAATAATGTCCGATTTCACTTGAGACCGTTGAGGGGGTCGACGTGGAAAACCTGCACAGTAAAAGGAGGCAAGAATTATATATATTTTTATTTAACCTTTCATCTAATGAAAGAAATCTGTTTTAAAGATTTGAAATGGTTTAAAAGTAACTATGTAAAAATTATTTTACCTCAGGCTGTTATAGAACTATAGTTATCATGAACTTGTTTTCTTTCTACGGCTTTAACACTACAAAGACTAAAATACCTATATTGCCCAAAAGCAGTCGAAATGACTGAATTGTAAAAGAATAACTAAAGTGTAAAGAAATTTTATAATTAATTTTTAATATTATTTACAGTTATATAACAAGCTATTAGTAAATATTAACAATAAAAAAAATTATATGTTGTACAAGAAGTCACAAATTTTTTAAAAAATTGCGTCGTTATTGTTTTTCTAATTGAAATTAAAAAGCAGGTCAAAATGACTTCCTTGGGCAATCTAGTGTTAATCTGTCAACTGCAAGATGTTTGAAAAAGGTTATAATCCCAGCAATGGATGGTTGATACAAATTCCGCACCGATCACATTGCTAACAAATAATATCCTCAGTAGTAGACAGATCATGGGTTAGAGTCCCCTCACCATCAGGCTAATCGGGGGAGGTTCTCGTGGTTTCCCTCCCCATTTAACGCAAAATGCGGGTAAGTTCCATCAGAAAGTCCTCCATTAAGGTAGATTTCTCCCAATACTTGATCCAGGAGTTCCCTTGTTTTCTGGATTGGGTTCAAAATTACAAGGCTAAGGAGTTGAACGTTAGTAGTCGGAAACTCAAAAAATTGGGTCGGCTGTTCAACGACGGTTATAAAATAAAATATTAGGGATCACTACAACTTGGTATGGTTTTAATGTGGATTTCATTCTTGGTTGATAACAGTCCTCAAAGGTGTATCTGTTACCAAAGTAAGTCATTCCCGTCTGTTCATGAATGGCAAGATATTTTTTATCACCCAACCAGCTCTCTTTGGCTCACTTACAGCCAATACCTCTCAGAGAAGAAGGCCTCACAACCTTCAGCGACATCTGTCTTAGGATAAAGAATATCTGTTACTATGCTTTATTTCATGTAGAGATAAACTTTAATTTATTTTTATTAAATTTGTTCGATGAACTTTCTTCAGCAATTGATTAGAATGAAAAACTTGTCTTCCTATTTTTATTTTTACTGTATAAATTTAGCAAATTAGTATAATATAACTTATTTAAATCTTAAATTAGAAATTAAAAAATTCACTTAATTTTGATCAAATTTAAATAAAGTCATTTTTAATTATATATTAATCATAACATACATTCTTAAATGGTATTTTTTTTATTCCAGTCAAACCCTGCATTTTCAAATTCATAAATATATATATAAAAGGATTTAGCTCAAAATATATTTGTATTAAATTAACATTTTTGGGTAATTTAATTAAAATTGTAAACATTTTGATCGCTGATATTTTTGTTTTAAATTAAGGAAATTACAAAAGGTAACGAGAAAATAAAATAAAAAATACAATATTGGTATTTAATATTTTCATCAAAGAATAATTTAATCATCTTGTTTATATTTCTAATGTTCATAATAAATACAAGAGAAATGAATTTTTTTTATTATTTTAAGTTCAGTATTTTAAAAATAGCACTAAATATTTTGATATTTTTTTAAATACGATAAATATGTTTGTTTTCTAATGTTCAAAATAAATACAAAAGAAATGAATTAGTGTTAATTTTTTATAAATACTATATATATTTTTTTAAATAAAGCACTAAATATTTTGCAGTTTTTTAAATATTTTTTAATGTACCTAGTTAAGACATAATTAGCTTACATTGAATTCATAACTATAAGGTTTTTATTTTAATCTTTTATTTTAATGCTTGTAAAGAATTTTTTCTTTTTTTTTTGTTGTTAAAAATAATAATCATGAAAACTTTTTAAACTTAATAATACACAAAAAGTATAGAAAGAAATAATAACATAGCAAGTACAATTACTTAAACCAATAAGTAATGCAGTGACCTTTTATTCATCTATTTATTTTACTTTTAAGTAAAGGGTGTTTAGCAGAGAGCTGACTGACAGAGGAAATAAACTAATGATATGTCTATTGTGGAAGTTGAAAAAATTTTGTGCAGAAATTTTGGAATTTAGTTACAACTGTTACCAACAGATGGCACTGTAGTGAGTTCTTGAAAAAGATACCAATGCTGTAGGACTATAACCTTTAATATTCCATGACTAAAAAAACAATGTTCAACAGAAAACAGGTTTTAAACCTCTAATCCGATACAACCTTCTTTCAGGTTTTGATACTAGAACTGATCACTTTGGTAATCAGTAGTAATGCCATCTGTTGGCAACTTTTTGTAACTAAATTCCAAAATTTCTACAGCTCTTACAATAAACACACCGTTTGTTTCAGAGGTTATTAATGAAAAATTAGTGATTAAACTCTTTTGAATAGCAAAAACATTTTAAATAAAATAACTATATTTCCTGAATTATACAGTGTTGTAAGAAAGTAAGAGAATTTGCAGACTTGGTCGATTATCTCTAGAACTACTGGACTGATTTTAATGAAATTTGATATGTACCTACCTACATTGATACAATACAAAACAAATAACCATTCAACAATTGTAATACGCATGCATGATCGCGCGTAATACTCGTTGGAGTCGGAAGGTATGGAACAGCGGTTGCAGAATTAAAAAAAAAAATGGGTTAATAGGGGTAAGGTACCCTCTTACAGACATACAGGCCTTGCAGTGTAATTTCATACTTGAAATGAGGCAGTTTATGTTTTCCTGTCGTAATTGGCCTGGATTGTCCTATGGCTTCCTACTCCAACGAGTTTTACGCACGATCGCGTGTGTGTATTACAATTGTTGAATGGTTATTTGTTTTGTATTGTATCAATGTATGTATGTATCAAATTTCATTAAAATCGGTCCAGTAGTTCTAGAGATAATCGATCAAGTCTGCAAATCCTCTTAATTTCCTACATCAGTATAATTCAATTACTTAACTGCAAAAAATTCCATTGCACACAGGCGACATAAAAACCTGTCAAGTTACAGCTGCTGCTAAGAACTGGTTTTGGGCTTTTTTAATCTTGGGAATATTGATTCTACCTCACAAATGATGCTCTTACTTCAAAATGACAGTCATCACCTGCACTATCTACTTGCATGGGTCATTTCGGACACAAGTTCTACGGCAAAAAGTATTTCTTTCGTACCCCTATTTAAAATTTTGCCAGATACTTTCTTAGCATCCTGTGTTACTATACCAAATGGCTCCTTACCTCGGCCTATTTTTTCTCTGTCACACTCCACTTCGCTCGTCTGTTCGCCACGAAGAGCAACAGTGTCAGCTCTGCTGAAAGTATAAATAGTTCCTTCACTGTCACTCTCGTCGCTTGAAAGCCTGCAAAAACATCTACATTTAACAACCTTACAACACATCTTCACAATATGTAACGCAAATAAATCATTGAAGAGCATCAAATCATTGACCAAAAGGTCAGCAAACAAATTGAAGTTAAGTTGCTGTCAACAAGAAAAATAAGAGATTCTATTAATTTATGTCATTTGTAATAATCAGTTTTGTGAAATAATCACACTCCTATAATCATTAAAATTTTATTTTAAGCGTGTTATTTGTTTTGATAAATACAGGGTTGCCACAGAAAAAAATTAGCAAAATAGTTGCTTTTAGTAGCCTAAAGCATGAAAATAGTTGCCTAAATAAGAACAAAAATATGACTAAAATTTTATTAAATGGCTTAATTGTCATATATGATGATCCCATTTAGTCCAAGTTGGTGACAAATATGATAATTTTTATGTAAACGTAAGTGTTCTAGCACTAAATTTTTATATCAAAAAATTAGTATGTTTGCAGAAAATAAAATACTTTTAATTACTAGAATTGCTTCAAAAAAATATTTTTTTCATTAAATAAAAACAAATTTTTCTAAAAAAATTTCAGTTTAACCAATAATTAATTTAACACACATATACATATATATTGTGAAAAGTGATTATTCAAATTCAAAATTCCCGCATCGTAATATCATATTAAAAATTAGGTTTTTAAAATCATGCAGAATTTCGTAGCAATAACCGTTGAGAAGGGGACCGAGAAACAAAATAGACTAACAATGGAATCTGTGCGAATTGAGCACATTAAAAAGTGAGGTCACAAATTTGCAATTCAACATTTTTTACTTTTTAAGAAAAGAAAAAAAAAACTTATTGTGTTCAGAAGCCGCAGGTTGTAAACCCAATTTAGGCTAAAAAAAACATATCTAGAAGCACAGAAAAGTCACCCAATAGTCTATTTTTCCTAAAAATAGTTGCTTTTTTAGCCTTTTAAGGCAAAAAAAAAGATAAGTTGCCTTAGTCGTCTCGGGTCGAAAATAGTCGCATTTTAGTCACCTGTGGCAACCCTGTAAAATATAATTTTCATTTTTTTTAGACTTTTTACATTTTTTAACTTAAAATTTCATATTACCTTGCAAGGGAATGATGTCGTAAATAATTATTGGTATGTTAAAAGTTTCTTTTGTATTAATAGAATATCTTCTGCTTGTTAAAAATATAAATAATAATGTTTATATCAATACTCAATTGCAATTTTTTAGGTTTTTGACACAGGATTTTCGATGCAACAGTTTTGTCCTTGGTAAAAACCATCATAAATGATACTTGTCAAACATTTTCTAACTTTGGAGCCACAACACAATTTACATTACTTCATCACCTTCAAGGAAACATAACCAAAATAATGATTTAATCATGCATTTATTGATAAAAAAAAATTCATTTAACACGTGTTTTATACAAACAGGCTAGCGAGATAAATTTTGAAGTGCAAATGAGTTTTTTTTAGTAATTTTGTTTTATTTTATATAACTAATTTTTTTATAATTGATTTTATATAAAAATGAAATAGGCTTTAAACTTATTCAAGTTGTAGATTTAACAGGGTGCGTAGCCAAATCTTTGAATCAAAAATAAGCACTTTTTAAAAACTTTTCAAGCACTTTACAAAAATTTTCAAGCACTCAAAAAATTCATATTCGCTCAATAATATTATTGAAAAATAACGAGTTTTAGCGTTAAAAAAAAACCCAAAAGAAACGGACGTAAATCAAAACAATCAGTACTTTCCCACATCACCGAGTGAATTCAACTTGACCCTGAACTCAGAACAAAAGTACCCTTACCCCCTACGTCTAAAAAGTGTTAGAAGTAAAATAAAATAAACAAGAATAAAATTAAATTAAATTAAAAAGAAAAACATTTCATAAGGATCTGATATTCTCTATCCGAATTGGAGCACTCGGGTTTCGGTTTTAAGTGTACGCGCATGCGCAAGTCATAATGTGTGGGTACGACATGAAGTCCGCGTGAAGGATTACGTAGCAAACACCCCATTTTACGTGAAATGCATGGGATTCACCAGATATCACTGAAGAAAAAAAAATTATTTGTGGAAAAAAAGCACTTTTTAAAAACACCAGCTGAAAAAAGCACCTTTAAAAGCTTTTAAAAACGAAATCCCCAAAAAAGCACCTTTAAGTACTTTTTACAAACGCTACGCACCCTGTTTAAGTGAGTTTAAAAACTTCTCCTCAAATCCAATAGTAAGCTTACTAGAAGTAAATTACGACTTTTATCAGAATGTTTTAGTGAAATAAAAATTATAAAGCATGTAGAGAGATCATCATCATAGTTGGCCAGACAGCCCAATGTGGGCCAATGCCTTCGCCTGAAGATTTCTCCATAACGACTTCGGATTTATCTTTGATGAAGAGAGATAATGATGGCAATAAACAGTCTGATACTGTCTATAACCTTCCTAACATTATATTCTTCATTGACTGATGCATGTGTTAGTGTATTGTATATTAAATAGTGTTAAAATTTTTTAAAGATGTTTAAAAGTAAAACTTTTCTTTAATATAAATAATCAAAAGGAACATATAGACTAGTAGTTTGTCTGAAAAGTGAACCTTGTAATGTGCCTAAATCAAGATCTGTGGTTTTATGAACGAAAAGTTGGTTTGATTATCAGACATGAGACTACAAAAAAAATCAAAAAGTCCAATCAACACAAATCATGAAAATATAAATAAATAAAAAAGTGTGTGAAACTTTTTTGTACAAAAAGAAAACATTTCAATTATTTACATACTTATTTAGAATTAATTGGATGTGTACATTGGCAGTCCAACAACAAACTGTTAAGATTTATACATAAAGGATGATTAAAGAGAATATAATAAAATAACACAACAAAATAATGCAGCAAAATAATAAGAGAATATAATAAAATAAAACACCAAAATAATACAGAAAATGTAAAATAATAAGAGAATACAATAAAATAAAACAACAAAATAATGTAGAAAATAATAAAAAAAACATTTCAATTATTTACACACTTATTTAGAATTAATTGGATAAGTACATTGACAGTCCAACAAACTGTTAAGCTTCATACATAAATCATTATTAAACAGAATATAATAAAATAAAACAACAAAATAATGCCTTAATATACATTAATTATTCCTCTAAAGTTTAGAAAGTTTGAAATTTTGCCTAATGTAGGAAGAGTCTCATGCCTGGATTATGTTGAATATTTCTGAATTCACTAAAATTTACCGTAAAATAAATATTTTGTGTAATTAAATTTTAAGAACTTTCAATCATCTCTTAAACTTGTTGATTTTTGAAACTTTATTAGAAGAATTATAGGTTTAGAAATTATAAGACAATCAATAAAAATTCTGAAAGTTCTAGGGAAGTTATTTTCTCCAGAACAAAAGGAAGGTCCTAATGTAGGAAGTCTCATGCCTGGATTACATTGAATATTTCTAAATTGACTAAAATTTACATTCAAATAAATATTTTGGGTAATTATACTTAAAATTTTTTCAATCATCTTTGAAACTTGTTGATTTTTTAAACTTTATTAGCCTTGTAGGTTTAGAAATTATAAGACAATAAATAAAAATTCTGAAAGTTCTTTTGTTCTAGGGAAGTTATTTTCTTCAGAACAAAAGGAAGGTCCTAATGTAGGAAGAGTCTCATGCCTGGATTACGTTGAATATTTCTAAATTGACTAAAATTTNTTATAGATATTGCCCCATTTTTGGAAGTTATTTTCTCCAGAACAGGAGAAATTTTTTAATTTGGTTATGTTTGAAACATAAACATATAAATTAAAAAAGGGGGAACATAGATATTTCAAATTCAGCGGGGAAAATTACGCCTAAAAATATGACACTTTGCATGTTGAAACATTATTTTGGTTACAGTTAGATAAATACTATACGGAATTGAAATTCGGTATGTAGACACACAAATCTTTATTTTGCTTACTGCAATAACATACTTTAAAAATAAATAATTCTATTACAAAATCAAATTACATTGGAGACAATGTACACAGCTTTTACTTTTACACACATTCCTTTTATTTAGATCTTCAATTTACTTAAACAACAATCAATAACACACAAATTGTCAATATAGGTCAGGAATATGAAACTTAATCGGAAAAAACGTTCAAATTTTTTTCTTTATTTAATTTTATTTACTATTTAGATAAAATAAAATTAAAATTTGGTCAATGAAATTATTACAGAGTTTGCCTTATTCAAAAGAGAAGAATTCTAATGGAAACCACGAGTGTTTCAGAGAGTGCATAATATTAAGAAGGTATAAAGGTGGGAAATTTTTCATGGCAAGTTCTAATTGGAGTTTTCAAGTTCAGAGAAAAGGGAGTTCTGGAAAATCTAGAGTAAATAATAAAGTTTCAAATTCTGGCAACAAAAAAAATATGTATTCAAAATACAGTATACTCTCAATATCTCAAAAAAAAAAAAAACCCATGACATTATATATTTTCCTAATGTTAATTATAATTCCTGTGTCAAAGAGTTTCTTTTTAAAATCTTGTTATGTCAAATTTTTTTTTCAAAATAGAAAAAGATTTTTTTTGTTGGAAAAATCACAATGTAAATTTATTGTACGCCAATTCTTTTCGATTTAATACACAATTATTTTTGTCTTACTTTTAAAAATAAAATTATCATTGTTGTATTTAGACTTATAATCAACTATCAATACAAATATATTTTAGGATATATATTTCTAGTTTTTAGAACACATTTAGTTCTGAACTTGTTATCTCGAAATTTTTTTAGCGTCTCTTCAACTTTGAGATAGGGAGAGTATACTAAAAATGCAAACAAATTACAGCAAGCCAACTTCAAGATTATGTCTGTTGGGACCATAATTTGTTTGCATTTTGATATTTTGAATGCATTTCTTCTTGCAGAACTTCATGATTTACCACTTTTCTCTCAACATTGTATGTAAGTGAAAGAATTTTCCACACAGTATAACGTGGAAAGTATGATTCACGATTCATTATTTTCAGTTCACTCTCTTGCTGTAAGAATGTTCATATTTCTGACCTATACCTGAAAATCACTTTGAAATGAATTAAAATAAAAACTTTTACCAGTGGCTCTCAAAATATAGAATTAATGAATGAATTGAGGGGGGCATACTTCTTAATCATTTCTGAAATCCCACATCCACGGACTCTTTGGCAAGGCTTAAGACAGCGATCCTCAACAATCTGTCTCGTCTAACAAAACTTAAAAATCCAAGGACTTTTCCTAAACATTATTCTGCAAAGGTAGTGTTTTTTTCTTAGCACGAGGTGGATTTATTGTGCGGTTTTCAGGAGAACTCCTCGAGACACAAGTCTCGCGCTGTGGCGGGTACCATGGTTACGAGGGAAAGTCACTTCGAATAGGGGTGTGGGGTGAATAGTTTTGTCTTGCTCTTTGCATGGGTCAGCCTGAGTAAACCAATTGATATCTCCATTTCACCCCCATTAGAAATGTGCTCTCGCTTGTTACCATACCAGCAAACAGCACCAGACTTTTAGTCTGGAGGAGTTCTCCTCAAAGCCGCACTTATGGATGGTTGACTGAATATAAACAATAACAAGCTTCCTAAAGCTGGAAAAAAATTAGAAAACTTCCGGTGTATCCCTCCGCTTATGTTATGATTACAAGGCAATGCGTGAACAGGCTTAATATTCTGAGGAGTTTTATTATTGTGATTTGTTAAGTTTACGCGTAATTCTACCATTCAAAAGTTTTCCGCAATTTATAAATTCAAACAGGTCGTAAGCTTAAAACAAAATTAAGAAAATTAATAAAACAATATATATAAAATGTAAGGAAAATGAAAATTCTGCTATCCTAGTTATTTTTAACATTCTGACATTTAGAATATTTTTGTGATGAAAAGAAGAAAAATTTTGAAGATTCAAGCACACTTATAATCCCTATTAACATAAATTAGAAGATAATCCTCAATAAATCATTAACAGAGATTTCATGTACAGAAATTGTATGGTTTTTAGCATTTAAAAAGAACACAATCACCTAAAGAAGTCAGTTCTCTCTTTATAGCTTTGCTCTATGCACGATTTGATTTTACGATAATCGGAACTAAATAATTTTATATATACAGTGCACTCCCGATTATCCGGGTTAATCACCGGGACAGGTCACACGGACAATCAAAATACACGGATAATCCGAAAACTTCTTTTATTGAAGAAAAATCCGCAGTAATGTCACTGTAATCAAATCCTTCCATATAATCTAATAAAATTTCCACAGAGCAGCAGAATGAGTGACATGATGAACATGAAGTGACATAAATGAATGAAATACAATTTCATTCATTTACTACATCTTCTGCATCAGTTACTATCATCACTATTTAATTTAACAACACAATGATGTCTTCATCAGTCAAATACTGGAAGCCTGCCTCACATGCATCACTATGAAACCAATCTTTTAAATTTTCTTCATCAAGAATTTCGAATCCTTAGATTTCTTTTGCTAGTTCGAGAATACTGTTATCATATTTTTCTTGAACATCTGAAGAGGATTGTTCATCAAGTGGTATGATCTTTCTCCAAGATCGTGATAACGTAGACGATCATGCTGCTGATATTCCATATACTGCAATCCAATAACGAATATTGCTTCTAAAAATTTGGTAGTGTTATAACTTCATGAATCAAATATTTTTAATCTTGAAAACGTTTCTCTTTATATTTGTGTGACTCCGGAATGAGCACGGATATTCCGTAAACCGGATAATCCGTGTACGGATAATCGAGAGTGTACTGTATTAAAAGGTGATCATTTCAAATCCAGCTAATTAAAGGTTGAGAGCATGAAAATGATTTATATTACAAAAAACTCATATTGGTAATAAAAAGTTTAAATGGAAACGTAAAATAAGCTCTTTTAAAAAAGAATAGAAATGTATTCAATTTATGGAGGATTGTTAAAAATTTTTTTTTAATGGGTATAAGACATATTAAATCTTGAGGCGGTATCTGCTGAATATTTAATTATTCATTCATTCATAATGGGCATTTAATGATTGTGATAATATATAAAAATGATTATATAAAAACTTTAAATATATATAAGGTTATGAAATGGTTAAAATAGTTTAAATTATTAGAGTGGAGGGAAAAAAAAGAGAGAAAAATGTTTGAGAACCACTGTCTTAAGAAGATTAAGAAGTATTAGGGGGATGTATTTCCTTTTACTTACAATAGGTGGCGACACTTAGGGTCAAACCCTGCAGATGATGAGGCACAATAGGTGAGAAGAAGCAAAGTTCCTTTAGTCAGTGCTTGGTCACTATAGTAACCAAATCACTGAGAAACTCATAATAACAGATGCACTAATTGATTGCTATTTATCCCTCTTCTGATGTTGCCTGGAAGAAGATTCAGGATTCAATTTTACCTTCAAAACAGTCATTTATAGATATTGCCCCATTTTTTCTCGGCATTTAATTTACACTATTTTTTTTTAATTTTATGATTCACTTTTGATACTAGATAAGGTCTTCCAACGGAATATATAAATAACTCAAAACTAGAGCAAATGCATTCGACAAAACTTTCCAACAATCTCTTTTTTTTTTTTCTTCAGGGAAGGGGTTAATGAAATAACCATTACAAATTTATAACTTAGACAAGATAGTCTGTTAATAAGATTAAAATTTTGTGTGGGTATTGAGCGTTGTTAGAAGATGGGGATACAAAAAGTTTTTATTCCGTGTAATAATGATGCAGCAGATGACTTTTGTGTTTTTTCAAATTAGGCAATTGTATAGTCATACCTAGATGTTACTCTGTGAGGCTTTAAGGCAACAACCACTAAGGCTAGATCAACAGACCACAATCAATTCATCATTTGCTAATTCTGCTAGCTAAAAGCAATAAATTGATTAATTGATGTAGAGTTTGGATAGAGAATTTTTTTAAGAATAAAATTGAAAAAATTCTAGGTAGGTAGGTACTTTATTTACGTCGCACTAGAGCTGCGCAATGGGCTATTTCGCGACGGTCCGGGAAACATCTGCTGCAGAGGGGATGGCTCCCCTTCTTAAATAGCCCAACTACCTGCGCAAAGTTGAGCAGTTTAACGAAGACTGATACTGCATACCCTCGGTTTCTACCCAGACTGATTGAAGTGGTCACCCCCGTTTACTGACCGCAACCAGTGAGGCTTGACTTTAGTGTTCTACTGGGTATCATGTCTTTACGATCAGTCCACTTCGGAATGAAGAAATTCTACTGTTTTGGAAAGTTATTTGGGGAGAGGGGAATAATATTATACACATGCTTGTTCATCTGTTGGTGAAAATTTTAGTTACCTCTGCCCCTTTTAGGCAGAACTTTGGATATGTTATAGCTGCCACTTTAAACGATTTTTTGCTGGAGATTTTTCATAGTGGTAGCAGAGTAAAATCATTAAAGTTGTTAGTAATCTCATACATTTTGTCAGGCGTTGACACAAATAACTCATAATTTTCAGGGTATGTAATTTAAATTATTTATGTTGTGCTGGTAAAAATAATTATAAATCAAAAATTTCAAATCCAGAGATAAAGTAAAAAATTGGCTACCACTAGAAAATATCGTTTGTAAAATTTGACATGCATGGCGTGTTATTCATGACGATTCAAAATAAGTTACATTACACTTAATAGCAACCTTATCTGGTTTCAATAATTACAATACACTTAATAGCAATCTTATCTGGTTTCAATAATAAGGCAAACAGGAAATATTGTTAATTCATCCCATTTCTATTACTGGACGATTCGGTTTGTAAAAAAATTAAAATGGGGCAACAATTTAAAGGAATGCTTTTTTTCCATATATGAAATATACTTGAATGTTTCCTTTTGAACTGGATTTTTATTCATCACAGAATTTTTCCCCTAACAGTCTCTTCTTTAAAGATTATCCTTACTTTTGTATTTTTAAAATGATTTAAGGAAGAACAACTGAATGTGACTGTCCAATCAGATAGGCAGTGAGATTCTTTGATTTGCTAATTGAGTTATTCAAATTCTGTTGGAATATAACCTTATTCATACACTATTAATAGTGCTGTCATCACGTTTCGGTCATTAGGTTAAGATTACAACTCAAGTTTATTTCAAACACTTTAAAAATGGTTACTCAAATAAATAACCATCATGCTGTTTGTTTTAATCATTATTTCTTAATTTTTTATCGATTTCTAAAATTTGAATGATACAAATAAAAAAATTTTTTCTTGAGTCTTTTTTTTCTTCTACAATTTGTACGAAAATTAAGGGAAAAAAAAACTTTATTATTGTTGCATCAGTCACCAGACACATTCCCTTAATAACTTTTGATGTGAAAAAAGCATTTGAAAATATATTAATGAGTTATAAGTTTGTAACGATTACATTAGGAACTTTCCAGTTTTAAATTTGATCTACAACTTGCTTCAGACTTTCTTTAGGAAATCACTCTTTAAAGTAAAAGTAAATCAACAATGTTTACATTAAAACTCTTGAATGCTATAAGCAGCCACATTAAGATCTGAAAAAATTCATTGTATTTTATTATTTTTCTACATTTAAAAATTGGTCCATAGTTAAATCTCAACTTTACTTTAATAAAAACATGCATTTAACAGTACTAGCACAAAAAGTTATTTTCATTATGAGAACAGTTTCGACTAGGTCATACACAAAAAAAGTTTCGCAGAGAAAAAAATGCATCATAAAAAAAATAAGGGTCTGTTAGAATAAATTTAGAATAATGTTCGAATTTCGACTTCCTGTACAGTTTATATAGAGAGAGCCTCAATGTTTCATTTTAAAAAAACTGGGCGAAAAAGCTTGCTTTGATATGACGTAAGCAACCAGTTAGGCTTACCACACCACACTATTGGACTAAACACGTGCTACCTATTCGTAGAAGACAGCTGGGGGAAAAGCTATTCTTTTACATAGATTGCAACGAGAACAGGATTTGCATGGTACTAGTGCCTTTTCTTCCATCTCAATTAAGGAATGAAGCGGCAGACGCTTCTTTTCTCCCATGGCGCTTCGGGATTACGGCATGCTCTCAGCCAGGTATGGGGAGGAAAAGTGGTTTTTTCACAAACTGGGTGGAAAGCGAATTCTTCTACTACATCATAGTAGCAATCTGAGGGACAGTTCCATAGAAAGTCAAAAAGCGTAATTAACCCAAGATTAATCGTTTTTTACGGGGATACAAAAACAAAATTTTAAGAAGTTGATGGGAGAATCTTAGAATTTGCTTTTTTAAAAGTATTTTGTGAAACTAAGTTTTTCCTAAAGTTGAATTTGTGAAGGTAGTGCTAAACAGCAGTAAATTTGCCCTGGACAGGCAGCTGTATATATATCAGTGTAATATTTTATATTTACTATTTTTATATATTACTGGATAGTAATATTTATTTTACATACATTCTTTTTTTTCTAATGGGCATTGTAAGAAAGCAAAAGTTATTAAGGGTTGAACAGGCAACTGCACAAGCTTGAAAAGGTGATTTATTTCTTAATTATGGAGATGACATAAATATATGAATTATTTTTTTAAAAAAGGGGGCATGTTTTGATCGGAAAACAAATGAAGAAATTACCCTTTCTTGATGCCTTTTGAGGAGGCGGATGATTTCTTGGAATTCGATTGGGTTCGACCCTTCTGCCCTCCCCATGAGGATCTGCTTCTGTCTCTGGGGAGGGCTCCAAAGCCAGACGGTATGATCCTTGCACTGTGGGGAGTGTTCACAGGAGTGGCCTCATCCGAAGCACTACTACTCGTATCAGTGTTTTGGCCGGCTTAAAAACACAAATATTTCAACAATTGAAAGAGGAAAATACATCAATGAAATTAGCCTAAATTTAAACATTGAAGAGTAAAAAAGCGAAGTTTGTTGATTTAAATTGAATGAAATTTTTTTTTATGGATCACCTTTTTTTTTTTTTTTTTTTTAAATTTGATCCTTCCCAGATAGCAAAATAAAATTTATTTTAGCTCAGCAAAAACCTTTTAATGTAAACCTAAAAAGTTATGTTATGCGGTTTACGCGTAAACGGTCTAACCTTAAAACGAGACCTGTGACTATCTGCTCTAATCTACACACATTACCCTAATCCAAAACTTTGGAAAACAACCTTATATATAAAAACCTTTAAGTTGACTTAGGGTTTTCAAGAGTGAAAAAATCTTTTAATAAGGCTATTCTCAAGGTGATAATAATCTTAGATCCAGGTAATTATAAGGTTTCTTTTCGCAAGGTCTTGCATGCTCAGCTAAAATCCACCTTGTCTTGATATTTTAATGGAGAATGCAATTTGATCCTATCGCTAGTGTGACGTCATCTAAAACGTCACTATGGACCTAAGTGACAAAATTTTTTTTAAAAGTTTAAAAAAATTTTTTTTAAATCCTTTTAGGATGAAAGGTTTGAAACTGCAAAGTTTTTGCTTTATTGAAAAAAGGTTTTTAGTACAAACGATTCCGTGAGATTTCCATTCATTTTCAACAAATTTGAATACTTGATCCAGGAGTTCCTTTGTTCTCTGGATTGGGTTAAAAATAACAAGGTTACGGAGTTGAACACTAGTGGTCGTAAAACCAAAATATTGGGCTGACTGTTTGACGACGGTTATAATTTCGAGACTAATGGCATAATTGTGGCATTGTGGTCAGCACTGGGCACAGACCACCTTTACTTCTCAGATAAGCTGGTACCCATCAATCTGAAGCAAGATGGGCTTCAAGAAACCACAGAAGATCAAAGCCCAGTTCTCCACAATGACAGTTCAGTGAGCGCGTAGCCAAATCTTTCAACAAAAAATAAGCATCAAGTACTTTTTAAGCACTAAGAAAATGCAAAATAATTTTCAAAGACTTTACATAATAATGATAAAATAACTAGTTTCTAACAAAGAACTCTTTTCTTAACTATATTAGCCACCATTAAAAGATGGAGAGATTTTTCGTTTTGGTGTCAAAGGATTTTTTTTCTTCCAATGCCCACCTGGAGAATGACTTACGTCATACAGGCATCTGAAGGGCAGACTTGTTGGCCACTCTTTCAAGGGCACTATGCTAGATGGGCCAACGTTGTTCCCCCCACAGTAAAGACAGATAGTACAGAGAAGGAAAGAACATCCATGCCTTGCCCGGGATTCGAACCCAGAACTTTTCTGATGCAAGGGCAGTTCCCTAACTCCTACACAAGCTGGTTGGCTTGGTTTTAAAGGATGAAAACGAAGACTGAAATTGAGAATATCTTGCAAAATGCAGCAGTATTGCACATGAAATTGCAAAAATCTCACCGCACTCAGCTCAATATACACAAATGAGGACCTGCAAGTATTTCACCAAACCTGCAAAATGATTGGCGCTTTCATACGCTAGGGACCGACAGTTGTGTTTGAATAAATTGTGAAAACGTTGAGTAGAACAATGCGAAATCCACGCTTTTTAATAATACGTTACGAAAATTTCATGTTCTAAAAGCGAAAATTAAGCACTTTTTTAAAAAACACTCAGTGAAAATAAGCACCTCTAAGCACTTTTGAAAAACGCTACACACCATGTTATTGTGCGATTTTATAAGGAGACTTACTTTGAGTTCCAGGCGTAAGGCACGCACCCTGTCTTCTCTCGTTGGGCTTCGGAGGTGTGCCACTAAACTGTCGGATGCCAGGGTCGGTAGCCTCTGACTCAGTGGTTGTGCGATTATTGCTGTTGTTGTCGTAGTGTAGAGGAGGAGGAGGGTGGCGACGAGCATACTCATAAGCTCGGAGGAGTTCCTCTTGATTAGAAGAACCTGAAGTAAGACTATGACTATTGGGCGCTGAAAGTAATGAAAAGGAGCTATAAACTAAAAGAACACAAGCTACATTGGAAATTTTACGCAGGCACCTTACTACACAAACTTATTAACGGAATTGTGATAATGCTTGTCCCACACTTAGCTTATAAATGATAAAATCAAAATTATGAAATAAAGAATAAAATAAAATAAAAATTAGTCATTTATCCTGTCTGATATTCATCTTTCTGCACTTAAAATCTGAGAAACAATCATTTCTTATTGATAAATTAAAAATAGAAATTTTTTTAAGTGAAAATTAATAGACTTGTCGGAATACTGCTTAATGTAACAAGGTGCACTGTTTCATGCCACATTTATGTAATATTGATCTTTAGCCTCAGGTTACAACTTCAAGCATCTTCTGTAGTAGCAGTATCGGTCATACATGTGTAACATGCGTAGAAGTTCATCAAAAATAAAATGATGTTAAGTGCATTGTCCTAGTAAGCCAAGTATAAGTTGTGATCAGTTCAGGATCGTTTTTGTGAAACTAGGTGACTATTTATTCTTTTTGTATATTCATTTAAAGCTTTCTTTTTGTTGTTGATTTAAAGGCCTATGTATAAATAAAAAATTTAAAAGAAGTTACCTTGGCTCTGATAGAGTTCTTCACTTGCTTTTCCACTTTTACTTGACGGTGGATCTAAACTGGCCTGAAAAAAATTTGTTTTAAATATTTTATTTTCTATCAGGTAATAAACAGGAGATAGTAATACAACAAGAAACTATTAGCAATCGCAACGCCTGAATACGCCCTCTAGCAGGGTGGATATTTTCAGGCTACTATTTATTAGGTTTTCATTTAGTTCTATCAGAATCATTGGCAGAGTCGGACACCATTTTCTGAACAGCAAATAAGAAGCAAAGTTTCCCCAAGGAAAAAGCAGAAGAACTTGAAAAAACTACCCAGAACATTGGTAAATCTTTCAGAAACAGAACACATCAAACATTTGAAGAATAATTTTTTAATAATTCTTACCTTTCTATTATCAACAACATAAATTCC
Source organism: Parasteatoda tepidariorum (assembly GCF_043381705.1). Classification (NCBI taxonomy): domain Eukaryota; kingdom Metazoa; phylum Arthropoda; class Arachnida; order Araneae; family Theridiidae; genus Parasteatoda; species Parasteatoda tepidariorum. The sequence goes on from NC_092204.1 coordinate 7,234,663, forward strand.
AATTTCATGATTGCATGCTGTTACAGATGTGTGTATTACAGTTAAAAAATATTTTTTTGTCTTCAATTTATTACAAATTAAAGTGAAGTCAGCATTGCTTACTTCATTCCAATAAATAAATGTGATTTCAGAAAGTACGGAACTGCAGTTATAGAATATTCTTCTTCTTTTATAGAATAGTATATATTTCTGTATCTACATAATTCGGAAAACAGCAATAAAGAATCATTCGAATTACTTGAAATAGTATCATTTATGTTGATTATTAATAAATTTTTATCGTTTTCTTGGTAAGTATTTTTTAATTTTGAATGATTAATTTCAACCAGAATTCAGCTATTCTGTTTTTAAAGTTACATATTGAAATCTTACAATTATAAAATTTTATTGTGTGGTATTTCATCTTAAATTAATAAAGGGATAATCTATGTATATATTTTATTTGAGAATAAAATTTTAAAATGAAGAACATTTAATTTTGGAATTCTCTGGATTTATAAAGCAGGTAAATGTTATGATTTTTATAATAAAAAATTAACTTGTTAATAATTTGATGATAGCTTTCTACAGAATGGTTTTCTACGTCTGAATACAAACTTTAGGGTTAATAAAAAAAAACTATGAAAATCTTTTATTTCAATAAGAGGAATTTGTAAATTTTTATTTTTATTTCTTATTATCATAAGCAGTTTTTATTTTAATTTTTTTAGTCTATAAATAATGATTTTTTATTAAAACTTTAAATTTTTTGACAAAAACTGTTATAAAAAACTTTTTTTCAAAATTAAATAATATAACATGACGTGTTTCTGTATACTTTTTGCATATTTTAATGTTTGAAGTAATATGATTCAGAAAAGTATGGAATGTAAAGTTTAAAAAGAGCTTTCATACTAGATCATCAAATTTAGCAGGGCGATCACTCAAGCATTAGGTTTTAACTCTAATAAGAAGATAAGATAAATGTTTTTTTTTCTGTTAATTTACAAATATTTTTCCAATGTGTTTTGGATGTTCCTTCTTTAAAAAAAAGATTACAAAATTAACAAGTGTATTTCTTTAGGAATACTAATTGGTAACATAATCACCCTACGCAAAAAATATAAAATGTGTCTATTTGTCCTTATTCAATTAAATGTATATTTCTCAAAATTTTTGACTGCTTCCAAACGTTTTACATGCCCTGCATAATACAGCTTTATTTATGAAACAAAGTGTTTACCAATGAAAAACATTTATTATTGTCCTTCCTCGCAACATTAGGAATATGAAAAAACGTTCAATTGAGAAAAATTCAGTACTATTAAAATGGGTATGGCAAAAGAATATCTAAAAACATGGAAAATAACTGAAGTTTTTGATGATGTCAAAATAAAATACCCCAGAGATGCCATTCTATGAGTCATCGTACAGTTAAAATGACTGATTTTTCTATTTTAAAATAATAATGATAGGCTGAAAATATTCAACATGAAAGAGAAGCATTTAATAAAATGGTAAATTTACCTTTGTTAAATAAGGAGGTTCTCCATGGTGAACACTGAAAGTTTTGAACTCTTCTGTTTCACCTTCTTCACCAGGGGGAGGGGGAAGTTGAAAGGTTGCATAGGGTGCAATTTCATCTTCATACTCGGGAACAGAATGTGAAGCTGTGAGCAGAATGAAATTTTGTTCATTTTTGAGACAAATATACTAAGTTTGAAACATTTTAAGGTATAACAGACTCTCTGAAATGTGAACAATTTGTGCTCGGAAGCTTTCCCTCTTTTAGAATTTTGCAGATTTTAGATCCTAAATTTGTTTACTACAGAACTGTGCGTTTTTGATTTATAAGTTTATATCTTATCTGATGAAATTAAAGGGAAACTAATAAAAATTAAGAATACTTTATATGTGATAAATTTTTCAATTCTCATTTAAGTTAAATTTAAATACATCACAAATTGTAAAAGTGTTAAAAAATGCGAGTAAAAAAAAAAGAGTTTTTTATCAGTAAAAAAAAAATATGTTTCATTATGTATTTTTTAATAATAAAATTTAATTTTTATATAAATTTAAGATCTAAAAATTTGACGGCACAGCAATCCCTTTAACAATGTACTCATAAAATCTTTCATAACTTCTGATCTATTAGTTGTATTGACATGGGTGAGGATTTTTTCGATTCAGTATAAAAAAATACATCAAAGCAATATGTCACCCGGCTAGATAGCAAAGTGTAACTCACTCTTTTTTGTCCCCAGTAAGTCCTAGATTAGGACTGTAGCTCACCTCAGTTTCAACTTCAGACCTTTATATTCAGCCTAAATGATATTTTTTAAAACAATTTACAGCATTCTTACAAAAGTTTTTGTATGTGATGACTTAGGTATGGGTCTCAAATTTTATGGCCATATTATAAAAAGTTCAATTAGTAATAATTGGTCAATAAATTCTGATAGACATAAGTACCAAAGAATTGTTACATAACACGGTGGTGCAGGCATTAAAGTATTGGTACTTTTCTGAGACTTTTAGCATTGTAATTTTGAATATTTAGTTATAATAAAATATTATTTGGTGCAAACTTATTTTATGATGCTCAGAAGAATACTAAGCACTTTTCCTCAACATAAATGAGGTGCAATCACATGACATTATAAAAGAGCTTTGAAGAAGTTATAGAAACTAAAAGTGGTGATAGCAAATATTTTCAACCCGTGGACGAAGGATGTTCAGGGTGCACAGCCAAATCTTTCAACAAAAAATAAGCACCTTTTAAGTACTTTTTAAGCACTCAAAAAATATTTTTAAGCACTATATATGTTAACAAAATGCAAAATACTTTCAAAGACTTCACATGATCATGATAAAATAACTAGTTTCAGACAAAGAACTCTTTTCCTGATTATATTAGCCAACATAAAAAGAGTGAAAGGTTTTTCGGTTCAGAGGGTGGAAAATGAAGCCTCAGTTTGGGCATATCTTGCAAAATGCAGAGTTGCACATGAGGGAGCAAGAATATCACCAAACCCAGTTCAGTATTCCCACATGCGGACATGTAAAATGATTGGCGCTTGCATACGCTACAAGCCGGCATTACTCCGAAATGGATTGTGGTTGAATGAATTGAGAAAACGGTGAATTGAACAATGTGAAAAGCATGCTTTTGCATAATACGTGACAAAAATCGACATAGTAAAGAAAAAATATATAATTTCCGAAAAGGAAATACTAAGCACTTTTTAAAAACCTTTTATGAAAAAAGCACCTTTAAGGGCTTTTAAAAAGCGAAAATCAAAAATAAGCACCTTTAAGCTCTTTTTAAAAATGCTATGCACCATGATGATGTCAATAGAGATACTCACAATGGCTGGTAGAGGGACCTGCTGTTGTTGACTGCTGGCGTGACTGAGGAGGTGCTGATGTCGGAGCAACTACTTTCCTGACAGGGGATGAGAAGTATGAGGGGAGATCTCCACCCCTACTGTTGTGTTGTCTACTGGCTTCAGACGATCTTCCTGTTTTCTTATCCATGTGAGCCATCAGAGACGTTGTGGTTGACACATCTGCCCTCGCTTCTGAAAACAAATTTTGTTTTAACAGCAACCTTACCTTTTATAAATATACAGTAGAAAGTCACCTTATAAATGCTAGTATTAAATATATTGTGCATTAAAAATTTTGAAATGTTATGTATTTTGATGAATACGCCTCAACATTACGAACTCAACATTACTACACCTCAATTAAAACTAAATTTTCTTGAGTTGTGGTTTTCAAAAAAAGTATTAAAAATTAGGGGAACAATTTAATCTCTGAATGAAGTATATTATTGATTACCTACTATGCTTTCCTTTAAACATAAATTATGTATTCATTTTATTTAAAAAGAAACATATAATATTTCAAGGTTTTCTAAGAATTATAGCAATTTTTACAACACTTATATAAATTCGCTCTTATTGAAATGAAAAGTATTCTGTATAATTTCCCTTGAGAATTAATTATTTTTTTAAGAATGTATTTTATATACAAGTAAAATTTTTTGCACAACATCAGTGAAAATATTTTATAACCTTTGAATTAGTACGTAAAATGTTTATAAAGAAATTATTGAAATAAAACGAATGCAAAAAAAAAAAAAAAAAAAAAAAAAAAAAATCAAATCGCATGTTTACAACTAGTAATCAGAAAGAATAATTTATTTGTTTAATTTTTGGTATGTTCTGCTGACTTTCCTGACCCTTCCTCACAAGGGTCATTGTGCTAACGGTAGCAGGAGGTTAAGGGAAGAAAGAAATAGACATTTTATTCCCTCTAGAGGAGAGGGAGTTTCTTCAATCTTAGCTTTACTCATATCAAATACAGTACAGAACCCATTATCCGGAAATCAGAAAACCGGAAAACCAAAAAACCGGAACGAAATTCGATAAATTTTCCCACCAATTTTTAAACAAAAATTTTTTTTCCTCATAAGATTTTAGGATTTTTCTTTCTTTTTTGAAAGATGTTTACCTTACCATCATTTTGGAAATAATCATTAGTGTATTACTTCATCGTTTTTTCTTCTTTTTAAGATTATTTCCCAATA
>NC_092204.1:7239944-7258590 GCF_043381705.1 Parasteatoda tepidariorum
TATATATAAAATTTTTTGGGGCAGTCATTAATTATTTTTATTTCAGGATTTTTTTAAAATTTTTTAGACTTCAGGAAATATTGCTTAAATATGAGTTACATTTATATTGCAGTTAATATATGATGCACAGTTAAAATTAAAATTATTGATTTTTCAACAACTTTTACAATGTGGAAAATGTTATAAAACACATTGATCCACCCATTAAAAAAGGAAATACAGAATAATTTAAATTTAAAGAAGCCATTTAATGTTTATAGAAAAGATAAAAATTAAAGTAACTTTCAGTATTTATAATTGTTATCAATAAAACCTGAAAATTTAAATTTTCAGTCAGTAGCCAGTTCAGTTTTTCATCAAACCTAAAGAGTTGGCAGATGATATTGATAGGTTATTTCTTATTTAATAGCCACTTTTAACAAACTTTTTGTTGTTGTTATTGTTTGGATTTAATTATATTTTTAAAAAGAATCATATTATCAGTAATCTAAAGCTATTATTAATTCAGCAGTAAAACTAATATAAATATGTGACAAAATTTAGCTAAACATACTGACTTTAAAAAACTTTACTTAAAAAATATTTGGGAATGCAAAATACAATTAATGCATAAATTATAACTTTGAAACATGTGAATTATTAAAATTGTAAATTTTTAACTCCCCTTTCACGTAAATGTTTCCATCACAAATTGTTGGACTCTGAAAGAGAAATTTTTTGAATGGAATGGATGATATGCCGAAATGCATCGTGTTTGAATGAATTGTGAAAACATTAAATAGAACAATGTGAAAACCACGCTTTTGCATAATACGTGGTGGAAATCGACAAGGTAAAGAAAAAAATATTAATTTTTGAAAAGCTCTTTTCAAAAACCTCCAATGAAAAAAAGCACCTTTAAGGGCTTTTAAAAAACGAAAATAAGCAAACGTAAGCACTTTTTAAAAAAGCCACACACTATGATGGCAATAGAGATACTCACAATGGCTGGTAGAGGGACCTGCTGTTGTTGATTGCTGGCGTGACTGAGGAGGTGCTGATGTCGGAGCAACTACTTTCCTGACAGGGGATGAGAAGTATGAGGGGAGATCTCCACCCCTACTGTTGTGTTGTCTACTGGCTTCAGACGATCTTCCTGTCTTCTTATCCATGTGAGCCATCAAAGACGTTGTGGTTGACACATCTGCCCTCGCTTCTGAAAACAAATTTTGTTTTAATGGCATATCTTATGACTTTACCTTTTATAAATATACAGTAGATTGTCACCTTATAAATGCTAGTATTAAATATATTGTGTGTTAAAGATTTTGAAATGTTATGTATTTTGATGAATATGCCTCAACATCTTCTCTTTTTCTTTTGATATTAGTACTTCATTAGTTTTTCTTGAAAAATTAAACTACAATGAATAACAAACAATAAAAAAGTTAATAAATGACAATAGTTTTACAACATTTAGCAATTAAAACTAATTTTTCTTTAGCTGTGGTTTAAAAAAAAACAAACCAAGATTAAAAATAAGGTGAGCAATTTAAGTATATTAATGATTACCTACTATGTTTTTCCTTAAACATTAATTTATTCATTTATTTAAAAAAAACATATAATATTTCAAGGTTTTCTGAGAATTATAGCAATTTTTAAAACACTTAGATGTATTTGCTCTTATTGAAATTAAAAGTATTTCGTGTAATATCCCTTGAGAATTTATTTTTTTAGAATATATTTTACATACATTCTTAAAATTTGATTACCTACTATGTTTTCCTTTAAACATCAATTATGTATTCATTTTATTTAAAAGGAAACATATAATATTTCAAGGTTTTCTAAGAATTATAGCAAATTTTACAAAACTTATATATATTCGCTCTTATTGAAAAGTATTTTGTGTAATATCTCTTGAGAATTTATTGTTTAAGAATGTATTTTATATACATGTAAAATATTTTGCATAACATATGTGAAAATATTTTATTATCTTTGAAAATTAGTATGTAAAATGGAATGGCATCACATTTATTAAAATGACTGTAATTGAATAAAAACTACTAATTTTTTTAGAAAAATTTATTTTGACATAATTTTGAGGATCAAGTTAAATGTTTTCTTTTTAGTGGTAAAATCAATAGCCAAAACACAATTTTATTGGCCAAATTTACAATTTTGCCCCATTTGACAAAGTAGCGAATGCTTAGCACAGGCCTCATATGCAGGATGTGTAGCCAGATTTTCTTTTAACAAAATAAGAAGCACTTTTTAAGCATTCAAATAATATTTTTAATCACTTTCCAAAAAAATCATTATTAAGATCTGCACAGTTATAAAAATTATTTTTTTTATAATGTTTAAAGTTATTTTTCAAGTCTAAAATTATTTTTTTCTAATTTATAAACATAAAATCAATAAAATTCAAAACATTTACAAAAACTTTACATAATCAAGATAAAATGACTAAGTTCTGATAAGTATTGCAGAGAAAATTGTGAAAATCATGAATTTTTTGTAATTTAGAGCGACAATCGAAAGGACAAGAAAATCTCTTTTTAAAAGATAGAAAAGTAAGCATTTTTGGATAAAAAAAAGCACTTTTAAGTGCTTATAAAAATGTGAATCAAAAATAACCATCTTTGAGCACTTTTTAAAAATGCTCCGAAACCTGATATATATATAGAGAGAGAAATTGAGTGCTCATCTGCTGAAGAGTGATATTATTACCTCTGTAGTGATGTCCAGAGTTCCTTCTCCTTTTGTACATTATAAGGCAAACAACAGCAACAATGCCCGCAATTAAAACAACTCCAGAGGATGCCATAGAAACAAGAGTGGTAGTATCTTCAAAGAAAGAGGTTGCAGAGGGTAGCTGTCCTTGAGACCCATGGTCAGGAAAGGCTTTTTTTTTCAGAGACAAGAATAATTTTGTTATTAATAGATTTAAGTTAACATCAAAACTTTTACACATTGAGCAAAAAAGTCATGAAAAATAAACAACTATCGTAAGTAAATTAAAACAAATTTCTTATGACATTACTAATGGTAAGCAAATGATACAAATACAGGTAACAGAGAATTTTGTAAAATATTTTCCATACGATAATCAATTGCAACCAGTTATTAGGGCCCAATTGGAGCATGGGGCAAAAACTTCTTTTGGCTCCCCTCCCCCCTCTGCTTCACTACTTCAATAACGAAGAAACGAACTTTATGGGGACATATTAATTTCGCGATATGCAAAAATATTGGCTTTTCATTTGTCAAATTTGTCCATTTAATTGCGAAAATTTTGTTGAATTCCACTCTAGAAAGTCATGTATTTACAAAATAAAGATTTTTTGTGTCCATACATGAAGAAGTTAATATATAGCTTACGAATTTTACACTACTGAGATTTTGTTTCAAAAAAGTTCAGTAAAGAAGAAAACATAAAATGAACTTTCTATTGAATTTGGAGCCCCCATCTGATGTGGGGGCCTGGGACAACAGCCCTGTATGCCCCCGCCTTGACGAAGCTAATACGAGGAAGTGACCAGTTCAAAATGCCTGGTCAAATGGTGTGCCTGGTGAGAAACCTGCTGTATTTGACTATCCACCAGTCAAGAGGTGGGATATTCTAGGAGTTTACCAGAATATTTTTACAAATATGATATAGGCGAAGAAACAAAAAAAATGAGTTATCAAAAATAATAAATAAAAAATGAATACCATTTGTTAAGGTGATGACATCATATTCTGCTGTCGTTGAACCGGCAGCATTGTAGGCTGTCAATTTTACAACATACCACGTCTCAGCAGCCAGGTCAGGCACAACAAGTTGATTCTGCTGCTCGGGATTCACGTGATCGGTCAACATTGTCCACCTGCTGTGACTGTGCGGTCGGTACTCGATGCTCATACGTGTGATTGGACAGCCGTTGCCCTGCCAACTCGACAAATGCAATACGAGGTGAGTTGCATTCGTAAAAATCATATCATCTTGCTTTGGAGCAACAGGAACTAAAAACAGAAAGTCAAAAAAATATGCCGATTTTGTAAATCAATTCATTAAAACAGAATTTATGGATCTTTCAAATTGTATGGTTAAAATTTTTTTTTCAAAGTTACATTTACTCAGAAAATACTGTAAAAGTTCATTGTATTGAAAATTCATAATTGCAGATGAAATTGTTATAATAGTAAGCTTGTCGCTATGAGTAAATATCCATATTTAATATTAAATTAGTGATAAAAAGATTATTCAAAATGTCTTTTTTTCATGTAATGTTGCCCACTTACATAATTGAAAAAAATTTCCTTAAAAAATTTTTTTTTTACATAAAAGTGAAAGGCAAGTAATTTTTAACTCATTATAAATGAAAATTTTTTGTATTTTTAATGTCAGTATATTGGCGGTGAATTGTATGTGTTTCGTAGTAGCAAATTTTTGATGCTCATCACAAATTATCATTTTCAAATCCTTGAGGTTTTAAGATTTTTTAATATTGGTCCTATATAGGGGCAATATCAGCCTCTATGGCCAGGTTCATGATTTTTTTGATTTAAATCTGATTTTTTACAATTTAAATCAGATTTTTTCGATTTTTATTCAAAGACACTGTAAGAACTTTGATTTATGACTAAAAAAACTTTATAAATGCTTAATCAAAATTAAATTAATATTAAAACTGTATTATAAGAATATTTTAGAAGCTCTAACTACCTAAATTTTTTTTTTCATAATAATACATAGCTTTGAATGCATAGCAACCATTTTGAAACAAATGCATGATTGAAATTTAAAGACTAGATGAAATAGAGAATTTAAAGAATACTTTAACTATTAAAACAAAGCTTCAATTACCAAACCAGAATTTTAATTTAAAATTGATTTTTTTTCCTCTTGATTTTTAAAATCACAAAATAAATGCAACAGATTGTGTTTATAAATGTCTTCATTCATCAAAAAATAAATCAATATTTAATCTAGATATTATAATGTTAAAATATTAATTTTTAATCCTATATCAAAATAGATAAGTTAAGCTAAAAAAATTTTTTTTTAAAAATCTATGTACCTACTTATTGAAATTTTTTTCCCACAAAATTTCTTTATAGAAAATCTGATAATGTCAAAAATACTGTAAACATAATATGAGAAAAAATACTTAAATGTTTACTTTAATCTGTACTTTCAATCTCAAGAATAAAAAGATTTTAAAAAATGTAATTTCAAATTTGTTATAGTTAAAATTAATTAATGCAGCAATAATAAATTTTAATACTAAGAAAAGAAATAATAAAACTATCAATAATTTAAAACACTCTTTTTTAACTTTTTAAATCTATGTATATATATATATAAATCATTTGATTTAAATCAACAAACCCTGCTTTAAGGAGCCTATATTGGCTGATTAATGAATATAAAATATCGAAGGAATCTGATAATTCTATATAGGGCCGATATTGGTTGTAAAGTAGCAGTAAAATATCAGGAAAATCGGACAATTCTATATAGGGCTAATATTGGGGTAATAATGGCTCTTTGAACCCTTATTGAGTCAGGATTCATGAATATTGGTTCAATGAAGGCCCAATTGAATTTTGCTGCTAGGGTAATAAGAACAATCTTGCAAATGTTCAAGAGCATGGGCACCTGATGACAAAAAGAAAAAAAAGGAGGCCCAGATTTGCATGGCAAAAATTCATAAAGGAGGACAATATTGACAGAATTACATGGAGAAATAAGTAAGAGGCCTCATGTGTCAGATTAACATGAAAAGGGCAACTAAAAAAGTAACCCTGTGTGTCTTCTGACTGGTGATAAATCTTTCAGTCTGCTATGTATACAAATGTTGATGAATAGGAAAAATGCATTCTTAGAACAAGATCATAAAAACATAACTATAAGTGGACTCACCAGAACCTTGTGTCTTGAATGAGAGAGGATTACTCCTCTCCCCCTTCCCCTCACTGGTTAGAGGAACTACGTAAAGTTGATATTTAACGCCACACTCCAACCCCTCTAATCTGTAGGTGTGGTTTTTGCTAAGGAACCGTCTCTGCTGCCACTCACCATCTTCTGCTTTGTAATGAAGCTCATAACCTACATGAAAAGTAAGAACAAAATTTTAGTAGATTTGTTTAAATTTAGACTGTCATTAGAATATTTTAGTTTGAACTGCCCTTTATAGGCCCATTTTTTCCTACCAATGTCGTTAAAATATTTTAATGACTGAGATTGATTTTTTAAAAAAAAATTCATTTAGCTTATTAACTTAAATTGATTTGATTTTCAAAACCATTTTAAACCATTTTTTTTTGTTCTTTTTTTTGGTGGGAACTTATTAACAACCAATTAAGAAATGATGAAAAGCAAACAAACCTCTTGCTATAATTCTTTCTTTCGATTGTGGAAGTTCTAATAGAACAGAATTGGCAGCGGAAGAAATCACTTTTACCACAGGAACATGAGATGGAACTGAAACATTGAAATAAAAATCAATTATCCAAAAGAAGGATAGGGTATATTTCTTGCTGCATAGACTAAAGCAGAAAACAGTGTGAATAAGGTACAAATTAAGCACAGAAATGAAATTTCGATAGATTTGGTTCTAAATTTTGATTTGAAGAATGGGAAAGATATATCCAAAATCAGGACCACCTTTAATCGCCTTACATGGTTGGAATCCTAATCATGGGTTTAAGTTTTTTTTTTTTCTGATAAAATCAATCATAACTGCTCTTCCTCTGCTGAGCTTGATTTCTGGGAATAATTCCATGTTTTAAAATTTTTTAATAATCTTGTTAATCTTTCTAGTATCCCATCTTTTCCCAGTGTTTGAAAATAAATTTTTAATTTAATTTTCTTTTCTGTCACTTCCAAGCAACTGTTTCTTATCACCTTTCTTTTATTATCTTGTACAAGCTTGTTCCTCTATCCCTATTGGATAAACCACCTTGCATGTGTTGATCATTTTACTTTTCTGACCGTCATTTGGTGTTTAGACACTGAGAAAGGTAGTTATTTAAAAGAGCAAAAACAATATTATGCCCATTTCTGTACTTTATATGATAGTAAATTCAAAAATTATTTTTTGCTTTAATAATCATTTAATATTACCAATTCATGAAGTACACTAAATAAGAGAGATTTAAATATGTTTCAATAAGCATACGAAATAAAAAAAAAACAAGTTCTGAAATTTAATAAAAAATCAGCAATAATTTACACAGTAAAATGTTGAGAAAATTTTTTATTTTAAAGCACTGTGTTTTAGATTAATCAATAAACTTCAAAATATTTCAATTTAATTTAAAAAAAAAATAATAATAAATATTTCTTAGGTTTTGCGTGAATAACTGACAAAATAACTAATGATAATTTAATGTGAAAAAATAAAACAACATACCAGGCTCTATATATGAAAAATCCATAGTAAAGCATTGAAAAGAATATTCATGTTATTGCATTCTGAATTAAAAGGTAAATTATTTAAATCACTGAACAATAAAGAAATGAAAGTCAGCAAGATAAGATTGTTCTTCATAAAATTCTGTTATTCATTAAAATATATATAATTTTCTCTCTGTAATATTATTTTCTGTTATTTTGAAATTTGTTTGATATTGAAAAATAAATGCTTTAAAACGAAAATGGGTATTTGCTGTTTTTTCCTTATTATTTCAGCAGATGAAGTTTCCGCATTAGATTATATGTATTATCTCTAAGTAAATGTGAAAATTCAAGATAAGATACATATTTGACTGTAATCTGATGCGGCACACAAAATTTTCAACCTCAGTTAAAGCCACTAATAATGTTATAAAGCAGCATTCACTTTAATTTTAACTTCTTTTAAAAAATGTGGTAAGCAAAAAAAGTTATTTAAAACTGTCAAGAAACATATCAATCTACAAATAATTAAATTATATGTGACTTTAAATAAATTATATTTTTTAAATATGATCTCAGTCAACACCTGCATTTAAAAGGAATTGAGAATGTTTTAATTTACCAAAATGAGTAATTTATTTCCAATTTTTTTTTCTGTGCTATTGTCATAGAAATTCTGGCAAAAAACTGAAACCATGTGTTTGGACAAACCAAAAAAATGGTTGTTAAGTAATTTAGGGACACTATTATAATATGAAAACTGTATTTCCTAATCGTGTTTGAATTTATAATCTTTGTCATCATCACAGAATAACATCGTTTTTAAATATTATTCATTATCAAGAAAAGGGATTTAGGTTCAAAAATGGATTCAACTTTTGAATCTTCCAAATGTATCTTATAATAAATGTTTATAATTTAAAAAAAAATTCATTTAAAACTAGATTAGAAAAAGAGGAATTAATTTATGTACACTGGTGCAAGAAATTAAGATAATTTGCAGACTTGGTGGATTATCTCTAGAACTACAGGAAGGAGTTTAATGAAATTTGATACGTACATTGATACAATACAAAACAAATAACCATTCAACAATTGTAATACACACGCATGATCATGCGTAACACTCGTTGGATTTGGAAGATATGAAATTGCCGCAGGAGAATTCAGGCCAATTGCCACAAGAAATGATAAACGGTCTTAATTCAAGTATGAAATCACGCTGTAAGAGGGGACCATTTTATTTTGTTTATTCTGCAACAGTTGTTTCATACCTTCCGACTCCAACGAGTGTTACGCATGATCATGCGAGTGTATTACAATTGTTGAATGGTTATTTGTTTTGTATTTTATCAATGTATATTCATATGAAATTTCATTAAAATCGGTCCAGTTGTTCTAGAGATAATCGACCAAGTCTGCAAATTCTCTTAATTTCTTACACCAGTGTAGATGCAGATTTATTTCACAGTAGTGTAAAATACCTGTAACAGCAAGAACATAATGTATCTCATCCACACCATGACGATTCTGCACACGACAAGAATAATTTCCACTGTCGGAAACCTGGAGTTTTCTTATGACTAATGATCCATCAGAATGAACTTCTATACGGTGCATTATTTTGGGCAGCGGCTCACCCCTTTAAAATCATTAACACTTATTCTAATTATTCATTTAAGAGAAAAACATATTTATAACATTTAAATAAAGTATAAAATCTCTTGACTTTTAAAATTGATGTTAAAATTGATAAAAATAAATTTTTAGTTTGAAAAAAAAAAAAAAAAAAAACGCCATCTTTTTCGTGCAACAAACTTTACTAATGCTGTGCCTAGTCAATCAATTTAAAATTAGAAAATAATAATTATTTTAGCAAACTTCATTGTCTCTCATCACATCAAAAATCTTGGTTTTCATGAATATAATAAATGTATTATGAAATAGGAAAAGAGGTATATCCTCTGGTAATGAGATAGCAGTCATATTGGTGAAGATTTCAAGAAGACCAAGTTGACATAATTAGAGGACACTAGGCTATGGACCACAGTCAAAAGGGGGAATTAACTGTTTCTCCTGGGCTTCCTGGTGGCAAAAGGAAAAGAGGTCTCCATTTGTGGAATTCCATCCCTGATGAAATTTTGGTGGAGGAGTATTGTGGCAAAACTACCACCATGATTTCTAAACATCAATTCACCGGTACATAAGACTTGCTAACTCGATTTAATCATGGGGTACCTTTGGATAGATGAAGGTTGGCATGGTTGGTAGCTCCTCTCCCCACATGTACCATATTATACGATGTAACATACACACATCTATGTTTAGAATTTAGGTCCGTATTGCATGCTTAGAATTTAGGCAGTAGGAAAAAATTTCATGTAAGATGCAATTTTGAGGGCATATTTTTTTTTTAGAAACAATGTAAAAGTAACAAAAGTATTTCAACAGAGTGGATAAATAAGAAATAATTTAACAGTAAATAGCGAGAGGATACCTAAGTTTCCATTCTCTTTTTGGAACAGGCGATCCAACAGCTTGGCAGTTGAGGATAACCTTGTCTCCAGGCACAGTAAGAATCGTTTCACCAAAGTCCATGATTCGAGCAGGAACTGCAGAATAAGAAATACATTTTAATATCAACATTTAGAAGTGGTGACCACAACCAAATGGGTGAATCCAATCTGAAAATTTAAGTAAATTCATGTATTCTCTTTTGTAAATGTGAAATTTCAAGATAAGATAGTAATCCGATGTGGACAAGACGTTAATCCGAAGACAGTAATCCAAGATAAGACAGTAATTTTAAGATAAGATAGATAAGAGCGTAATCAAGATAAGACAGTAATCTTATGTGGCATACAAAATTTTCAACCTCAGTTAAATTCACAAATAATGTGATAAAGCAGCATTCAGTTTAAATAAAATTTCTTCAAAAAACTGTGGTAAGCAAGAAAAGTTATTTAAAACTGTCAACAAAAAAAAAAAATATCAATCAACAAATAATCAAATTATATGTGACTTTAAATAAATGCTGTTTTTTAAATATGATCTCCGTCAACAATTACATTTAAAAGGAATTGAGAATCTTTTAATTTACCAAAATGAGTAATCAAGAGTAAAAAGAAATTGCAGATGCTGTAATTGTAATGTTATTTATTCCCAAATTTTTTTCTATTGTCATAGAAATTCTGGTAAAAAACTGAAAACATGTTTTTGGACAAACCAAAAATTGGTTGTTAAGTATTTTAGGGACGCTATTATATTATGAAAATTGTATTTTCTACTCGCGTTTGAATTTATAAACTTCGTTATCTTCAATTTCGTCTTTTTCTGAAAATTCTGTTTTTTAATATATGCCCAGTCACCAATCCAGCTATTTTAATAGAATTGAGAATGTTTGAATTTATCAAAATGAGTAATCAAGAGTAAAAAGAAATTGCAGATGCTGTTATTGTAATTTTACATATTTCCAATTTGCAAGTTTGCACAAAGTTTACAATCGCGCGTGTTTCGATAAACAGAAGAGTAATAAAGAGGATTAACTTTTAACTGTCTTCTTTCAATCTCAAATCCATGAAATTTTCGTTTTTAGGAAAATCAAAAGTTTATTTTTTCATTTCATTCAAAGAATGTTAACATTCTCCCTTTGGGAACTTTTTTTTAGGGGTTTATGTCCGTTCTTTGAAGAACATGTAGTTTTAATTTATTACCCATTGACAAAATGGGTGTTGTTTTGAGTTTGATGGCGTGCGCACCTAATTTGGATGTCATCACACTTTTCAACTGTGTTCAAGAGTAACATTCCACATGCGTTGCTATGCCGACCGCTGCTGTTTGATAATTTTTTTAGAATTCTTTTTTTCTTTCACTTTTAATTTTGTAATGAATTAATTAAGTTGGTGAGTTTATTTCTTTTTATTTTCACCAGCAGGCATTCTGGTGAAATGTATTTACGCATGAATGTATTAACATAATAATTTAAAGTATGTATTTCCATATTCTTTTTATTATTAACTTATAATTACTGTCTTGACCGCGATTTTAATATAAATACGAGTACTGAAGAAGGATAAGTATTTTGTGACGTCTTGAAACACGTATATAGCCAGGATTTTAAAAATTAAACAGCAGAAAGATGAAAGATTAGAAACTGATCCAGATTTTAATATGAAAGTATTTGACAAAAGTTTTCATTTATCTTTTTTTTAAAAATGTTTTAAAATTTTATCTAGGTTTAAAATATTTGTTTTTTCACTCATTCTATAAAACTAAAGAGATTTTTACCTCTACTACTTGTGGTTTGTGAGACAACTCTAGTTGGCTCCCCTTCTCCTCTTGCTGTTGAAGCTGTAATCCAAAATTCATGTCGGGAGCGGTCTGGAAGTCCTGATACTTTGTACTGATACTGATTGGAGGGAACACGAATAACAGATTCATTCTGAAATAAAAAACAACCATTTTAAGTGACATGTTTTCATACATTATCGTAAAAAGTATGGACAAAAAGAAAAAAGTTTACAGTTATTTATTGTTAAAGAAGAAAAAAAACTTAAAAAAAGTGCTCACCTTTGCACCACTTACTAAACTTCGCCAGTATAATGTGAACTTTGTAACTAAACCATTGGAATGCAGGGGAGGCTTCCAGCTAACAAGAATAGTATCTGAAGACATAACAACTGCTTTTATATCAGCAGGAGATCCGGGAACTAAAAAAACATAGAAAGTGAAATCATTACAACATTATGGATATTATTAAGCAAGCAAATATTAAAAGTGATATAGTTTACGAGCATTATAATTTCTTCTTTTAAATATTTTAAAGAAATAATCATATTAATTGAATTTTCACAAAAAAAACCTGATGTTTAATATTCAATTTAGTTGGTAGTTTTTTTTTTTTTAAAATGTGCAATAAAAGGCTGCTGCCCAATCAGAAAAAAAGATAAATATCTACATCATTGTTCTAGGATTTTAGACAAAATTACACCAATCAATTGTCAAATCAGCTTTTTCAGAAATGCAAATAAGTTTACCTTTTTCAAATATATAAAAACAATCCTTGATTTTCTTAAAAATTATTTATGTTTAAAGAACTTTTCAGCCTCATTCAAATTAATTTTCATCAGTTTAACTTAACACAAAATTTAACTTCAAAAAAATCTAAAACAAAACAAGAAAAATGTACAATATTCAATTGCATAACTTAAACTGATTGTTTAAATTTTTTTAGAAAAAATAATCTACTTATTTTTTAGAAAATATAATTTATAATCAAATATTCTACAAATTAGACACTAGATAAAATGAAAAAATAAAGCATATGAGTATGTCCAGCGTTACTTTTGTGATCGTTAGAGAAAAATTTCATGTATATTACCCCTTATTTATCACAAAATATATTTGAAATCAAATTGATAACTATTTATGAAAAATACATATATTTTACTTAATAAAACCCATCTGACTTAACAAAAAAAAAAGATATTTTTTTCCCTGGTAATAACTCACTTTTTCATTACTCTTGTGATCACAGAAAGAGATATTTTTTTAAACAAATTTTGAGATACAAATTCTATGAATCATATTGGAATAAAATCAGAAATTCACATATAATGTATAGGAACTATAACTTTTTAAAAAGGAAGAATTAAATAAATTATCTGATCATAAATTAATTTATTAAAATATTTTTTTTTGTGAAACAATAAGTGTTATTCTTGCTATAAATTGTCAAAAATACAATCACTGTAAAGATAACATTTCAAACAAATAGAAAACTATTAAAATATATTCGACTTAATTAATCAGAAAACAATTTAAATTAATTTATTAAAATATTTTTTTTGTGAAACAATAAGTGTTATTCTTGCGATAAATTGTCAAAAATACAATCACTGTAAAGATAACATTTCAAACAAATAGAAAACTATTAAAATATATTCTACTTAATTAATCAGAAAACAATTTAATCTTAAATCCAAGATAATGTGTGAATATTATAAAAAACATTAGTTTGTGTAAAATCCTAGAAAATTTATCATTGAAAGAACATTTCTTTTAACATATTTGATATCTTTTGTACCAAATTAGGTACTCACTAGACTTAAATTTGTAAATATACCTTCAATCTTTGTAGGTATTAATTTGGTAATTTACCGGAAATTCTGGTTTTTAAAAGTATAGTTCTCATCACCAAACAAAAAAGTAAAACATGGAAAACTAAATAGTAAATTTAACCAATTACACGGTTTTATGCCATGCTCTAAAGAATTTTGATAAAATGACCAAATTGTGCCACATTTACCAAATTTTTATCACATATCATAACGCTATATTTTATGGCGAATTTTACCAAAATCATTACCAAAGCGGTTTAGTAGCTTTGAATAAACTCATACTTTACACATTCAAAAAAGGCAAAAGTACAAAAAGAAATTGAAAATATGTTTATGGAAAAGTCATAGATGGTGTCGCTCCTCTATTTAGAACAATATTAAAAGGAAGAAATTGAATGGTTTAATATGAAAATCTTACCATCCTCTAGAGTAGAACAAAATATTGCATCACTTCGAACTCCAAAACCTTTTTGAGTATAAGCCATAATTATCACAGTATAATTAGTAAATTTATGTAAATTTGTTAACTTAATTTCTTGCTCTGAAACAGTTCTTTCTTCGTATTCTTCATCACCTAAGGCAGAAAAAGACATTATTTATTAGAATATCTCTTGTTCTGAAACTCAATATTTATGCATACATAATTGTGGTAACAATTTTCTTAATAAATAATTTTCAAATTAGTAATTGTTAAATGCCAGTTGAAAAATGTATTACAAGTGCTCAAAAAGGTTTTGTTGGTTTAGGACCACTAAAATTAAATCTGGGCTACCATAAAATCATCATCAGTGGTTGCTTGGAGCAGGAATCGGTGTAAAAGGATGGTATGCTTGTTTTTTATTTCTAATTTTGGGTTTTGGTTTCTGTTATTACCCAAAATAGAATACTTCATCATAATTGTGATCCATTTAAGCATAGGTCTGCTTACGGACCTATTTTTTAAATAAAAATATGATTCCTGTTAATAAAATCTGAATTTAACAACATACATTAGAAATATGAATGTTTACTTATTAGTGTGGATATTTTAACTGATATACTTCAAATATAAACTGCATATACTATTATAAATCTACTGATTTTTTGATGAAGCAATTTTCTGTGTGAGATAATTTTTAACAATTACCATCTATAGTTAAGTACAGATGTCAAGTAAGTATTTGTTATAACCACTGTATCACATTATACTGTATCACATTATACTGTATCACTGTAAGAGAGACATATAGCATATTGTCATCATTATCATAATATTTTCTCAATGTTCTCATCATTTTTTACAGTATTATGTAAATACTATATTGAAACAATTGTCAACAAATTATTTTTTTTATTATTATTAAACAAATCTCACTCAATCAGCAAAAAACTGATAATGCATATTATTTATGCTTTTCAACTCATAATACTATTTATAATGAATAAGAAACAAAAAATATACTGGAAAATATTGTAATGCCATTCCTGTTACACTCAAATACATGAATGGAACTTTTTTAGCAAAAAATAATTATAATTTCCATCTGTGCTTCATTTAATTCAGAATAATAATGATAAAAAAATGTATTTAGCTATTAAACCCTTTGAGTGTTAGTCTCAGCCAAATTTTCTGATGCACATATTCCAGCGTGAAAAATCCGTGTTATACAGTAAGAAAGTAGTGCGTTTCAGGAAAATTTCTTTACAATTTTGCCCAGGGCTTCAATGTTTTTCCTTTAATTAAATTCAAGATGAAGACTAAATGTCACCTCCACTGAGAGAAATATAACTTTTAAACTGAACCTTGTAAAACATATTTCCATTTTTTCTCTAATTATTTCAGTGTACAACTCTTTCAAAAACAATTCTTTTTTTGAAAATTAATTCTTAATTTTAAAAAATGCACTCAGATAGTAATGGACAGAGCGTTTTTTTATACAATGAAATGAAACACAGAATGTAATACAATGAAATAAACTTTTGAAGGCTATTTTAACTTAAGGAGATTTAAATTTTTGAAGGCTGTTTTACTTAAAGAGATTAAGTTACCAGCAAGAAACTCTGCAGGTCGGAAGAGAACTTTGTAACCTTGAATTATTTCAAAGTTACTAACTTTGAATTATTCCAAAGTTAGCAACGCACAGGGCTTGAATTAGTAATTACAGGGGCTAGAATTAGTAATGTTAGGGCTTCAATTAGTAATTTAGTATTCTTGAATAAGTAATGCACAGGGCGTTTTTCTAGGTTTACTTAGAATGTGATGCAATTAAATAAACTTTTGAAGGCTATTTTAACTTAGAAAGAGAATAAATTACCAGCAAGAGACTCTGCAGGTCAAAAGATAGCTTTGTAACCTTGAATTATTTCAAAGTTAGTAATGCACAGGGCTTGAATTAGTAATTACAGGGACTTAAATTAGTAATGTTAGGGCTTGAGTTAGCAATTTAGCATTCTTGAATAAGTAATGTACAGGGCGTTTTTTTAAGTTCACACAGAATGTAATACAATGAAATAAACTTTTGAAGGCTATTTTAACTTAAAAAGAATAAGTTACCAGCAAGAAACTCTGCAGGTCGGAAGGGGACTTTTGTAACCTTGAATTATTTCAAAGTTACTAACTTTGAATTATTTCAAAGTTAGTAACTTTGCACAAAGCACAGGGCTTGAATTAGTAATTACAGGGGCTAGAATTAGTAATGTTAGGGCTTCAATTAGTAATTTAGCATTCCAAAAAATAAGTCATGTACAGGGCGTTTTTCTAGGTTTACACAGAATGTGATGCACTGAAATAAACTTTTGAAGGCTATTTTAACTTAAAAAAAGAATAAGTTACCAGCAAGAGACTCTGCAGGTCGGAAGAGGACTTTGTAACCTTGAAGGATGCCATGAAGGGAAGAAGGCGGGGGCGCACTCCAAGATATGTGTAAGCTTTGAGAAGTTGTTGACAGGCATTTAATGCCCCTTGGTGCTTCCCCAGGGACTAAAAACATCACAACATTTCAATATACACCTCACACAACTAATTCAGGGTGCGTAGCCAGATTTTTCAGCAAAAAATTTAATTGCGACCTCTAATGTACATAGTTTTTTTTTCCACAAGAATTTTAAGGTTAATAAAAAGAGGTTAATTATAAGAGTATTTATTATGAAACACATACATAAAATAAAAATGTCAGGTGGCTCCGGGTCAAGCTACAATATAGAATAAAATTGAGCTTTTCTTTGAATTTAAAGTACTCCAAATATAGTTATTTTCATTATTATTCATATGATCAATTCTTAAACTGGTTCGGTTTTTTTTAATTTTTTTTAAAATTTTATAAATGATATGCACTAAGTGAAGGATAGAATGAATTATCAAGAGTGACACCCGACGCCTTGCATTATACTTCCAATGATTTTTTAAGCACTAGCAGTCTTTTATTTATCCTTGAAATTAATGAACACATTCAAGAACAATTGAATCATATGTGTAGCCAAATCTTTCAACAAAAAATAAGCACCTTTTATGTACATTTTAAGCACTCAAAAAATATTTTTAATCAGTTTAAAAAAAATCATAATTGAGATCTGTGCAGTAGTAAGAATTATTTTTTTCTATCATTTAAAGTTCTTAATTTATAAACATAAAATCAATAAAATTTAAAAACTTCACATAATTGTAATAAAATAACTAGTTTCTGATAAATATTGTAGAGAAAATTGTGAAAATCGTGCAATTTTTGTAATTTTGTCGATTTTTGAACGACAATCAATTTGGTAAAGAAAAAAATCTCTTTTTAAAATATAGAAAATTAAGTAATTTTTACGAACCTCGAATAAAAAAAAGCACCTTTAAGGGCTTTTAAAAAACGCTACACACCCTGTCACTACGTAAACATAAGTCATATTACAATAAAATAGAGAATGATTCAGAATTATTGAACATTATTTAAGTTAATGTTGTAATTTTTAAAATATCACAGCAGTTATCAAGTTTCTGTTTAAGGACCAAGGAAACATGTTTTTTCAAAATGACCTCAGCACTCACCCAGTGTCTAATATGCTCCTTTTCAGAAAAAATTCCTCAATATACATATATATAGCTAGTGCATACTACTAAAAATATTTAATCTTACAATATGCAAAAATTTTTGCATAAAAAAGAGGACTAATTTGGACAAAACTATGAACTTAAATTCATATACTTTAATAAGAAATAAAAAAATAATAGGATAATTGATGATAGAAATTTATTTTATAGTTCATATGCATAAAAGTGCCAGTTGAAATTGTACAGGTAAAACGACGTTTGAAATTATTCTGTTCCAGTCAGCTATTTTTGATAAATAAGATACGCCCAAATAGATGCAAAAACCACATAATTTAAACCTGAAAACAAATCTTGCAAAGTGACTAACTTTTCCCAGAAACGGTGAAAAAACTTTCAAACAAGAAAAGTTTGTATGAATTTATTATACCTTCTAAAAAGAAATTTGCAAAAAGCATCAAAAAATTGACCGGGTTGGAAAGAATAGTCCCACTGTAGCTCATGCATGTCGTAAAAGGTGAATAAAATGGGCACATAGTGTCTGGGGGTATAGTTGGGCACCCTGCTCCTGGGGATTATATCAGGAAACAGGCCATCCAGGAGTAAGGTGTAGGGCTAAGGACACAGGGTTGCCACAGTAAAAAATGGACAAAAATAGTTGCTTTTAGTATCCTTAAGCATGAAAATAGTTGCCTAAAACTATAAAAATAGTTGCCTGAACAAGAGCAAAAATTTATCGAAAATAGTAGCCAAATAATTAAAATTGTAGCTTAATTGTCAAATACTATGATAAGGACTGGTTGATGTCAGAAATTTTAAATCGTGATACATCGTCCGTTAGACATCGCGATTTAGCATATGTTCAGAAATTACATATGGGAAATCAATCAAAAATAAATAAAAAGGAATCTATTACAAATGAAAATATTAATTCTAAACATATTCTACTATAATATCAATATCATTGCTTAATTTTTTCAATTAAAATAATAAAGAAGTCAAAGTAAAAGCAAACCCAAGATTTATTTCATTTTTCTTAAATTAAAAATGATTTAAGATTTATTGGTTTAAAAATAATAATACTGTAACAAAATATTTTACATACACGCATTAAAAATTAAAGAAAAAAAAAACGAAAGTAAAAAA
>NC_092204.1:7259410-7337623 GCF_043381705.1 Parasteatoda tepidariorum
CTTCGTCTTGCATAAAAAAAAAAATTAGTATTCTTTAGCTGATGAGCAATCCTCAACATCAGATAACATAACAGTAGTCTCACAAAATGGCTTAGCAAATTCGTCAACATTTGTCCGGATACTGCAAGATTGTGCCTCTTCGAATGCTGAACCACTTCAGTAATGCTTCTTCAACATCCTTGTGATCTGCTTTTCTCAACTTTTTTCTGCCACCTAAATTTTTTTCATGAGCAGAAATTGTTAATTGCCTATTTTTCCATATATTACAAACTGTAGATTTGGATAGTTTATATTCTCTGCAAATATCAGCTTGATTACATCCATTTTCAATTTTTCTGATTATGCCCATTTTATCATCAGTGGAGAACGCTTTACGTTTACTGCTCCCCATAGTTAAATTTGAGACACTTGTCTGCAGCCCTTTTTTTAATTGAGCTGAGAGCAAAAAAGAGATGAAATATGGGTCTTATCAACATAGATCAGTGTCCAACCCTTTGATCAATAATGAATAATTACTCATTCCCTCTGACAGAAAATGCATATTGATCCCACTGACACCTTACAGGTGCATCATCTGCCTAAATTAGAAATATCTGCTTGGTTTATTTAGGGATGGGAAAGTTAGATAAAAGAAGCAAACAAGAAAAAATGCTTATTGCTACATTCCCCTCTATAGATGGTCTTAAAAATCGGTATATGTATTTATTTTGAAGTAGAAATTTCAAAATTATTGCAAAAAAATGAAGAAAAAAATCAGTCGAATAGGCAGAAAAAAGTTCATTATATCCAACTTCCTCACTTTTTTGGTTCACTATATCCACTAAAAATAACATTATACGTGTATAGCAAAGGCACGGGACCGAGCATTTCGTTCACTATATCCGGGAGTTCACTATAAGCCGTGTTCACTATAGCGGGGTTTGACTGTATTATGTAAAAAATTAAGTTGCAGAGTGTTAATTATGGTTAAAAATATTTAAAACAATTGAAATAAATTCAGAAAATAAGATTGTAAACATATCTGAAAACCGTTTTTATTGAAAATTAATTATATTTTTGTTTACATATAAATATTTTTTTTTTTTTTGATTGTCAAGTCAACCAACAAAGTATGCACTGAAGCTAAAGCATGAAAATGGTTTTCGTTTGTGAATGGTGCTCCACCCACTCTCCACAGAAAAAAAACTCTCTTTCAGGTGATGCTTGTGGTCATTATGATCAGCTGTTAACATGATGGAAATGAAATCATAGAGGAATGTTACATCTGCGACTTCTTAAAAGATAAGGGAGGCGATTCTAAGAATGGAAGCTCCTGCGGGGGTCAGCAATGAGTCTTCTCTTGTGAGAAAAGGTGGGGAAAAATGGCAAAAGATGATAAAATAAGATTTTTTACATTATTTGAAAACCAATCATAAATGAAGAAAATAATGTTGAAATTTGGAAAAATAATCATTTTACAGGGTTTTATTGCTTCAGAGAATATCGTAATATTGAGAGGAGCAAGACATCAATTCATACGCAAGTTTGTCAGGACCACGAAACATTATAATTATAAAGGGATTGTTGTATTGGATATCGTAATAGCAAGAGTTCACTGTATTTACTGCGGAACAAGGTGAATAGGATAAAATATTAAAGCTCACTTGAATTAGAGACATTTTTTTAAAATTCAGGCATAAAAATTATCTTTTTTTTTTAAATGCAAATTAAATTACACTAGTATTGAGTGAAAAATAATAATTTTAAAAAGGGCTGTGCCACCTTCTTTTAAAAAAGTAAGGGGACAAAATCCCCCTCTTCTGCGGTTTCTGATTCTCTTAACCATCTGACAAAGAACTGTTAATTTTATACTTATAAAGAGTCTAGAAATATTATAATGAGGGAAGGGATATTGTATGAACTGCCACCAAAGTATACAAGGAAATGAAAAGACAGTTTAGCAAAGTTTTTTATGTAACCAATTGTTTTTTTTGGGGGGCGGGGAAGGGGTGAACTATATAGCTTTATTAAGAAGCCTTAGAAAAAAAAATCAATGAACAGAGACCTCATCTATCAACAGAAGACATCTTTTAGATTTGAAAATATGACACATTATGAGAATTCATAGAAAGATTAGAGAATTATAATTAAATTGTAATAAAAAAGCTTAAATAAACAAATAAAAAATTGATTGCAATATAGGACTGCTTCATGTAATAATTCATGTGAGAGCTTTCCTGTTAATAACTGTTTAGCAAGACAAAAATGTTATTTGTGTCCAGAAGCATGCACGGTGGCCCTAGATGAAGACCTGTACTGCATTGATGTTTCTTTTGATTTATTTCAACTTATTTTTCCAATTCGACATTTTATAAATTTATTTTTAAAAAAAATTCGGTTTATGCTGCTTTATCACTTTTTTTAATTTGACTTTGCTTTATTGTTCTTTTTATGTTACATATTCAAACTGGTTTATCAGTTTTTTCTCCTTCAAATCATTGAAGAATATGATTGTATTATAAGAATGACATAGATGATCTAATTTTCTGAAAATATTATTTTCAGGGATTATCCTAAAAAACTTTTAATGCAATTTTGTGAGTTTGATGAAAAACATTTTTATGCATCAATAAATGTTTTCATAGGTAGAAATTGGTAACACTTCTATTCCCACTCATAAATATTTTTTATTCTGTGTACTGTTGTTTTTTAATATTTAAATAGGAAAACATAAATTGTATTGAATAGTAGACTTGGTATAGGAACTCAGGTGTAGAAAAGCGCCTTGTGTGCAAATAAAGAAATTCACATAAAAAATTTAAATCAATTGAAATCTTCTGGCTGTTCACTGCAATCAAAGTTTTTTAAAATCTGACAAAAGAGTGTATTGTAATTAAATATTTAATGCCATTTAAATTTAGCATTTGATTTAAAGATAGCTTATCAACAAAATGTTTCTAAACAAAAGGGTCATTTGAAAGTATTACCGTCCAGGTTACTCGAACAGATTGTGAATCCACTGCTTCTGCTTTCACATCTAAAGGAGGACCTCCAGGAACTGAAACAATGACAACAATTACTTTCACATAACACAATTTTTCGCTTTCAAAATTTATGTAAACATTGTTTTGGTTCAAATTTATTAGAAACTTCTCTAACTGTTGAAACCTATGATATTGCTCTAATGTATACAAGACTAAACTTGATATTTGTACTTGAGGTTTGCAGCAAAATCAAATGTGATCCAGAGTTGCTTTATTATTACAGTTACTTAGAGTATTATTCAGAGCAGCACATTTTAAGCACTTAAAATATTTTTAAGCACCATATACATCAACAAAATGCAAAATAATTTTCAAAGACTTTACATGATCATGATAAAATAATTAGTTTCTGACAAAGAACTCTTTTCTTGATTATATTAGCCACTGTAAAATAATCGAGAAAATTTTCAGTTCCATATCAGAGGATGGAAAATGAAGCCTGAAATTGAGAATACCTTACAAAATGCAGCAAAGTTGCACATGAGAGTGCAATAAGAGTGAAGTATACACACATGCGGACTTACAAGTATTTGATCAAACATGTAAAATGATTGATGCTTTCATACGCTATGTGTGTGGTTATATTTATCGTTTAAATACTAATTATATAGATGAGCATGATCTAACATCACAACGAATACATTTAATGACAACCTGGTGAGATACAGCAACTGAAACTAAACATAAACAGTTAATAAAAAGTTACAGTTAACCTAGCTGATGCCACATCTCCCCCTTTAAAGATTTAGTCTATTGGGAGCTCTCACAGTTCCTCCAGATCGAGACACAACAGTTTTTGGAGATACATCCTTGTTCTGAGTTAAGACTGTAGGATCTGGATCTATTATTTCTGGTAAGCTCGTTCTGTTATCTCTTTCAGAAAGTGCTTCTTCTGAATCATCGTTCAGCGGTGGAGTTTAAATAAAATCGATATGGTAAAGAAAAAATACAAAATTTTTGAAAAGGGAAAACTAAGCATTTTTTAAAAATATCCATTGAAAAAAGCGCCTTTAAGGGCTTTTAAAAAACGAAAATCAAAAATAAGACCTTTAAGCCCTTTTTAAAAACGCTACATGTTCTAGAATGACAACTGAATAAGATGAAAAAAATAAAAGATTTACCTTCTTCAGCAGTTGTAACAGATATAGTTTCACTCGGTTCTCCGAGACCCACGGAATTTTCAGCTCTCACTCTACAAGAATAGGCTCTTGCCGGACGAAGACCTCTCAGGGTGATGTCTTCACTTCCTGTTGTTATATTTTGGATTCCCCAATCACCTACAATTTCAAAATTTACTTCTTCACATATTTTACAGAGAAAACAAGAGGATATTATTTTTTCAAGCAAGAACGCCAACCTGAAGGGAAAACTTTCCACAGCTGTAAAAACCATCGATGGTATTCGTTTCTGTGGTTACAAATTTAACTTCTTGTAAGTACTATTTATAAAGGGTTCCCACTCAATTTCAGAAAAAAAAATTCCATGACTTTTCCAAATTGCAATGAAAATAATTGTAAATTGCAATGCCATATTTTATCTACATCATGCAATTTTTCATTAGAAGTATTTGATTTTTTTAATATTAGTAATGTCAAATATTGGATTTTGTGAGCAAAAATGAGAATGAAAACATGGAAAAGTTTTACTAAAAAGTGGAATTTTATAGAATATTTGTAATAGATGTTAGAATTGTTTAACTCGAATCCTAATAACTGATTACTGTTACTGATAATTCTAAGACTGGTTATTTTCCAGGTATGATATAGGTATTTTACAAGCTTTTTGTAAAAAATTACAACTTTCCCTCACTATTCCCTGCTTTTTAGAGGTAAAATAAAATTCTCTGACAATACTAGGTTTTCCTTGTTTTCCCTGACCTAATGAGGGCCCTGATTTATAGTGATATCAAAACGCAAAATGAAATCCAATAAATAATTAATGAAATCCAATAAATTACTTTTTCATCAAATACTTAAAAAAATTTTTTTATGCATTTTATTCTAATAAGATTAACAGCCAAAATTTATAAAATACTGGAAGATTGGTTTGATTTAAAATTGCTGCCACATATGATTACCTTCATTTTCATGGGGAAAAATAAAGGTCGGTTGCCAAATTTGAAAACTTTTGCCAAAGGAAAGAGTGCATTTTAAAAATTGAAAAATAAGAAAAATTGGAAATTTTTCTCATACTTCTGATGCAACACTTTTTGATTCCTGCTGCAATGTAATCATGCTGCTATTCTGACATTCCTGCTAGAATACTAGTAAATAGAAAAAAAAGGCACTCACCGGAATCTGAAGATTTGCATTGTACTAAATATCTAATAATGGCACTATTTCCATTGAATGGAGACGACCAAGAGATCTTGGCTGAGCGACTCTTATGCTCAACGACACGGACATCTCGTGGAGGCTCTGGCGGTTCTAGAAATAAAATAAACATGCTTTACTAATAATTTTGACCGACCTTTGAATAATTTTGTTTTGTACTAGTTTTCATTTTGCAAAACAAGACAAGACAAGTAAAGCTATGCATGGGAACTAAGTACATAATAGGATACATGAAAGTAGGATACATAAAAAATATTGCAAGACTTTTTTTATTTTATTCAAATATTAATCATGCTTTTTGGAATTATTGTAAGAATTTTTAGCTGCTTAATCATTTGATTTAATGGTATTTAGGTACTTCAAATCAAATTAAGATGAAGCTAATAACTAATTATTAAGCAACCAGAAATATGTATCTATTTTCTTTACTTGCTTATTTCACTTTGCAGAAGGCTAACAATACATTGTAAATTTAAACTGTTTACCTAATTCATTAGTCAGTCAATAGTAATTGTCAAATTCAATGCATTTCAATGCCTTTAGCAATAATTATGGGCCACCATTTTTGTTTTCTATCAATACCAATAATGTATTCACAATCATGCTACTTCCAATTGTTCTCATTCATGTTTGCTAGATAAAATTTCTTTATTTTAGGTAGTTACAAGGATGAGTTTGGTAAAAAGCCAAAAATATAAATCCAAAAATGTAGTGAACAAAATAAATTTTAAACAGAAAAAATTCCCGAAATTTGAGGACGAAGTGTATGTAAGAAGCTAATATTCGTAGAATATTATCAATATTTCAATAAAAAAAATAATAAAAATATCAAATTATGAAAAATGCTGAATAAAAATTAATTTTTTCTAAAATTTTGTGAATTTTGACCTTGATGTGAGATTCTTAAATTGCGTGAATATGAATTCCAAGAGGTGATTTTCTTAAAATCACATGAATACAAATCGAGATGTATAATTTTAATTGTGCGAACACGAATTGAGATATGTAATTTTAAATTCAGAGATGCCAACTTAATCCGGACAACGGATAAATATTTTCAAGTGGTAGATTTTTACTCTATGATTTTTGGCTTAATGAATTCGATTTATTAGGTTTTCAGCCACAATTATTTCTAATTAATTTGAAGGCTTATGTAATTCACCACTTTATTATAGTTAAGTCATGTTAAACCCTTTAAAAAGTAAGCAAATATCTGCCAATTTCCTTTTGTAGTTATTTACCGCTTATTAAATTATTTTGTTGTGTCCAGAGCAGTTAAATTGCATGAATACGAATAAATTGCATGAATACGAATCATGATGTGTAATTTTAAATCACGTGAATATTCGATCACTATATAATTTTTAAATCCAGTAAATGCAATTTTGAATCCCTTTTACATAGGTATGAAAACGCTTAAGGAGTTTTTTTATTAAATAAAAAAGAAGCAGAACTCCACCAAAAAGCTGAAAAAACTCATCCTTGGATTATTACTTTAGTGGCACGACAGCCAATAGAGGGCCACAGTTTACTGTGCCCATCCTAATTTTCTTCACATTGGGCTGTGGAGTGTATGAAGTTAAAAATATATATTAAAAAAACAACAGTGATTAGCTTTTGCTAAATTAAAATGCAGAGTTCTATACCTTGTACTATAAGACGAATATTCATGTCATCTTGGCCGAAAGCATTTCTAACAAGGCACGTGAATAATGCAGAGTCCCTCCTCTCTGCAGACTTGATTGTGATTTCGGAGGACATGCGCTTCTTCTTATCTACCAGCTCCTTCAATTCATACCTACTGAGAAAAACACTTAAATCAAAATAAAAAAAGTGAAATCTCTATTAGCGATAATAATCCATCGATGATTGTAAAGAATTGATTACTAATAAAAAAAAGGACCTGGTTTTGCATTTAACAAAGGGTGCACAGTCACATTTTTTAACAAAAATAAGCACTTCTTCAGCACTTTTCAAGCACTCAAAAAGTATTCTTAAGCACTTTCAAAAATATCATAATTAGACAGGGTTGGCAAGTTTTTGACAAATGATGGTTTTATTTGCTTGCCAGACATGCTGACGACGCATGTCACCAATGATGAAATCAACAAGGGAAACAAAACAAAAAATTTTATTGGAGAAAAAATATTGACAATGATTAGTTGGTTCCCGTAATCAGCAAACTTTTGAGAGATTTTTTGGTTCGATTGCAGAGGGAGGAAAATGAAGTCTGAAATTGAGAATTTCTTGCAAAATGCAGCAGAGTTGCACATGAGAGACAAAAATCCTTCCCACTGAATCCAGCTCAGTATACGCAAATGCAAACCCGCAAGTACTTCATCAAACATACAAATTTTTTTTAATAAAAAACAATTTATCAAATAAAAAATAAAATTATATTCGTAATAATTCAAAGTTATTATATTGATCAGATTAATTATTCTATAGAAGATATTTTTGAACACAAATTAACTTTCTTATATTTTGAATTTTTTTCAAAGTTGAAGTGAATTTACTAAACTTAATTCAGTCCCATTTAAAAAAAAAAAATCTGAATAAAATATTGATTATAGTGGTGTGATTACTGACGGCAGCCAGCGATGCTGATTTTGTTGTTCTACTGGGAACCGTAGCTTTCACAATTATTCCACTGTGG
This sequence comes from Parasteatoda tepidariorum, assembly GCF_043381705.1. Taxonomy (NCBI): domain Eukaryota; kingdom Metazoa; phylum Arthropoda; class Arachnida; order Araneae; family Theridiidae; genus Parasteatoda; species Parasteatoda tepidariorum. The sequence continues at coordinate 7,267,423 of NC_092204.1, forward strand.
TACAGAACATACTAAAAAAAAAGAAATATTTTTTTCATACTCAAGAAAAAAAGTCATGCAGGAGAGATAGAGTATTACCGAGTATCTTCAGTGGGAGTGAGGGGTTGCTTGTCAAGATTCCAGACGATTGTCATTGGATGATCTCCAGTTGATTCACACTTCAGTCTCACCACATCTCCCTTACGAGCAGTTTCACTCCGGAACTTGGTATCAAAGCGAGGCGGAACTTTAAAAAAAGAGTAAAGTCAAAATACTTTCATGAAATATTCTCATTGAATTCAGTTTATGAGAAATATAAATAAAAATGGGAAAAAGCTATTTTTCAAGGGCCCATTCTTTACATGAAATAACACATTTTTAGCAAACAATATGTCATTGTTTGTAACTGTTGCAATTTTGTAACAGTTAAACTGTTAAAGTTTTGCCAAAACAGGGTTTAAAATATGATTCTCGATATGAAAAAATTCATCAGTTTCGTAAAAACCATTTGTTATTCAAAGTTTTAAGACTTAAAAAACTGCTCCATCACTTGCTTTTTTTAAAAAAAATATTTGTCTTACCTGAAGTCCTTTCCAGTAAGATATGAAATCAAAACTTTTGAGTTCAATGTGGCTTCTTTTATTTTCTTTGTTGCTTTCATTCTCTTAAACAATAGGTCTTTCTCAATTAGATACAAAAATTCATCTGCTAAACTCTACTTAAAATCAAATTATAGTCAATGGAAAATCAAAAATTTTTTTCTCCACACAATGTAAAATTAGTTAACTTTTTTCTTTTAAAGATTTGATTTATGATTTATTTACTCTGTTAATAATTTATAAACAAACTGCGTAATATCTACATCACTATTCCCAACAAAACAATCACACATGTTAAAAAAAAATTTCAAAGAATTGAGGCATTGTAAACAATTCTTTATAGTGGACTTATTCATGGGTTCATTACTACAGGACTTGACTGTGTTTAGTTTCTTTCAAATGTTAGCTTTTTAAGCTAAGTATTTTTTTCTACAAATGCTACAGCTAATTAAGTACTGAATTTCATAACAGAATTTATTGACAGTGTTTTTACTGAATTTAGGAAAATATATCTATGTAAACAAATGAAAAAAGAAATGTTCCATCAAAAATTCACTTAAAGAATAAATAAAAAATGGTTAATTTACAAATGTAATAACATTAATTGTTAACATATGATGTATGTACATGTGGGTGTTTGCTTGAAAATGCATAATAAGATAATATTTATACACCAAAAGCCACATTTAATATTTTTAGCCAGATAACTGGTTTCAATTAGTAAAAAGTAAACCTGATTTCATTTATTTAACAGCCAGGTCAAAAGGGTACTTTATGGCTAATTTACTATGGAATTACAGTGTGAATCATTAGTGAAAAAAAAATCCAATAGCCAATTGATGAGTATTTTTACTAAAAGCTTTTGTTTATTTTTCTAATATAAAACAATAACTTTTAACAAAGTTATTATCTGATCTTGGTTCACATTACAATAATGAGTGTTAGCAATAAACTGATAAAATTTCCCATAAGCAGATTCAACTATTCCTCAAACACTGAGTGAGCCAGTTTAAAAAAAGATAGTTTTGGGAGTATGTTTGAATATTTTTCTTTTTGAGAGTTAGTTTTACAATTGTCATTTCACCTTTTTAAATGTTTTTTTAATATTATACATTATTTTTATTAGCGCCTGCGCTGAATTATGTTTTTTATTTTCAATTGAATCCCATCTCTATTGTTACTGATTATTTTCAAATGCATGTTCATGCTTTGAAATTAGTTCGAATAAATCATAAGTTTTTACACATGAATTTAAGTTAAGCATATGTGTTTGTATACTTGACATCCAGATCCGTCTGTTTAATTAAATGGCTGTTTTCAGTTCAATTTACCTTCATTTCATTTTGTTTCTAATTACTTCACTTGATTTAGAGTTTAGCTTTGAAACAAGAGTGTTTATAATTAAAAATACATACTTTGATTTCATCCACTTAAATTGACTCATATCTGTGTGGTTACTGATTATTTTTAAGTGAAACTGATCATTTTTCTATTAATTCATGCTACTGTTTCAAAATCAGTTATTAGTTTTAATGATTTACAGATTTTTATAATTGAATTTAAGCAAATATGAGTGATATCATTTTTAATCCAAATCATATCTGCTCAAGTCACTAATTATTTTCAGTGCAATTTTTTTCAGGGTTGCTACTCAAATAGAAAAATAAAATTCTCTAACTTTTTCAGGTTTTCCAGATATATTTAAAAAAAATTCCTGTATAATATTGCAATATGTACTGACAATGCGATGGTCAAAATATGAAGTAAATTACAAAAAATTAACATTTGTAATTTGTACATAAAATCGTTTAAACATTATTATTTCAAAAAATATAACACCACTCTATAAAGAAATCTATAATAAAATTTTTTATTTATTTGAAATATCTGGAAAAAGAAATTATGTCTTCACAAAAAAAGTATATGTATTTCACAAATTTTTTCATTAAAATATAAAATTAATGTTATAATTAATAGGAATTAAACCCAATCAAAAGTAAAATGATTAATGATACAAAAAGTAAGCTTTATCATCTTCAAATCTTGCTGACAGGCAATACATTAAAGAGCAAACTAGACAAAAACAAAAAGCTAGAACAGAATGTGAAAAAAAGCACAACTTTCTATTATAAATATATACTCACTATGAACAGTTAGGAAGACTACTTTACTAAGACCAGAAGCAATGCCATTACTGGCTTGGCACAGATAATACCCAGCATCATCGTCTTGGGCATTCTTTATTAGCAATGAACCATTGGCATACACTTCATAATGGGGACCACTAGCAATGGCAGAATAGTGGCGGGGAGAATTGGCTTTGAACAAAAAGAAAATTGTTTAGTTAAAGAGCACAAATGAATGACCAGATATCAAACATATTATACTGATCAATTAACATATCATTAAACTTAACCTAATAAAGATGGTAACATATACATATTAATGCTTTAAAATAATTTTTTAAATGCAAATACTTTACAACACAAAAATATTAACTTAAATGTACATTCTTTACAGAAAACAATTGAAAATATCAGGAGCATTAGAAATGAAATTCGACAAATCTCTCAGTATTGATTTGCTTTAAAGTTAATATGGTTCATTAACTTTACAATAAAGCAAGTTTGTTAAGTTAATGCGGTTCATGGAAGATTTTGATTAATAGTATTGCATAATATAGATCTTCTGCTGAATAACAATAAGTGGCATAATAATTTTTTAAAAAAAAAACATTAAAGTTTACTTTCTATTTGCAAATATTTGATGTTTCACTGAACAACAAACATGTCATTTATTGAAAATCGTGATTCATAAAATCGTATAATATAGATTTTCAACTGTATTACAATAAGTGATGCAACAAATTATAAAAAAAGTATATTTAATTTACAATTCAATATGATTGATGTTTTATAACGAAACAAAACATCTAATCTTTAATTAGGTTTGTTTTGCAAACTTTGAAGTTTTTTTTATCATCAATAACTAATGCTGTGCAAGCATTATTTATGATCTTGCATTTTTTCAGCATTGGTACAGCTAAAAGCAGAATTTGTTGCCTATTTACAACCCAAAAAAATTTATCATCCACCAAAATTTTGGTTACTTTATAGATAAACAAACAAAACTGAAATATATGTATTTTTCTAATTTTTTTTCAGACCTACAACAGAATATCGAAAAACAAATAATTCTAATAAAAGAATATAGGAAAGCAAGGTAAATAACCACCTGAGCCTCTCTCCCATGTTATCACAGGAGCAGGAAAACCGTCTGCTAAACAATCAATTCGAACGTTTCTTCCAGAAACAACAGAAGTATCTTTAGGTTCAACATGCCATCGGGGAGGAACTGTAAGAATAGGAAAAAAAAATAATGATTAATAAAACAATTCTATATTTAAAGGAGATAACTTATTAAAACCTATGTCAAAACTGCGACTTAAGATTCATGTGCCTCATGAGGTTTCGTAGAAAAAAAAAGAGAGAATGATATAAGGGATCAATCGAACATTAGGCAAATTTTTTAATTCATAATTTTACTTATAAGCCACAACAAAGCTTTAAGCCTATGATATTTGGCAGAAAGTATGTCACAGACATATAATTGTTATAAATCATAAAATATACACCAATTGACACAGTCAAATAAAAATAGTTTGTTAAATTGGTCCTGCACTTAAACAGCACAACTTTTTTGAGGAAATTTAAAAAAGAAGGCATTACTCATTAAAGTATGCTTTAAATAAGAGGCGATTAAATATATTTCAAATAAGAATGCTTCAAAGAACTTAGATTCAAAGAATATATTTTTATTTCTATGGTATTCTATACTAATACTCTCGAAATCAAGAGAGAATAATAACAATAATGTGTGTTTAAATAAGGTATTTGTGCAAATTTGCGAATTTTATAATAGGTGTGCTTACCATCACACCTATTATAAAATTCCAGGAATCACACACACTTATGTCCTAAATTTCGTGAAACAGCTTTTGATATTTTTCTATTTATTTTATATGTTTTTTAATAGTTGCTATGGTCATACGAGACTTATGGAGATAAATTTATTATTTACAAAATCTTATTAGAAGATTAAAGAATATTTTGCAAAATGCATGTATTAGCCATTGCGATAAAAAAAAACTTACCATCAACAACGAGGGTGGCAGTATGCGTAACAGAAGCAGCTGCATTACTGACGATGCAGGTGTAGTTGCCATTATGCCGAGGAGTGACGCTAGAGAAGGTCAGATCACTAGAGAACTCATCATTCCGAATGATGACACCTAGGCCAGGTTCTATCGGTCTCTCATCCCTTTTCCAGCTGATGACAAACGGAGGGTCCCCCTGGATGACGGTACACACAAGGCGGGACCGCATCCCCTCCTGAAGATTTTTAGGAAACGAAAAAGGATCTATAACCGGCCTCACTGAAATTGAGAAATATTATTTAATGATAATTTTTTTTTACTCTTGAGAAAAAAAGTGCTTTGAATTGTATTAAATGAATATTAAATAATCCTAAAGCATAACCCATGTAACAGGCTGAAAGAAAAACATGAAAGAAGCATATCAGTTGTGATTTAAAGCATCTACATTAACATTTATCATAAATATGCCACCTTGTTTCTTGCTTTTTTAATTTTTATTTTATTATGACCAGCGTTGAACAGCCGACCCAATTTTTGATTTACGACTACTAATGTTCAACTCTGTAGCCTTGTAATTTTGAATCCAATACAGAAGACAAGGATACTCCTGGATAAGTACCCCCAGAGGTATGATTTGTTATGGGAACAAGGAGGACTTTGTGACTCGACAGATTTAACGTGCATCAGTCACCATTTACTACATGGGGAGTCTTCGATCGGCAGGGACAGAACCCACGACCTCTTGAACATAGGCCCAGTGCCCCACCAACCAGGCTATCTCGGCGTGACACATTGTTAACCATTTCAGACAAAGTATTTGATGCTTCTATAATCTATCACAGAAGAACTATCACTAATGGTTCTAAATGCTGAACATGCATGAGATGAATCATTTACATTAATTTGGAAGAAATCATTAGAGTAGGACAGAACTATCACTAATGATTGAATGTATCCAAGGACTAACATTCAATGGCTCAGAGTACAACAGGACGTTTAAAACAATTTTCCTTACTTAATTTTTTTTTTTTTGAAGTTTATACATTGAATGACAGAATTCGTTCATAAAAAATTAGATCAATAGGCATACATGTCTATTTGTATTAACCATAAAAAAGTTAAAACTGGTCAAAGGTACAACACTGTCCCTGATATCTTGCGTAATACTTCATTGATGGCAGAGTGGCATGTTTCTCCACACATGAATTGAATTAAGGTAAGTTTCAGTATTTCGAAAATAAAAGATCAGATTATGACTTTATGTAAACTTGTAAATAAAACCATGACTGGTACAAAAAGTGTATGCTATATGACAGTTATCGTGAAAAAATTTTTTATTGTCATGGTGTCAAAAATAATAATTATATGTTAATATTGGAATTATTCTATCACGATACTTTATATTCAACAATAGTATTTTTTTATTCTCTCTTTTTCGTCTACTGTACCAACACAGCAGTAGAAATTAATAAGATAGTACTATTTTTAGTATAACCCCTTTTCAGAACATTTCATGAGAATTTTGAATTAAAAACAGGGCTCGAAACTAATGGTAATCTGTTGGTCCTACATGAAAAAATTAGCAAAGCTAACCATAAAATAATTATTAGTGATTTCCCAGACCAGAAATTGATGTAACGGGGTGGTATTTTTTTATTTTGGGTTCCATGTTTGGCTCAGTGTTTTGAGACCAAATAGCATTTTTCATCATAATTATGAACATGACACATTCTACATATTGTAATTTTTTATTTAAATTCACTTCATTATTTAAAAAAAAAAAAATAGAATCTAACAGAAACAAGTAGACGAATCAGTGAAAATGTGTACTGATTATTAATATCTTTTCATTTCTGGTCCTTAGATCCAATGACAAAATTTTATTAAATTTATATACCTGCGGAACATAAAAAAATACATAACTTAGCAGAGAAAAATCTAAATAACAAAAAATAGGAATCTTTTATTACCCATAACATGAACCCGAACTGTTCCATAAGCGTTCTGTCCTTGTTTATTCCATGCTTTACATTTGTAAGTTCCGTCGTCCACACCTCTTTGGACATCTTGGATGATCAGTGTCCCATTTGGAAAAACTTCCTGTCGACGATTGATGGGTAACCTACTACTTCCTGTTAAAAACAAAATGCAACTAATAACATCATAATGCAATGAATATAATTTATCTTACTAACCTGCACATTTACATTACAGTGACTGTACCACAAAAAATTTAGAGAGAATGAAAATTGTAAGTCATTTGATAGAAAATTGCAGTTAAGTAAATTACACCAACAATCTGATTCCTCAGAGGTCAGGGATATGAGCCAGTATGTCAAGAACAGGTACTCAAATCTTCCGTAAGGCCATTATTTTTAGAACCATTATTTAATCTACATGCTCCAGTTCAATTTACAGTTTTTAAACTAACAATACACTAGACTATCTGTCATTAAAATTATAATATAGGGTGTCCAGCAAAGAACTATTCATTACAAAATGGAAAATCTTGGAAACAAAGGATGATAGAGGAATAAAACTAATGGTTTGCCTATTACAAAGTTTAAAAAATTTTATGCAGAAATTTTGGAATTTAGTTACAAATGTTGCCAATAGATGGCGATGTTAAGAGATCATAAAAACGACATGAATGCCTTAGCACTGTGATATTTCAGTAACAGAAACTTGCGTTGTTCGATACATGCTTTAAACCTCCTAATCTGGTATAACAACCTCCTCCTATGTTTTAATGCTAATTCATCGATGGCTTTCAGCGCCATCTGTGAGCAGCTCTTGTAATGAAACTCCAAAATTTTGGTATGAAATTTTTACAACTTTTATAACAGACATACCATTTGTTTCATCAATCTATCTCCCTTTGTTTCCGAGATTTTAATTTTGAAATCGGTTATGCCACACTGGGTACACTGTATAAGTGACTTATACACCATTAAGCTTTAGGCTCAGAAATTGTTAAGAAAAGTAGCAATCTTCATCTGCAAATAATATATCCTCTCTGTTCAATATAGAGTGCAATTCCTTGAATAATTTTTTCTTCTTCAAAGGTGCAAAATTATTGATTTAAGGGACATGTCTATGATATGCTAATTATTTAAATATTCGATCTTTAACATATATGCAAAGAGATTATGTATAATCTCGAAAATACTAGTTTAAATAAAATAATGAGATATAGCGTACAAAAAAGGTTAACAAGCAGAGAGGCATTTCAGAATTATTAACAAGTAGCATCATTAGCACTTAGATAGTATACTCTTTCGCAAGTTCAGAAAAACCATTATCCTTATGGAAAGAGACTGTTTGCATTTAAGTGCATGCTAAATGGATGCCAAGGCGAATATCAACATCGCCAACTCTTAAAACTATGTAGCACTAACTTCTTCTTGCTCATAAAAAATAGCACAAATTAAATTTCTGGTTGCCGAGTTTCACTTTTAATAGCTTTTATGTTGATAATTATATAATTTGATCTATACACAGTCTATATGTAGTCATGGATGATTACTTAAATCTTATACCGCAATGGTCTTTTTTTGAATTGCAATGAAATATAGAAAATTATGAAGTTGATTATTATTATGTGTCTGATGATGGTATTTCTTTTTGGTAACAAAATTACCGTCAATACTTTTTGTGACATTTTTCAATGCTGATTTCTATCTTTGATCTAATAAACCGGTTTACTTTAGATGAGCTTAATTTGCAACTACCATTCTACTATAATGAAATTCTATGACTTAATGCGAGCACATTATAAATCTTTTTTTTAATATCAAATATACATAAACTCACAGACCCAAAAACAAATTACATGCAAAAATACTTTCAGCAACTACTTTTTACTTGATAATTTTTTACTCCTTAATTTATTTACTTATTCATTTTATTTTCGAAATACTCATAGAAGATTTGAAAGTTCTTAATTCATGCTAAACTCAGTATTTTTCATTCAATATCGAAAATTTAAAAAACAATTAGAAATAAAAATTACATTCCAATCCAAATCATTATTTCACTCACAACATGCACACAATTATATAATTTAATGCTTATATTCTTCTATTGGGTTAAAGGTTATTCAAATACAGTCGGATTTTTATTTAATGAACTTCCATTATGCGAATTTCTCTATTTTCGATTTTTTTCAAGCAATCAAGAACATTTTGGAAATTTCCTCGTAAAATAACTTTAAAATAGCGAAGTGAGTCTTCTATTTAACGAACTTTTCTTTGAGGTCCACTTTCCCTATTTCCCAAAATACTTCAGAACTTTTTAAACTTGTAAACGCATTTTATGGAGAAAATGATGTTGAATTGATTTTCGAAGCCACTTAACTTTTAGAGAAAGCGGTAAAATGCCTTTCCCTTTTTGTTAACATTTCAAACAAAAAAACTGAAACAAAATTAACGTATTTTATCAGTAGCAATTAAACTTAAGAACGCACGTGGGTGGTGATGTATGCTCAAAATTACTTTTACAAAAAAATCAGCTACAATTTTATACAAAAATTTAGCTTTTTTTAGTTGAAAATGTATGTAGCGTGATTGTGTAACACTGTACAATGTTTTGCTCTATTCTTGCTTTCCATGCAGATTTCTTTTAGGGTTAAGATTTATAAAATAAATAGTAGATACTAGTTTACAAGATAAAAGGTGTATCAATTGCTATTTTAATTATGTCTAGTGTTAATGAATTTAAAACCTGTTTTGTGTTGTTTAAGTATTTCAAAAGGTGATTTTTCATTTGATGAATTTTCCATATAACTAACGTATTTTCAATATACAGGGGTGATTGTGAGCCCAAGTCAAAATTCCGGAAAATTTCTTGAATTAAAAACAAAAAACAGTTTAAATTTAAAAAAAATTTAAACAAGGTTTTTTTCCTATATTTCTTAGTTTACTTAAAATATATTTAAAATTTTACACATAGCTATGATGACCTGGAGAGGTAATTAAAATTTACAAATATGTCTTTCTTTCTTGAGTTTATGATTATAACAACTATTTACTGATAAAAAATGAATATTAATCATGAATATAAGCTTATAAAGTATCTCTCTGGCTCTCCCTTACAAACAAATAAAATAAACTGTGTTTTTAAGTTCCACCTTTGAAAATTTGATTTCCGGAAACTTCTGTGATAAATGATATTTTGAAACGTCTGGACCTTCGATCTCCCGAAACTTCCAGATCACTGCTAGCGAAAATTCCGGAAATACGGATTTTTTCCGGAGCACAATCACCCCTGAATATAGCGAACTTATTATCGGGATTTAGCGACTTCGTTAAATAGAGGTCTGACTATGGCAGAATGGGGGGTGAAACATACCTCTATGCCAGGTGATTGTGTCAATGGGATAACCTGCAACGTGACAGCGAAGCATGAGGCTCTCTCCTGCGACGGCCGACACGTCCTTCATTGGACGGATATAGGGCAATCCATACACGTTTAGTTTTGCTGCATGGCTCACAATGCCCACTGTGCTCCTTGCGTGGCATTCATATTCTCCCCCATCCTCGATTCGAACAGATGTGATGTTGACGTAACTGACCACCCTCCCCTGCATAGTGATATAATCCCCTACTCGAAATCGCTGGTCCTCTGGCAGAAGAGAACCGTCAAGTGTCCATGTTATTTGAGGCAGTGGATTGCCAGAGGCCACACATTTCAGAGATAGGAATGGTCCAGGCTGCAATGTCTCCTCCGAGAACACATAGTGAAAGACCGGTGCAGCATCTATTAAGAAATAAACATTATTAGTTTTTCTAGCTGACACAAAACAAATAATACTTGATAGCAAATTAGGAATTATAGTCAAGTCCCGTTTTAGAGAAATCTGAAGTAGTGAAAATTTCAATGTAACGAATATTTTTCGAATCCCCAAATGTATATCCATAGAAGCAATAAATTAAAAATACAGATACAGTCAAACCCCGCTATAGTGAACCTTCAAGGGACCGAAATTTCGGTTCACTATAATCGGGAGTTCACTATATCCGTTACGCAGGCAATTTAACTAATGGTTCCCAAACTCCTCCCTTTTGTTACACATTATACAAATAAATGACTGAAAAATATTATGTAGTAGCAAAAAATGTGTTATTTTTCATTACTCTTAGTCTTGCAAACAAAAAAAAAATTAGTAATCTTTAGCTGATGAGCAATCCTCAACATCAGATATGGAAACACTTCCCGACTATCAGATAATTTTTCCTGAAATTCTGTTATTCCTCTTTTTAAACCTGTCTAACCTGCCATTCGAGCACATGAAAGTAGTCTCATAAAATCACTTAGCAAATTCATCGACATTTGTCCAGATACTGGAAGATTGCGGTTTCTTCTATTGCTAAACCACTTCAGTTATGCTTCTTTAACATCCTTGTGATCTGCTTTTCTCAACTTTTTTCTGTTATTTGAATTTTTTTCATGAGCAGAATTTATTAATTGCCTATTTTTCCACATGTTACAAACTGCAGATTTGGATAGTTTGTATTCCCTGCAAATATCAGCTTGAATACATCCATTTTCAATTTTTCTGATTATGCCCATTTTATCATCAATGGAGAACGTTTTACGTTTACTGCTCGCCATAGTTAAATTTGAGACACTTGTTTGCAGGTTTTTTTTAACTGAATTGAGAGCAAAAAAGAGTTGAAATGAGAATCTTATCTACACATATTAGTGTCCAACTCTTTGACCAATAATGAATAATTACTCATTCCCTCTGACAGAAAATGCTTATTGATCCCACTGACAACTCACAGGTGCATCATCTGCCGAGTTGGAAACATCTGCTTGGTTTGTTTAGGGAAGGGAAAGCGAGATAAAAGAAGCAAACAAGCAAAAATGTTAATCGTTACATTCCCCTCTATAGATGGTTTTAAAAATCGGTATATGTATTTATTTTGAGTAGAAATTTTAAAATTATTACGAAAAAAATGAGGAAAAAAATCAATCGAAGACTGAAAAAAGTTCATTATATCCAACTTTCTTACTTTTTTGGTTCACTATATCCACAAAAAATAACATTATACGTGTATAGCAAGACACGGGACCGAAAATTTCATTCACTATATCCGAGAGTTCTCTATAAACCGTGTTCACTATAGCGGGGTTTGACTGTATTACGAAATTTGTAATCTGATTTAACGAAGGTGAATCAAAACACTTTTCCATTCTTCAAAAGTACACAATAAATTCAAATATTTTTGCATCTTTAAAATAAAAAGCTTCATATATGAAAGGGACATGTTAAAAAAGACAAATCACTCTGAAGAGACCACCCTGAAAAACCTAAACCTCAACACATTCATGTTTGAAGAAGTCAAAATACATGTGGCTTTCCAAAAGAGTGATTTCTGGTTCAGTTGTTTGAAAATGAGCATAATTTGGAGAAGTTTGTAATTTCTACTGGTTCTAAATCATTTGCACAGAAAAAAATTACGGATTGTATAATTTTTGATAAGTAAGCGATAATAAATTCATTGTTTCCTTTTAGCTTAATTGTTTTGTGAGCTTTTAAAATATTGATTTTATATTTTCTAGATGTAGAGTACAAATTGATCAAAACTGTCATTAAATGCAATATTTATGTATTTTTATGCAAACAATGTAACAAAATAATTTTAGCTGATGTTGAAATTCATAATATTGGTATAACGAATTTTCGTTATTGCGTAGCGATTGTTTCGGTCACTCAACCGGGATTCGGCTGTATAATGAAATTAGATCAAAAATGAAGTGTTGAAAACAATGACGTAGTGGCCAACCGATTTTTTATCAGAAAGCAAGTCACTACACTGTGATAATAGAGGGTGGAATCAAAATTGCCAAATATAATTTTGGATTCAAAATTATCAAATCACCTGAAATTATAAAAGTTTTACTAGCTTGAGTTTCCCTGTTTTTATTTCCTTGTAGCCTCTATAACTTTTCTTCTCTTACTGAAAACAAATCTAAATCTTTTCATTTACACATTCAATTTCTCTGAAAATTCAATTTATAATCTATACGAACTCAAAGATTTATGAATTATTTATTAATAAAACTAATACCTCAAACTGATTAAAACATTTTAAAATAATCCATACTGAGTTATCGTTTTTCTTTGTCAAACAGTATTTTTAGAAACAGCTGTTACGAAAAATAATTAAATAGCTCCAGTTTAAAAAAACAGAAATGCAGATTAGATAGAGAGCTAATTGCACAATAGATTAATTGTAATCTAATGCAATTACCTTTCAACTTAGCATGCTTGTGAAGTTTACTTTTACTTTGCAAACGGATTATATTAAAATTTGTAAAAAAATACTTTTAGAGTTTTTAATAAAAAAAGAGTTACAATCAGTGTAGTAATGCGTTCAAAGTTACAGAACTAGGTTCTGCCTCCCTAAAAAGTGTCAGAACATTGCACTGTAGAATTTCAGACAAAAAAATCCTGGTTAAAAATCATTATTTTTAAAAAAATGTAATGTTCTGTGACAAAATCGCTGCAGTTCTGCCACTGGGTGCTGAATATAGTAGCGGTGATGAAAAAAGAAAGAGAGGGACAATGGTTACTTACCTCCCAGTAAAAGCTGAGCAGTTCCCTGAGAGGACTCAATGTCGTTGAAGACAAAGCACTGGTACATGCCGCTGTCCTCCCTCTGAACAGATGCGATGGAGAGAATGAGCCTCGATGACAAATGGATGCGAACACCATCTTCATAGAGTGGATTCCCATCCTTCATCCAAGTCACACCACTTACAGGGTGACCAGTGAAAGAACAATTAAATCTTGCAGATCTCCCCACGTCAATTGTTTGCTGTTGTGGCTGGATGTGGGCTGTTAAATGAGCTACAAAGATACCAACAAACTTTTCTCAAAAAGAGGCAGTTTCTGATAAAAGTACTAGATTTTCTTTTTATTTGCTATTTGAGTACTATATGTAAGCTGCAAGCTAGATTTTAATTTATTTGTTATTTGAGTATATGTAAGCTGTAAGTGAGAGTTTGTATCATTCATTGCTATGGTGATATTATAGAACAAATTTTTGTGTTTAAATAAAGAGTTATGTTTCTTGTTCGTTGTAAAAATGGAGTCAGAATAATTTTATTTTAGTTAAGTAGTAGTTTTTAGTAGAGAAAATTGCACTTTCTGGTCGAGTCTCTTAACAGTTTCCAAGTTGCTCAATCTTAATAAATACTTTTAAAATCCTTGTAAAAATTAAATAATGAACATTATGGGTTGATATTTACTTGAGAAAGAACAAAACCCAATTCTATCTAAATACTGTTAACGTCAATAACAGAAAAGAAATAACATAAAACCAGTTTAATTGAGGACAACGATTAGCAAAAGAGGATCATATTTCAATTTAAATAGATAAACTAATCTCTCACTATTTTAATTTCTCGTTTGCACTTTTAGATTTCGGTCATGATTGGTTAGAAACTGAAGATTTTAGTTCTTTCTAGGGTGTACACCAGAATTCTATTATCATATACATTTAATTCTGACAACAGGAATTCGGATATGATATATTTTTTAGATAAACTTTCTATAAAAAATCTGTAATTGTGAAATGAGGGTTAGTTTTTTAAAAAAAATAATGGTAATAAATAGAATAATTAATAGATACTTTTGCTCAAGATTCTCACCAATAGTAGATATCCTGCTTTATTACTTAAAGACTTAATTACGATCTCAAATGTACATAGTTTATTTTTACAAGGATTTTGAGGTTAATAACAAGAGGATATTTAGAGTGCTTATTATGAAATACATATATAAAATAAAATTGTCAGGCGGCTCCGGGTTAAGCTACAATATAGAATAATATTGAGCTTTACTTTGAGTTTAAGGCACTCAAAATACAGTTATTTTCATTATTATATTAATAGGATAAATTCTTAAGTTATCTTAAGCTTATCTTCTTATTAATATGATAAATTCTTAACTTGCCTTTTTTTAAACTTTTTTTTTAGATCTTATAAGTGATATGTACTAAGTGAAGGCTAGAATGAATTATCAAGAGTGACACCTTGCATTATAATTTCAATGATTTCTAAATCACATTTATTAACAAAAGTGGCAGTCGGCAGCTATGTAGGAAAAAAAAAAGAAGAACTTCGTAACAGACCTTTCTTCAATATTTTAGTAGCATTTAACCTAAACACTAAAATAAAATGGTTAATTACAAATTAACAAGAATGTTAAAATAAAAAATACAATTACTCTACTTTTTAACAGTTTTAACTGATCTAGGTTCTGAAAAATGTGTTCTCTAAAATTTAAAATCAGTAGCATCTATTATGTTGAAAAAAAAACTTTTTAAGGAATCTGTTACTAGGTTACTGAAGAAGTAAATTCTAAAATTGAAACACATAAATTGAAAACAAATAAAAATATCAGATTAAAAAAAAACAACATATTATATATACCAGTTTTTTACCTACAAAATTCTTAAAAATATGAACGTTTCTTGATATCAAAGGTATAAATGACAAGATTTGCTGATAAATCCTAATTTAATGAAAAAGAAGGTATGTTTTTCTTTTTTTTTTTTAAACTTTTAGTAAAAGTTCGTTTTTCGGTCAAAATATAACCGCCACTTTTATGTTAACTTTAATACATATTATGTAATTCATCATAATTCTTTGAGATACAACGAAAGAACTTTACTACAGAACGGAAATCCAACAGATCGTTCAAAAATTATGAGGATCATTTTTCTTATGACTGTATACACGCAGTTTTATCTGCTATAATTTAGTAGGGGTATTTAAAAAAGGAAGAAACGCAATATTATTTATTTGGCTTTTTAAGTGCTTTTCATGAGAGAAAAACATTAGTTCATACAAAAGCGAAACTCTGACTAGAATTAGTTTTTTTCCTTCCAGGAATAACATAACTCTGTATTTCTTCAAGATATAGTTAGCACTCTTTTTTTTTCTGGGATAAAAAAATTATAATTTAATGGTAACTGTATAAAATTTAAAAATATTGAAAGTTCACAAGTTTAAAAGTTGCTCACATTAAGTTAAATTAGCACACACCAGAGAAAGACAATATGAAATTTTAAAGAGTTTTGAGAACATTTTTATGTTAGGTATGACAAACTTTGTACAACAAAAATAAGTAGATAAATAAAAACAAAAATATTGTTCAAATTATGAAATTTTCTTTTATTCACAACTCAAGAAGTATTTATGCATGGTCCCCACTCTTTTAACAAAGTAAAAATTAAGGACTTTTTCGAGAAAAATTAAGGACTTTTTCGAAAAATTAAGGACTTAAAAATAGTATGATTGTTTATCATCGAATATACATATACCACCAGAGACAGTGCCAATTATTTACCTTTCTAAAAAAAAAACAATAAATAAAAAGAAATGATAAAAAAACGATTTTATTTTATAATATAAGTACTAATAGAATTGTATTAATAACCAGAGTTCGCCAAACTAGGACCAGGTAATTGTTGAAAACCCGGGTTGGTTTTTTAAAAAATATTTTCAGATTGTTAAGGGTAAAGGTCTATGAAATTAATCTGTATTCCATTTTTAATGATTTCATTGAAATTGAATAATAAAATTAAGATCAGAAATTAAGATCTGAATTTTTTTTCATACATTAAAAAAAAAGAGTTAATAAAGAAATTTGGGAAAAACATTGAAAAAATTATTAAAACAAGTTTTTAAATTTCGATGCTAGACATGCATCACATATTCAGTTGTGGGCCAATCATTCTAAATATACAGTTATGTAAAAAAAAAAATTACTTTTTTCTATTAATAAAATGTTTTATTTATGTATTAAAGGAATTGATACTAAAAAACTGAATTAAAGTTATGCAGTAGAGTAATTTTCGTAACTATGTCATGTTAAATTAAGTCCTATTTCAAGTAAAAACAGGCCATACTAATATCTAAGTACCCTAAACCACTTTTTGCTTCATTAGGCTTCACTTAATTTTTTTCCAAATTTATAGCAATAAATATTTTTATGAAAATTTTTATAGATTAAAAATATAATTATGAGATTTATAATTTGAAAAGATTGATAATTTTCAAGTCAATGTTTTTTATATAAGAATTCTAAATGAAAATAA
Source organism: Parasteatoda tepidariorum (assembly GCF_043381705.1). Classification (NCBI taxonomy): domain Eukaryota; kingdom Metazoa; phylum Arthropoda; class Arachnida; order Araneae; family Theridiidae; genus Parasteatoda; species Parasteatoda tepidariorum. The sequence goes on from NC_092204.1 coordinate 7,284,270, forward strand.
GAATGATTCACTCTCCTCATAGAGTATCACTTTAGGCAAAAGAAAGAATAGATTAAGGAGATCATGCATTCTTCCCCTTGCCTGAAGCCTTCTCACATGCATCCCTTTTTGTCTCACTAAAATGCTCTATTTTCGATGCAAGGTCTCACTCTAGGTGATAAAAGAATTAATTTTTTCAAAAATACTTTTGTAAGACTGAAAAAATTGTTCCTATCAAATATGGTGATGCTGCAAAATTAAGGACTTTTAAAAACCTTGCAACAAAATTAAGTACTCTTAAAGGCCCTTATTTTCTAAAATAAAAATTAAGCAGTTTTTAAGGACTGTGGAAACCCTGTTATGAGATCTCTCTGGTTCCACATCTCAAAAATAAACTCAACAACTTAATGCATAACAAAATTAAAAGTGAAAAAAAGAATTCTAAAAAAATTATCAAACAGCAGCGGTCGCCATAGCAACGCATGCAATGACGACTCATGCGCACTGTTTACTATTACTCTTGAACACAGTTGAAAAGTGTGATGACGTCCAAATAAGGAGTGCACGCCATCAAACCCAAAACAATATTCATTTTGCCAATGGGTAAAAAGTTTATTTTTTTAGGTCCTGTTTTACAACGTATTGAACTTTTTTTCATGAAAACCAACAATTCCTTATCTTATAATATTCATTAAACTGAAAAGACATGACTTCAGAATGATTTTCGGGGAAATAAGTGAGATTTTTAAGTTTTATTAAAGAAGTGTACCTGTTACAATTAATAGAATATCTGTTCTTTCTTCTCCGGCGCTGTTGCTTATTAAACAAACATACTTTCCACTATCTTCTAAAGTGACTTGTCTGATTATTAAGGAACCACTTAACTGAGCCATTCTAGGATCTTGATAGACAGGAAGGAGTTGTGAATTGTTTCTTCCTGCATATCTGTACCAGCTGCAAAAATAACACTGAATTAACATCTTTTTAGTGCTCGAATTTTTCTAAACTCTTCCAAATTTCAATATCATAAAACTAAACTGCACTTTTGGTATAATTGCTTTTGCTTGAAAAAAAAATGGGCAAGAGCTAATTATGGCTGTGCTGTATTAGAACCAAGGTTTAAGCAAACTCAGAATAATGCATGCTCAAGGTTGCCAAAATCAAGTTGTATTGGTATACCTGATGCAAAAATAAAGGGAAGATAAAAAAAAAAATCAGGATAGATGACTCAAAAGCTTCGAATTCTGGGATTAAATTAAAAAGATAAATCAAGGAGCAAAATAAATGGAGAAAAATCACTGAAGCAAATGGGGAAAGCAAAAATCATGTATAAGCAGTTGAATACTACAATTCCAAAGGAAAGTGGCGCAATGCAGCAAAAATTCCATAAGAAAATTGAAACCAATAGAAAATTTTAAAGTAAAAAGCAATGAAAATAATGAAAATGCAAAAATGACTACCAAAGCTGACGGTATCTGGAGGTACCAGCTCCAGAAGTCATAAAAATGCAAAACCTTTTCTATCGAGAGAGCATGGCAAATGTCTAGAGCAATTTTTAGACATTTGTCGTGCTCTCTCGATATAAAAGGTTTTGTGTTTTCGTAACTTCCAAAGAATGTACCCCCAGATGCCGTCAGCTTCGGCTGTCATTTTTATACTTTCATTGTTTTCTTCTTTAAAATTTTCCATTGAAGTAAATATGAGTAGAGTCGAAATTTATAATACTAACTCAAAATAATAAAATCATCAAACAGTGCTAAGAACTACGTCTGAGACAAAAGGAGGCAAACGAAGAATGAGGCAACAAACTTAAGAAAAAAAAAGAGTTTGGAGAAAATAAACTAAAATGATAAATCAAGGGGGAAAATAAAATGAAGAAAAATCACTGAAGTAAATGGGAGTAGAGTCGAAATTTATAACACTAACTCAAAATAATAAAATCAGCAAACAGTGCTAAGAACTATGTCTGACACAAAAAAAGGCAAACGAATAATGAGGCAACAAAATGAAGGGAAAAAAACCCTAATGAGTGGCACTTCACACTTGCCTGTATCTAGGTACGGGAAAACCCTGAGCTGCACATGGCAATTCTACGATGTCACCTTGTACCACTGTTAGGGTTGTCCTGCTATCCGTGACCCGAGGAGGAACTGTACCACTGGAATCTGTCGTCAAATAAGTATCGTTCAACATGAACACAAAATAATCCAATAAATTTTAAGCAAACTTTTTCACAACATATTCCACAGAGCAGGTTTTTTTTTAATTTTTATAATCAGTTAACTACAAAAAGGTATACTTCACTAAAATATAAAAAATTTCATTCAACAAATTAGCTGCAATATTTTTAATTGTGATGGACATTAAATTGATCTGAATATAGTTTTTTTTCATTATGTTTATCATATACTTTAAACTCATAATGCATGAGTAGACACCAATTTCTGTTCTTTTTTCGCAACATATTCCAAAGAGCAGGGCTTTTTTACAATCAGTAAACTACAAAAAGACATATTTCACTAAAATATAAAAAATTTCATTCAACAAATTAGCTGCAATATTTTTAAGTGTGGTGGACATTAAATTGGATTGATTACAGTTTTTATTTATTATGCTTACCATAAACTTTAAATTCATAATGCCTGAGGATCAGTGTACAAACCCGTTGCTATTTTTCATGCTATGAACAAAGTGTTTCTGTTTTACTAGGCCAATTTTGTCTTATGGTCAAGGAAAATAAAATTACTCCAAACTTTTCACCTTGCCATTAAATTTCCTGCTTACTAAAAGTAAAATAATAATTTAACACCAAGCTTCCAATCACATCAATGTTTACTATAGTTAAAAAATTTTAAATCCGGCTAATTTATTTAACAAAAGTAGAGTACATCATAAAGGAGTCTCAAATTGAGAAAAAAATTGAATAAAAAATATGCTTATTATGTGTAGTGGTTAACTTTAACAGTGGCGAAGTTTGGGGGACAAAGACTCCTCCAAAATTAAAGATTACTTGTGGTAAGTAGGATGTAGATAGATAAAATAGCTTTCATTATTCATTTTTTGTATATATATATATATATTAAGAGGAGTTAACCGATAACCCCCCTCGAACATGCATTAAAACTATGTCACTGAACTGTAGAATTTTAGTGATAATTTAACTTTGTCAATAAGTTTTTGTAAAGAAATATGTTAACCAAAACAAAACACATAGATGCTGAACTATTTCTCAATCCAAAATATTAGGTCCCGAGCTCAAGTGATTCTGGAATTATTAAAGATTCGAAATAGCGTGCAAGAGCAGACACAAAAGAAAAATTAAGGAAGATAAACCTGTAACGATGAGTCGGCCGGAGGTGGCGCTGACAATGATCTCATTTGTCAGACGATGGTTTGTTTGGCAACGATAACTAATGGATCCATCATCTGGAGTGACATTTCTTATGTGCAGTTCTCCTGTTGGAAAGACACTGTAACGGCCACCTGAAAAACACATTCATGAATAGATATGTTATTAGCATTAGAGGATATATCTTCTTGACGCTGACTTTCACATCACTTTAACCGTACAATTTTAGAGCAAAGTAATTGAAAATAAAATAAAAATTATGACAAAAAGTAAGTATCGCCTCCTTTCTGAGTGATTCCCTCTTGGCATAAGTAAATTTTGAAGTCTGAGAAAAGGGTTTCCCTTTAAAGGTTTCGGAATGACCTTAGAAGCTAAAGTGCACTACTAGTATTTATATCTCAATTGTTAATACTCAAGTCAAAATTCTTGATGGTTCCATCAAAAGATTCTGATGGTCTATGTTGGTTTCGCGATTCATAATGGTCCAACATCATTGGAAGGTCAATGAACAACATTGCTCATGGTGTTTGATATGCCAACAAACTTCCAATATTCCATGATGGTTAACCATCAAGATAATTCAATTTTCATGATCCAACAATTCATGATCTGTGATGGTCCATGATGGTTCCAACTACACATTTCCATGATGGTTTAATGGGAATTTTTGTTGGTTCATCAGGAATATACTATCAGAAACATTCTTTTTTTTTCATGTTGGCCCTTTATAAATCAGACCGAATACCGACATTGAGGGGATGGTGGTTCATGATCGTTCCAAGATTTGATTTCCAAGAAGATATGATGGAAATTTCTATTGGTTCAACATGAACAAATCATCAAAACAAGTTGCTATTCTCATGTTAGACCATCGTAAATCAGTTCGAGTTCCTACATTGGGGTGATGGCTACTTATGCTGGTTACCATCAAAAAATATAATGGCTCATGATGGAATTATTTCTGGTTACCATCAAGATTATGTTGATCCATCAAGGGAAAAGACATAAAAAATTTTGACTTGGGTAGTAGAACATAAAAACAAAACTGCTAGTGCCGAGATCCACTCCCGTGAAAATGACGGGGCGAGGTTTCGTCCTCTATTTCTCGCTCTCGTGATATTTCCAGGCTGGAGTGTTCAGTAGTAACGCGCCAATACGAATAAAACTAATTCATTTCTTTTCTTTCTAATTCATTCAAAAGTAAAATTTTATTTCTCCTTTTACACACCAGATGGCAGTACCAGGATATTTTTACGGTAATTGCAGATAGTTAGTTTATTTTAAACCAGATGTCAGCACTAATTAAATACGTGTATAGAAAAATAGGCACTTTTATGACCGCTTTCTTGAAAATAAACCGATCGTTAATTAACCGATTTCCTCGTGCTGTTGCTCGATCACACAGGTCAGCCAGAATACACAGGACTTCTAATTAAAACACAAGAGCGATCACCACCGTGAGCTTAATACAGCTCTCACGATCAGTACTCAAAAGTAAGGAGGTCTCAATACAGCTCACCTATCTTCTTACAAAACAGCAAGGAATCAACTAATGGTATCCCATTCAACGAATTCCACAACAGATAAAATTCTGGTAGGGGAGTACTATGGTGTGTCTACCACTACAAAAATACAATTCCAATTCACTAGTATAAAAGACATGTAAACTCGATTCTATGTTGGGGTAAATTTTCATAGATGAAGGTTGACATGGTCGATAACTACTGTCCCCACACATGATAATTGTTTAATTTTATATTAAGTTTATATCTACCTACGTCAAAACTTCATTAAAATCTTTTGTTCTGAAGATAGTTTCGAAAATGTCCCAAATTTTAAACATTAGTGAAGTTTATTCCTTTCAGTGATGTCATGAATAGAATGAGATCAGAGTTAAAAATATTTTTTTTTCTGGTACCAACTAATTTTTTGTCAAACAACATTAAAAGGTAAATTTCTTTTAAGGAAAACGAGCCATCAATAGCTTTTTTTTAATGCAGGAGGTAGCTATTTTTACTTTGTTATTGATAAATGGCAAACAAAATTTTTGCAACAGTAAAAATAAAAATAATAATTTAAAAAGAAAATAAAAAAATATAATAAAAAATAGAAAAATAAATTTCAAAAAAGTCACATGAAGGAATGAAGCGAAAATATACGCAACAGCCATATGCTGAAAAAATATTGATTGTTTTTACAAAATCTAAATTAAAACCATATAACGCGAAATTGAAAGTCCGGAACAACAATTTCCGAAATCATCATTAATAACTGCTGTTTTACAAATACTGACGTTAAAGCAACACAACAAATACGTGAAAACATTAAAACAAAAATAATTAATAACTTTCAAGTTTTTCAATAAATTTCTTAAAATGTGAGAAAAAAAATTGAAATTTGAAGGGGAAAAAAACAGTCATAAGACATGGTTATATAATTCAGTAAATAATTCGCCTGTCCCTATCTTTAAAGTTTTATTATCCCAGGTATTTTAAAGTAAATTAAAGCGAAGAGAACGAAGTAACTTTTCCCAAACAATACACTGGGTATACAGAGCGCATTGAAGCTACATTTAAAAAATAAAAGGATGATTAAACAGCATTTTAAAAATAGGGAAACAATTTTAAATTAGGTCATTCTCTTGAAAAATTATCATTAGGCAGAAGAAATACAAAAGTAAGTCTGAGGTTGTGTCCCCTGTAAAAGTGTTTCTCCTTTATAAAAGTACTCACGAGGAAAAAACTATGTTCTTTTCCGATGGCGTCGTAAGCACTCAACAACTTACTTTTAAACAACATACTTTTAATTTTTGTTACTCTAATAAACATAAGTGAATTATATATAGACATGTATTTCAAATATTGATAGCCAATATGTGGAATACATGTTTTTATTTTGTGTAGATGTGTGTGTATATATATATATATATAATATTGCCTGAGTTTTTAGTTCGAAATGCAGACAAAAAAGCTCGTTAAAATGGAAGTTCGATATATATATATATATATATATATATCGAACTTCCATTTTAACGAGCTTTTTTGTCTGCATTTCGAACGAAAAACTCAGGCAATATTAACGGATTTAATCAGTTGCAACTAAATTTAAGTACGCATGAGGTGATGTACGTTTAAAATTACTTTTATAATAAATGCAGCTATGATTTTATCCATAAATTTAGCTCTGTTTAGTTGAAAATGTATGTAGCATGATAGTGTAACAATGGATAATGTTTTGCTCTATTCTTGCTTTCCATGCAGAATTCTTTTACGGTTGAGATTTATAAAACAAATTGTAGATACTATAGTGTACAAGATAAAGGTGTATCAATTGCTATTTTAATTATATATAGTGTTTATGAATTAAAAACCTGTTTTGTTTTGTGTAAGTATTTCAAAAAGTGATTTTCTATTCAACGAATTTTCCATATAACGAACTTATTTTTGGGATTTAGTGACTTCGTTAAATAGAGGTCCAACGAGTATAGAGACATATTTCTAAAGAACTGGCATTCAAGTGACACAAAATCGTTGTGCTCCTCAATAAAAGTTAGGGAAAATATTGCAAAGTAAATCCGTAAAATGTTTCTTTTTCAGGAATAATGGAAATCTCAGTAATTGTAATTGGTCTATTAAATAGGGCTAGGGATATAGTCTTTCCCACGAGTTAGTTAAAGGGATTATCGTTAAAATATTAATTTATGCATACTTGAACTAAATATATATTAAAAAAGACAGGATATGAATTTTGAAGTGCGAGAACGTTTCGTTTTGAATAATAATTTTAAAAAAAAGATTTCCAGAAAAGGATTAGCATAAAAGGATTAGTTGAAGCTTTTTATGTCACACATATATATAATAATAAATATCTGCCACATATTTTTTAAACAAAAAGAAGAAGAAAAAAATGTATAATCTCTCCTCATAGTGAAAAAGAGAGAAAGCAAGCGTGTGTATTGCAAATGAAGAAAGAGAGAGCACACGTGGTCTGAGTCACGTGACTTTGAGATGGTTGCTCCGGTGATTTATCGAGCGCTGAATTTTGGACGTTGTACCTGATTGAGGAGAAAGAATAAAAGAGACGGTCAAAGCAACGGGATTTCCTGGCAAGCTGCCAGAAGGTCACCGGAAATAGCCTCGCTTTTTGGCTCGCTGCCAAGCATCCGATTGCTCTTCCCAAGCGCTTCTGTGCGATCATCTTCTGTCGCTGCTGCTTCTTCATCCTCTGATGCCCTTTTCCTCTCTCTGAACAAGATTTCTCACTTTTTATTTTCTACACTACTTTTCTTACTGATCAAAAACAATGTACTCTAACATTTATACAACAGGGCTTGGAATACGTTTTAGCAAAACATTTGTGAAATGGAAATATGGATTTTTTTCTTTTCTTTTGAAGAATATCATCATTTATTATTTCAAAGGAAATCTTTTAAAATGTTGGTATAATAAAAAAGATTTTTTTTTTTTTTAGTTAAGCGAGTGTGTGGGGGAGTTGAAATACATTAAATATCTTATAGGCTTTAACAGGGTGCGGGGCCAGATTTTTCAACAAAAAATAAGCACCTTTTAAATACTTTTTAAGCACTCAAAAAATATTTTTACGCACTATCCAAAATAAAAATCATAATTAGGATCTGTGCAGTAATACTTGTTTTCTATCGTTTCAAAATCTTAATTTATAAACATAAAATCAATACAATTAAAAAAAAAATTTCAAAAACTTTACATAATCATGATAATTAGTATCTAATAAATATTGCAGAGAAAATTGTGAAAATCATGCATTTTAAATAATTTAGAACCACAATCGACACGGGAAAGAAAAAATCTCTTTTTAAAAGATAGAAAATGAAGCACTTTTTACAAACTCCGAATAAAAAAAAAAGCACCTTTAATTGCCTTTAAAAAATATAAATCAAATATAAGCACTTTTCAAAAACGTTTAGCACTCTGTTTAATATATGAAAAATATATCAAATTGGATTTTTGGGAACATTTATGGATTTTTTTCCCTAGTTAGTACTAGACACACAAATAATAATAAATTAATTAATGAAACAAAGAAAAGAGGGAATCGAGTGAGGACAAATGAAATATTTCTATGATTTTTCACTCGAAACTTTAGCCGATTGGCAAAACTGTATTGCACATTCATATGCAGTTTTGTAAGACTATTAAGAAGTAAATTGAAATACAAGGTTTTTATGGTGGTAAAGTACTTTCTTATTTCAGACTGCGTAGCCAGATTTTTTAACAAAAAATAAGCACCTTTTAAGGATCACTTTCCAAAAACAAAACAAAAAAAAATCATAATTAAGATCTGTGCAGTAATAAAAATAATTTTTTTTCCTTTCGTGCTAAGTTCCTAATTTAAAAACACAAATTCAATAAAATTCAAAAACATTTTCAAAAACTTTACATAATCATGACAAAATAACTAGTTTCTGATAAATATTGCAGGAGAAAATGGTAAAAATCATGCATTTTTTTGTAATTTAGAACGACAATCAATACGGCAAAGAAAAGAACTATTTTTAAGAGGTAGAAAAATAAGCACTTTTTACAAACCCCGAATAAAAAAAGCACCTTTAAAGGTTTTTAAAAAACGTACATCAAAAATAAGCACCTTTAAGCACTTTTTTAAAACGCTACGCACCCTGTATTCTGCATTCAATTGCCTCCTTAAAAGATTTAAGTTCATAATTTTCCATAGAAAGAAAACATGTTAAAAATGAATTTAAAAAAAAAACGATGCTATAATTAGATTCATAGAAAATGTCACGCTATAAATAAATATGCTTATTAAATATTTTAATAGTCATTCTCTATTTTCCTTTTTTCTTTTCTTAAATTAATTCAAAATAAGTCAGGAGTTGTAGACGTGGAGCTACTGTGTTCCTGCCAATGTGAAGCTTTGAGTGATAGTATAGTAATGTGGGTTCATTATTATAATAAATCACTTATTAGGCTATTTAACTACGAAAATAGATTATTTTTTTAAAAAATATTTAATTTATTCACAAATGTTTTCAACATTTTAGGCTTTTATTCGTAAATTTCTATTACTTTTTTTCAGTGGAATATTTAGGAAAACTAATGCTTTAATACTCGAGTTTTTACAAGCTGTACATCAAAACTATTGATAATCCATTGAATTATTTGTTTATATGTAAAATTTGTGAATTGAAATAAAATATTGGATCATCATCATATTTGGCACGACGAACAACCCAAAGCCTTCTCTTTTATCCAAATCATTTTGATATTTCATTCCCCATAATTGAGCCATCGTTGTTTTGATTTTCGCCAAGTGATGGGCTTAGGAGCAATAAGTTTCGTTTTTGGATATTCCTCATTCATTCTGGAAATATCCACAGCCCAGTTCATAATTTTAAAAGTCTTGATGAGTTGATGATGTCGGCCTCTTCAAAAATTCTACACATTTCCGAGTTAAAACGTCTTCAATAAATGCCATTCGTACACTTAGAATACTTCAAAACTATCGTCCCACCATCGAATTATTTGCTTCAATCCAAAATATCTTCTCTGGTACCTTTTTCAATAACAGCAATCATAAAAATATTTATTTAAAATAAAAGATAAGTTACTGCACTAGAATCGATGTCAGGCAAAACAGACAGCAAAGTTAGTGGATAAAGATGTCTGTTAGTTGATGATTTCAATCATTTCCATTCATTCAAAGGATCTTTATTTTAGATCATTTGCTGCTATTTTAAAGCATTTTCTTTTTATTTCCAGTTTTATTTTCAACTATATTTCTAATTTTTAAATAACAGTTTATGTACTTAAATGTTTAACATTTAAAATATTAAAAACTTTTATTAAAAAAAAAAAGATCTTAATTAAGAAAATTTCTTTTATATTTTAAAAGATATGACGAGAATTTTTTTTAAAAATCTTTTTTAAAACCGAAGTTGAACAGCCGGCGCAATTTTGGATATACGACTACTAATGTTCAACTCCGTAGCATTGTAATTTTGAACCAAATTCAGAAGACAAGAAAACTCTCCTGGATCAGAACCCCCAGAGGTTTGATTTGTAATGGAAACATGGAGGACTTTGTGACTCGACAGATTTAACCAGCATCAGTCACCATTTACTACACGGGGAGTCTTCAGCCGGCGGGGATCGAACCCACGACCTCTTGGACTTGGGCCCAGCTCCTTACCAACCAGGCTATCCCAGCCCTAGATCACCAGAATTGACTTTAACCTTAAAAAGTCCGTGTAATGCACGTTAAATTTGTCGAGTCGCAAAGTTCTCAATGTTCCCATAACAAATCAATACTTCTGGGGGTACTGATCCAGGAGTTTCCTTGTTTTCTGGATTGGTTCAAAACTACAAGGCTACGGAGTTGAACATTAGTAGTCGTAAACCCAAAAAATTGGGTCGGCTGTTCAACGATGGATAAAATAAAATAAAAAATAAACACAACATAACCTTAAAAAGGAAAAAAAAAAACTAATTAAACATACAGTCGATAAGGATTTTTTTTATTTTTTGAGAGGGTCCATCTTTTTCGTAACTGATTTCTGCACCTATGAAATAATTATGTGCTGTTCAATCTTTTGGACCAAATTTATTAAAGCAAGTGATAATTCATAAATTTTGCTTACACTTTCAATCCTTAGCTACGCAGCTTTTTTTTTTCGTTTTAATGTTTTACTTTGCATAATTTTCGTTGTGAAATACACAATATTGGTGAGAAGACTTTGCTTTTAGATAAATACATTAGATTAATAATAGGAAACAAAAATTAATTTATAATGCAATTGAAACAAAAAGCCGGATCTTCCATAGAGGCGTGGCTCCGACGTCATATGTACGTCATGGATCGAACGCAACGAGTGACGTCATTTATCCGTAAACATTTGAAATTGGTTTCATTTCAGATCAGCGCATTTGAAAGGTATTTCTCCGAGACGAACATTTCATCGCAATTTAAAGAGAAGTTTTTTTTTTCTTTTTTTAATTTACTTACTACTTATGAGACATATTTAAATTTAATTCATCTTCATGTCAACTGCATGTATTTTTTTAAAGATAAATATTTTTAAATAATTAGTTTACTTTAGTCGGAAATACATTTATATTACTGATTTGTGTTTAAAAGAAGAAAAATCATAACAAAATTATTAATAATTATCAATATGAAATTAGCAATTTATTTGACAAACGGGGTAGAGAAGTTTCTACAATTATGAATTGATTTAATAATGAAATAATAAATAAACACAAGAAAAATCTTTATGCCTTTAAAAAAATCATTGAATTTATTCGAATTGTAAAATAACTAAAGAAAGAAAACGTTTGCTCGGTGAATAGTAGCAACGTCTCTAGACTTTGCAGTGCGTCTAAGAAAATGAATCACTTAATCCATAAAAGCCCAGCCAAGCCATACCTAAAACAGTTAGAGCATATGCGCTACCCTACAATAATGGAAAAGACACTTTCAGCTTTTTCCTATTTTGTTAAATTTCTCAAGAAATACTTGAAGGATTATTTTGTAACTTTAGAAGTGCTTAATTCATGCGATTTTTCATACCTTGCAATAAGGTTTAAATATGTCAAAGCTTTGAGGGACCGACTACAAATTACGAAAGAAAACAAGTATTTTTGAACACCCTATGCCAGAAAATCCAGCAACAAGCTTGTAACTTGTATCGAATACTCTGATTGTTATTTGCTATGATTGCATATAATTTTATAAGCTTAGCTTAATTAGCGTTCATAGTACCCTCTTAAGTAATCATCTCAAAATATTAAAATAAATCTGATTCTATAATTTTGATTTACATGAAGTTGGACCGCAAAAGAAGTTGACTACTATCCTCTTTTATATTTTATATACGTAATAAAATGAAAACAAGATAACAAGTTTCATTGCTAAAAATATGGATTTTTTTTAATTAAAAAAAAAGTCTCTTTAGTACGACCCCCATTACAGCGACTCCCCTTTATAACGATATTGCTATTCCATAGACACATACTTACTTTCATGTCAATTGGAACATCCACACTGAATCTTTCATTCCGAAATAGCGACTGAAATTCAGTCCAATGAATTAGATTATATAAACCATTATTTTCCTTGACACAATAAATGCTAAACACCTACACACTTTATCAATTAGCTTAAGAAAAAGATGCATGCATGAAAGCATGCAATAAATTCATTAATCAAAGTCGTTTGAAAATTGTATTCATTCTTTTTATGAAATGTATGGTTTACTATCGGGTTGAAGCACGCCGTATTCACAGTTATCTTTAATCACAGTTATTTATCAAAAATGACCGCCCTAAACCAACGCATTATTTTTAAGGGTACTTTTACGTAATATTAATATAGAAAAATCGTTGTATTACTTACTAATTTTTCTGTTGGAATGGTCAAGGTTTTTTCTTTCTTACGCTATGAGTTAATATTCATGGTATTTTCACCCGATACAAGAGGGTTGTTTTATCGAACGTCGATTGTATTAAATAAAATAAAATTATCATTGGCTATTCGTGATGGTTTAACATCATTTGATGGTCACCATTATCCAACATTTTCTAACACGTGTTCATAGTTTTTGATATGGAAACAAATTTACATCATTCCACGATGGAACATGCTACTTAAGTACTATGATGATTAACCATCAAGAAAAGTTTGATTTGCGTGAACCAACAATCCATGACGATCCGCGATGGTTCCAACTATACATTACCATGATGGTTTCATGGGAATTCGTGATGGTTCTCAGGAATATACCATCAAAACAATTTAGGTTTCTTATATTGGACCATCAAAAATCAGTCCGAATTTCTACATTGGGGTGATGGTGGTCCATGATCATTCCAACATTTGATTTCTAAGACACTATGATGGAAATTTCTATTGGTTCAACATGAACAAACCATCAAAACAAGTTGCTATTTTTATGTTTGGCCATCATAAATCAGTCCGAATTCCTACATTGAAGTGATGGTTACTTATGTTAAATGGTTCATGATGGAATTATTGATGGCTACCATCAAGATTATGCTGGTCCATCATTGGAAAACCATCAAAAATTCTGACTAGGGGATAGCTCTATTTATCACACACACACAGAGTCGTCGCTAGATTCTGCGAGGCATTTAAATTATTCCATTTCTACACTGCCCCCTAGGAAAACTTATCTTCTAAGATTTAAGATTTTTCGCTTATATTACTAATGATATGCGCTATTTAAATGGCAGTTGATGAAGACTATTAAAACCTTGGGTGAAACTTTAAGATGTTTCGATTTCTCTCTGTTTCATACGGCAACCAAACAAGTTTCGGAACTTCTTCCATTTAATTTTATTTCATAACCATAGTTGAACAGCCCACCCAATATTTTGGGGTTTAGGACTACTTATGTTCCAATTCCGTAGTCTTGTAATTCTGAATTCAATTCAGAAGATAAGGGAACTCCTGGAACAAGTATTGGGAGCAATTTGTCCTCGTGGAAAACTTTTAGATGGAACTAAGCCACATTTGCGTTAAGTGGAGAGGAAAACCCCGAAAGCCTCGCACGGTCAGCCTGAAGGCAAGAAGACTCTAACCCATGATCCATCTACCACTAAGGATACTGTACGTCAGCACTGTGATCGGTGCAAGCCGGATGCGGAATTCGTATGGACCAGTCATCGCTGCGATTTGAACCCGGTTCAGCTCTTTGGAAGGCAAACGCTCTATCCCCTGAACCACCAAAGCTCATACATCCTCCATTGTGATTACCCAACATTCGCTTAAATAAAGCCGACTTGAAATGAGTATCGAATAATGAAAAGAAGCTTACCTTCCTGGACAGTAGAAGAGACTGTAAGCACGTCATCCCTTATCCAAGATGTGACGGTGACGTAATCTTTCACGAAACTTGGTACGTGACAAGTTAGCACGGCGGTGTTCCCTCGGATAACGTACTCGTCGTACACCTGAACCTCATAGTACTGTTTCACCACTGCAAAAGTAAAAAAGATACCAATTATAACTTCAATGGTCAAACGAAGTTTTAATGTAATGGTTCAAAAAATATATAACAAGGAAGACAAATGTAAAACATTTGAAGCTAAATACAGTCTTACCTCTATTTAACGAAATCGCTTAATCCCGATAATTAGTTCGCTATATGGAAAATTCGTTAAATAGAAAACCACCATTTGAAATACTTAAACAACACATAAGAATTTTTAAATTCAAAAACACTAGACATAATTAAAATAGAAATTTATAAACCTTTATCTTGTAAATTATTATCGACTATCGAATTGTTTCAAATGATTTCATCATATGAGGATTTCTTCATGATTTCCGTCTTCATCTTCGTCACAATTTATTAATGTATGGTTTTTATTTTTCACATTGTTCGAAATATCCGATTAAGTTAATGTTTCTGTGGTTGCAGCTTCAGAATCAATAAAAAGGAAATCATTAATCAGTACATCATCGTTAATTTCGTGATTCTCTCTTAGCTGTACCCACATTTTTTAAGTTCTTCGAAAGGAATATCATCCTAGCCATCTGCACTGACTAAGAATCCAGCTTTAGCAAAACTGTTACGAATGATATGATCTGTAACATCATAGTTCCAAGCTTTAGAAATTTCTGTTATGCTTTCTGGTAAATTGATTCTTGTCATAGATTCCTGTATGAAATGCAAATAAAAAGGGATTTTACTGTATTCTCTATAAGTGGCTTCGAAAATCAATTCAAGGTCATTTCCCAGATAAAATGCATTATTAAGTTTAAAAGGTTCTGAAATATTTTGGGAAATAGGAAAAGTGGATATCAAAGAAAAGTTCGTTAAATAGAAAATTCACTTCGCTATTTGGAAAGTATTTTACGAAGAAATTTCCAAAATGTTCTCGCCAAAAAAATCGCAAAATAGAGAAATTCGCAAAAAGGAAGTTC
This sequence comes from Parasteatoda tepidariorum, assembly GCF_043381705.1. NCBI lineage: Eukaryota > Metazoa > Arthropoda > Arachnida > Araneae > Theridiidae > Parasteatoda > Parasteatoda tepidariorum. Next base: position 7,299,541 of record NC_092204.1, read on the forward strand.
GTTAAATAGATATTCGACTGCAAATATTTCACATATTTTAGGGTGCATATCAATTATTATGTATATTTATGCAAACAACAGCAAAATATTTCAACTTCAACGAATTCTAGACGCAATTTCTATCATTGATGAAGTATGGATCTCGAATCGCGCGTTAGAGAAATCACTTTATGACACTCTCCATTCGTGACGATTTTATCGTAAATTCACGTAATTATCAATCGCTTTTTCGGCAGTATTACTACGGGAACTCGATTTTTCTTCGAATACAATAATATGAATAAGCGAAATTTTCATAACATATGCATACACTACTAATCTATCATCCACGTGTATGAATTTGGTCAAATTTTTAATGACTTGAATACAGTCGTATGCTCGCAAATGACGTCATCATAGGTATATCATTTGAAGATTCAGAAGCCAATCAAGTTCAACACACGCACGTGACGTCGATTACAGGCATCCACTTAAATTAAGGCTCCTATACTATCAGAGCTGACCCATCAAGCAATATTGGAGCAAAAAAAAAAATGGCTGTCGTGCCATTGAGGAAGGAAGGAGGAAGTCTCTCTACGTAACTTAAAATATTAATTAACGTTGAGTTAATTAAATAGAGAGCCGTATAGCAAATCAAATTTGTTGAAATATAATTCTTTCTAGTCTACTTCTTTTACTTAACTTTAATTTATTATTTGTTCATGTATTTAATTGTAACTGTTAGATATTTTTGTTTTGTGTACCTGGCAATTTCGATGCATAATTAGTTTGTTTGCGTTCTACATGGCTTCGTGCCTGTCTTTGTGTTATTATATAGTGGTGGAATTGAAATATTTGTGAAAGATTACAGGCTGCGTTACTTAAGAGAATTGGTACTCGACAGGCTTGGCTTCCTCGAAGTAGAATAAAAAGAACAGTTGCTAGCGTAAGCAAAAGCCACGTTTCAATAACCAATCAGGATCGAGATACCCACACTACGTCACTTGCAGGTATCCCATTCAGGGGCTCTAACTTAAATGATTTAAATCACGTAGTTAGGCATAATCACTTCACTTCTTCTCTAGTTACTAAATTCCTAACTGTCGCAATGCGCCACCATGCTGACGTAATCCCAGATTCAATAGAATTCTTTTTAACTTGGTTCCTAATAAACTAAACGGGTGCCACTGTAACAACCTTTCACAGCGGTTCGAATTTCTTGGCAACAACATATGTCAGAAATTGGGTTTCAAAAGTTTATTGCATGGCATTACACTAGGACTGGCAGAATAAAAAAGAAGCGCTTCCCCAGGCCCATATACTTAGGGACCGATCAAGACAAATTCAGGCACAAGGTTCACCAAATTCTCCGGGTCCCTTACAAAATATTTTGAGTATTGGGACAAATTTGCTTTCGTGGAAGACTTTTTCGTCAGCACAGTGGTCGGTGCAAGCCGGATGCGGAATTCGTATCGACCGGGATTCAAACCCGGTTCGCCTCAATGGAAGGCGAACGCTCTATCCCCAGAGCCATCACGGCTCTGCTTGTGAGAATTCAACTTAGTAGGTATAGAGACTCAGATCTTTAGTGACTATAAGCTGTAGAGAATTTCTTGAAATTTGCAATTCTGATCCACGACGCCGAATCGGACATTCCTGGATTTTAATACTCTCGCTTGTATATGATCATTCAAACGGCTTGTTTTAGGACGACCACTGTTTTTAGCCGACCCCAATCAATCCAGTCTCTCCGGATTTTTTAGTAACATTTGGCGAAGTTAAATAATTATACCGATCACATTTTGCACGAAATTTAAAAACTGAAGCAGCCCAGCTTTAATTAGTTTCGAAGTATTCATCCACAGTCAAACCGCGTTGTTCTTTCGCGCAATGCTGCATCTTTGCAACAAACTGTCAAATTGTTTTCTTCTGCCAGCAATAAATCAAGAAATCACACAGCATTTCAAAAATAGGGAAACACTTTCCAACTATGTCATTCTTTTGAAAAACTATCATGAGGTAGAAGAAATACAAAAGTAAGTCTGAGGTTCTGTCCCCTGTAAAAGTATTTCTCCTTTATAAAAGTATTCACAAGGAAAAAACAAAAAAACTATGTTCTTTTCCGATGGCGTCGTGTTCCAGTTAGCACCCAACAACTTACTTTTAAACAACATATTTTTAAGTCTTGTTATTCTAATAAACGTAAGTGAATTATATAAAGACACGTATTTCAAATATTGATAGTCAATATGTGGAATACATGTTTTTATTTCGTAAATATTATATATATATATATNTATATATGATTTGCCAATTTCGAGTCCCACGAAATTCGCTTGAAGATTTGCTCAGAGTAGATAATTGACGGTCAGAATAGGTACTTGAAGAGTTGATACTTGACGGTCTCGAGAGTTTGCTGAAGTTGCATGCTAATACGTTAAAGCAAATTAGAAAAATATCCTAGGTTTATTTGAAACACAACATTTTACAATACAAAATTTAATCGACATCCCTATAAATGTTTGGTCGCCAGTGGAAATTTCATGCCCTAAATAGGTATTCAAAAATTGTCTAAGTCGTTGCAACTATTTTTTTTCCTTCTTGTTTTTTAAACAGAAAGTGTGTTATGACCAAATGCGTATTTCAACTAAGAAGTGCAATTCTATATACAGTCGGACTTCTATTTAACAAACTTCCATTTTGCGATTTTTTTTCGAGGAACCAAGAACATTTAGAAATTTTAAAATAACTTCAAAATAGAGAAGTGAATTTTCTATTTAACGAACTTTTCGTTGAGATCCACTTTCCCTATTTACAAAAATATTTCAGAACATTTCAAGCTTGTTAACGCATTTAATGGGGTAAATGACCTTGATTTTCGCAGCCACTTGACTTTTGTAGAATGCAGTAAAATGCATTTTCTTTTCTTGCTTGCATTTCAAACGAAAAACTCAGACAAAACGGATTTTATTAGAAGCAATTAAATTTAAGAAAGCGTGTGGTAATGTAAGTTTAAAATTAATTTTATGATAAATGCAGCTCTAATTTTATGCATAAATTTAGGGGTTTTTTTAGTTAAAAATGTATGTAACATGATAGTGTAACACTGGATAATATTTTGCTGTATTCTTGCCTTCTATGCAGATTTCTTTTATGGTTAAGATTTATAAAATAAATAGTAGATACTAGTTTGCAAGACAAAGGTGCATCAATTGCAATTTTAATTATGTCTAGTGCTTATGAATTTAAAACCTGTTTTGTGTTGTTTAAGTAATTCAAAAGGTGATTTTCTAATTAGCGAATTTTTCCATATAACGAACTTACAATTTGGGTTTAGCAACTTCGTTAATTAGAGGTCCGATTGCATTTACTTAAAATTATTTTTTTTCAAATCAATGTGTTATTCCCCTGATCGTTTCTCAGAAATGGCATCTTGTGTCTTATTTAATAATCTGGATTTTGGAGGTGAATGAAATGAAAATCTTGTGAATATGGGGGTGGGAGAGTGACCTTGACTCAACCCTTGCAGGAGAGAGAGTAAAGATAAAAATAGAAACTACGCACGCTGCAGTCATCGATTTTCTCCCCCTAACCCCCCTTCTTATTTGGCGATCTTTATTGCAAAAGCTCTATTTCCGAAACAATCTTGGTGATTTCTCTTCTACTAGCACACAATGACATTAAAAGGCTGGAAATTACTATCAAAAACGATACTTTTAAAAATTGAATGAACCTATAAGAAAGAGAAGTGACGTAAAATATTTTTTTTAAGGGCGAGAATCTGGGATCACGATTCGATTTAAAGAGCTTTCTGTTCAAATGTTTCGTGATGGTGCGTAGCCAAATCTTTCATCAAAAATAAGCATCTTTTAAGTACTTTTTAAGCACTCAAAAAATATTTTTAAGCACTATATACATTAACAAAATGCAAAAAAATTCAAAGACTTTACATGATCATGATAAAATAACTAGTTTCTAAAAAAAAGAACTCTTTTCTTGATTATATTAGCAATATAAAATGAGCAATAGATTTTTTGGTTCAATATCAGAGGGTGGAAAATAAAGCATGAAATAAAAAATATCTTGCAAAATGCAGCAGAGTTGCACATGGGAATGCAATAATCTCATCGAACCCAGCTTAGTGGACGCATATGCGAACTCGTAAGTATTTAATCAAACATTTTTACATGATTGGCGCTTTCATATGCTAACTACCGACGGTACACCGAAATAGATTGTGGTTGAATGAATTGTGAAAACGTTGAACAGAACAATGTGTTCAAACAAACAATAAAAGCAGGAAAAAGTAATAAAAAGCAATAAAATAAACTCTACGCTTTTACATAATACATGGCGAAAATCGACTTTTAGCAAAGGAAAGTAGAACAGTTTTTAAAAACACCCAATGAAAAAAGCACCTTCAAGGGCTTTTAAAAAACGAGTATCGAAAATAAGCACATTCAAGCATTTTTTAAAAAGTTACGCGCTATGTGATAATATATATTTAACCTTTCGTTTTTATTTCTATACATAAATAAACAAAATTCATAAAACTGTTTAAAGGAAGAAAAAAAAACGGAAGCAGTCGAAAAATATGCCGAATAGCTTAACTAGGAATGTGGCTTGCCATGGCGAGCTTTCAAAAATTTTACGTAATATCTCCTTCGTAAATTAACTAATTTCACACTTTAAGAAATTTGTCTTTTATCATAATACTATATTAAATTTGGGATTTTTCTCCATGCACTTAACTAAGGTTTTTCAAAACACTTAACACACTATAAATTTATATATATATTTTTTAATTGAATTATATTGACTGCAGCGTCCAAATTTGTACCAATTTGCATTTTTCAGGGTGTGTAGCCAAATTTTTCAACACAAAATAAGCATCTTTGAAGCACTCAAAAATATTTTAATCACTTTCCGAAAAAAAAAATTAGGATCTATGCAGTAAGAAAATTTTTTTTCTATCGTTTAAAGTTCTTAATTATAAACATAAAATTAATAAAATTCAAAAACATTTTCAAAAACTTTACATAATCATAATAAAATAACTAGTTTCTGATAAATATTGCAGAGAAAATTGTGAAAATCATGCAGTTTTTGTAATTTAGAACGACAATCGACACAGCAAAGGAAAAAAAAATCTTTATAAAAGATAGAAAATTAAGCACTTATCACAAATCCTGAATAAAAAAAGCACCTTTAAGGGCTTTTAAAAACATACATCAAAATTAAGCACTTTTTAAAAGCGCTACTCATCCTGTATATTAAATTTGGAATTTTTTCAATGCATTTAACTAATAGGTTCTTCAATCTCACCGAACCCAGATCAGTAGACGCACATGCGGATCGAATTTGTTTAAATATAATCCTTACTTGTCAACGTCTTTTTTATTTATCCTAGATTTATTATTTGTATTTAATTGTAACCGTGATTATTTTTGTTTCGTGCATCTGGCAATTAGCTTGTTTATGTTCCGCATAGTTTCGTGCCTGTCTTTGTGTTAAGCAAGAAATAAATCAAATCTTTATTTGTGAAAGAATATAGAATGTGTCACTAAAGATAATTCATATTTTACGGACCAGGCTTACTCGAAATATAAAGAACAGTTGTTATATAAACAATTGCCACGTTTCAACAGTCAGTCTGGATCCATACGATGACATTGTTTGCAAGTATCCAATTGTGAAGGTAATTGTTTTAGTTTGATTAGAGCAATTGTGATTCACTATTTTGTAAGTTATTCAGTAATAAGGTAATTATTTTAGTTTTATTCTCTTATACATTGCCCATACTCCTGGAACAACCATTTTGAAACTATTGAAAGCAAAAACAACTACATTTCAATTCCAAAATTGTTATCTTACAAAAAATGCAACTTGCAATCTGCACTGAAAGAATGGTCTGAAAACGTATTTAAACGAAAACTGGTCTAAATAAGTAAAATAGTAGGTAGTGATTTAGTAGTGCTTTATTTACGCCGCACTAGAGCTGAGCAATGGGCTAATGGCGACAATCTGGGAAACATCCCTGAGGATGATTCGAAGACATGCTATCACATTTTTGCAGCCCGAATCAGATGAAAATTGCAGATTTGTGTAAGGATCATATAAACAAACCTAGTGCTTTCAATACTAATTTTAATGAATATTTTAAACATAATTAACTTGTAGTTATGATTTCGGCTTTCAATATTGGTAAAATCCTAGAATAGTCCAAGTCTTGACGACTTTTTGAAATCTCGCCAAGTTGGCGGCTATTACTGGGATCAATGTTGCTTATTGATTATTAAAAAAAAAAAAATTTAGAAATTCAGTATATTTTTTAAAAAAAACAAAAATTATCTTTAAAAATGAAATAATAACGGTAATCAATGAAATAACATTTAAAAAATGAAATAACGATGATTCTAACAATAAGAGATCTGAAGTATATATGGCGAAAAAAAAGCCATTTTACCTCTTTTCTAACGATATCGAACTTTCGCGTAGGTATACATATCAAATAACCAATCAGGTTTAAGAATTTTGGTGGTGTGATCGGATGTTCAAAATAATCTCCACGAAATATCTTTCGGAAACCTAGTTTGGCGAGATTTCAAAAGCTTGCTTGGCGAGATTTAAAAAAAGAGCCACGGGATGGGCTATTCTAGGATCAACCCTTAATATTTATATCACTGATGCACTTGCTAATCAATCCCCAAAATAGTTCAGACTATTTTGGGGAAAGTACAAGACTGAGGCTGCTAAACCTTACTTGGACATAATGTTCCTTTCATTGAACTTAGTTTCTTTATAGATTTAAGGAATGTTCTAAAGCATTCTAGAATTTATGAATAAGGTAAGGGCTTGAGGGAATAGTACAAGGATGATGGTGGATCGTTTGGAGTCCATAATCTGTTTTTATACGATCATTAACTACAACACCACTAAAATTTGAGTTTCGCTTGGCAGTAGGTTCAATAAACTCTGATAACATGCGTTTACCTACAGTGCGACGAGCGAATTTCTTAAAACCAAACAATTAGATTCATCAATGTTAAGTTACTTTTTCCACTATTCCAATCCTTATTGTGTACAAAGAAACTTCTTAAATTCATTTCTTAAGGCTATGAATCTATCTTACTGTTTAAAAGTTTACCAGGGTCCTCCAGGAACTAATTTACGATCCGACAGCCTTTAACGATACTCTCTCATTTTTGGAGATTTTTATCTTGGTTGTAGTTGGTCACAATAATAATTCAAGCTCCTTATTGTTTAAAAATTTGTTACCTGAACTAAAAAAAAAGTCAAAATTAATGTTTTTCTTTATTTAAAAAATGCCAAACAAAAGAACTGACTGCAAAAAGTTCCGTTGTAGACGAGGGAGAAAAAAAATTCTTTGTATCAAAATTGCCATTTAAGAGAGTATTTCACTCCACCCATTAAAAAGAGTGATGATCAATAACCCGCTAGTTTTTAGAAAGTGTACTACTTTTCTACAATCATTTGGTGTTTAAACACTAAGGAACCGTTCACACTGCTTGTGATTCAAACAACTTCGATTACCCTTGAAAGAAGAGGGGTTTGAGGGTGGTGGAAAGAATATACGTATTTGACAAATCAGGTTCCCATTCTCCTTCAATGGCGCAGATGCTTTAATTGTATGCAGTGAGAATGGCTTTTAAAGAAAGTTCTTGTTTATAGAACCTTAACTATTCGCTATCGCAACGTTTGAATACGCCATCCGGGTAGAAGACCGGTTTCATGTCTTGACTCTCCCCCCTTTCTTAATATTTTTCATATTTGACTGTGAAAAATATTTTTTTAAAATTTCCCTATCACTCTCTTTTAGAACTACGTTTAATATAGTTTGCAGTACCATATAGTTTCCTAACTTAAAAAGTTTTTAACCTATTTGTAAATCAAGACAGAAACTAACGTACTTCCTTCTCCTATGACTCTCCACACGCTAATGGTGAAAGCATGCGAAGCGTTGCCATAGGAAGAGAGTTCTGCTCTATGCCACATGTAGCCTGTTTCGATTGTCATTAACATGCCCGTACTTATTTTGTGATTTTTTCACGATCACTCACCCACTTTATTATCGTTTAAGACAGTACGCTGGTAAAATTTTATTTCATTTTATAACTGTCGTTGAACAATCGACCCGGTTTTTGGGTCTAAGACTGCTAATGTTCAACTCCGTAGCCTTTCTTTTCTAAAGCGTTTTCTTTTTATTTCCAGTTTTATTTTCAACTATATTTCTAATTTTTAAATAACAATTTATGTACTTTAATGTTTAACACTTAAAATATTAAAATCTTTCATTAAAAAAAAAAGATTTTAAGTAAGGTAATTTCATTTATATTTTAAAAAACATGCTTCATTAGATCACCAGAATTATTACTTTTTTTAAATCTTTCTTATAACCGATGTTGAACAGCCGGCGCAATTTCGGGTTTAACCAATGTTCAACTCTGTAGCCTTGTAATTTTGAACCAATCTAGAAGACAATGAATCTCCTGGATTAGTACCCCCAGAAGTATGATTTGTTATGGGAACATGGAGGACTTTGTGACAATTTTAACGTGCATCAGAGAGCCGGGATAGCCTGGTTGGAAGGGCGCTGAGCCCATGTCCGAGAGGTCGTGGGTTCGAACCCCGCCGGTCGAAGACTCACCGTGTAGTAAAGCGACTGATGCACGATAAATCTGTCGTGTCGCAAAAGTCCTCCATGTTTCCATAACAAATAAATACCTCTGGGGGTACTGGATTGGAGATCGATCGTTCTCTGATTCAGGTCAAAATTACGATCTGTGAATGAATGAATGGATCAGCCCTATAAACGGGCGCGACGTATGGTGTGGCAGAAGTCGAATCCTTGGCCATAGATGGCGCCACTGGAAAACAAGAACTATAGCACCCCCTCTGCTTAAACAAGCATACGTCAACAACGTGCATCAGTCACCATTTACTACACGGGTAGTCTTCGGTCGGCAGGGAATCGAACCCACGACCTCCTGGCTATGGGCCCAGTGCACTACCGACCAGGCTACTCCGGCCCACGTTAGTAAAATTGAAGAATGCTTACCTCCCCTGACGTGGACATCCCTGCTGAGCACTGTACCGACAACATTGGCAGCTTCACATCGGTAAACATCGGCATGGACATCCTGTCGGTATTGCTCGGGTCGAAATGGCCATAGGACGAGTGTGCCATTGGGGAGGGTCTGCCGAAGTCCGGGCACGTTGTCGGCAAGGGAGCCATCACGTAGCCGCCACCTCACACGAGGGCTAGGGTTTCCATAGGCTAGGCAATCGACGAAGGCTCCCGTTATGTTCAGGAAATCCACTTGAGAAGGAGGCTCCGAAATGAACACAGGACCCATTCGCTTCTCGCTCTCGTACCCTACAAAAACAGAAATTTCAATTTTTTTTAAACAAAACAAACAATTTTTTTGCCATACATTTTTCTTTGCTATAACTATAAAAGTATTCAATAAAACTAAACAAAATTTTTAGAACATTTTAAAATTAATTATTAAATTTTTCCTTTAAAATTTGTGAAAAAATCGTTTAAACCTGTGCAAGATAAGGGTAATTTAAGAGTTCTTTTATTATACCGCATATGCGAGAGGAAAATTAAAAAAAATAATTCCTTATTTTGTAGAGAATCATGTTTGGCAACTAATAAAAAAAAGTCCGATGATTTGAATATCTTAAAAATATAAAAAGTTTCGAGCAATTTTCTAAGTAGTTTTCGTACTTTTTAAAAGAATACACAAAATAAGGGGTTTTCCACACATATTTCATTTTGCACTATTAAACAAAACTTATTAAAAAGACTCCGGCATTTCTGGATATCCTTTCCCATAAAAGTAACATTTTACCCATTGGCAAGATAGGTCTTGTTTTATACTTATTAATTATTATTAAGCAAATTATACTTTTTTCTTCCTTTTTTAATTTGTCGTTTGCTTTTTTAAAAAGTAATCTAGTAACTAACCCATTTCCAATCATCCATTTTAATTTTTTTTTCTGTTTTTTTTTTCCTGGCGAAATGGGTGTTGTTTTAGGATTGATGACGTGCGCAACTTATCTGGACGTCATCACACTTTTCAACTGTGTTCAAGAGTAATAGTAAACAGTACGCATGCGTCGTCATTGCATGCGTTACTATGGTGACAGCTTTTTCTTTTATTTTTACTAGCAGGCATTTTTAATGTATTTATATAATAATTTAAAGTATTTTTATATTTCTTTTATTATTAACTTATAATTACTGTCTTGGAGGTGATTTTAATATAAATACTGAAGAAGGGAAAGTATTTTGTGACGTCTTGAAACACGTACGTAGACAGGATTTGAAATACCAATACGACGAACATCAATTGAGACAGTTTTTGCAACCCATGATTTGAAATGATTTCAAAAAAGTACGAAAATTACTTTGAAAATTGCTTGAAACTTTTTAAATTTTTAAGGTATTCAAATCGGACTTTTTTAGTTACCAAATACAATTTACTACAAAATTAAGAATTTTTTTTTTTCCTTTACTTTTTCCCGCGCATGCGCAGTATAAAAGAAATAGTTTAATTACCCATATCTTTATCACTTTTGAAGTAAGAATTTTGTAACTAATTTTGAATTGATCTAAAAATATTGTTTAATTTTATTGAATATTTTTAAAATTGTAGCAAACAAACATAAGACAAAAAAATTAGTTCATGAAACAGTTCATATCTTCATAAATATTTAAGCTAGGCTTAAGAAATTTTGAGTAATTATTGCATATAAAAACCAAAATAACTGTCACACGTTACAAATCTATAGCTAAATTTTTATAGCATAGTTAGTTTAAGAACATTATTTTCCGTTTTTAATTTATTGTCAGATCCTCAAACATTTAAACTTCATTGATATGTAAGAGAAATCGTATGATCTTCTGAAGTTATAAAATGAGTTAATTTGATTTTTTTTATCAGATGTTCACGCACGTATAAAAGTTTTTTTTTTCATTTTGGATTATATTTCAAAGATAACTTATTGAAGACACACAAAAAAAACAAAAAAAAACAATTAATGCATAATATTAGCAAGTTTCATTTATGTCACAATAGTTCGAATAAAGCAAAACAACCCAAGCAGCAAAATAACTTTGACCTCATAGGACCAATATACAGGAATCTTGTGCTCATATAGGTCCCATATTGAGCCAATTTTGAGCCCAACTGGGGCCAAGGTAAAATTTTTACAAGAGAATGAGAATAAAGCCAAAAATAGGTATAGAAATGGACATAGTTTTGGTTTTATAAACAAAAACCTTCTTCAGCGTCTAAACACCAGGTGGCAATAGAGAAGTAACAATAGAAATACATACAAAGTCGTTTAACCAGTAAGGAAAGAGAATTATTTACCGACCTATATTTTTGGGAATCCTTCCGTATTTATAAAAATTCAAATAATTTAGCTAATGATCTTCCAAGAATCCCATCCTTTCCCGACTCGATGTTTAGAAATTTATTTTAATTCGATTTCTACATTTTGCACTCTAGGGTTCCCCTCTAAATCGTCTTCACACCCGTTTGTTATTTCCTTTACTATCCAGCTCAAGCTTGTGACTTTTTCCTTACTCATTAAATCACTTTTTACGTGTTTGTCTCATTTCTTTCTACTGTCATTTGGTGTGTTTAGACACTGAGACTTCTTCTTGTTTATAAAACCGAAACTACAGTACAGTGGTGTAAGAAATAAAGAGAATTTGCAAACTTGGTCGATTATCTCGAGAACTACTGGACCGATTTTAATGAAATTTGATGTGTTCATACATTGATACAATACAAGACAAATAACCATTCAACAATTGTAATACGCATGCATGATCGCGCGCAACACTCGTTGGAGTCGGAAGGCATAAAACAGTTGAACAGTCGGTTGCAGAATAAACAAACAAAATGGGGTAATAGGGGGTATGGTCCCCTCTTACAGATATACAGGCCTTGAATCGTGATTTCATATTTGAAATACCATGTTTGAAATTTGACAGTTTATCATTTCCTGTGGCAACTAGTACGACTAGTTCAGCAACGCTGTTTTCATTCCCCGGATGGTTCTCGGAGGAGGGTAGCGAGTTGCAATTGATCTCCCAACAGCATTCCAGGCATGTTATATAGGGTTGAGGTCTGAGATCTGGCTGGCCAATCCATTCGGCGAATATCCTCACTTTCTAGAAATGCGTCGACCAAAAGAGCTATATGTGGCCTCACGTTGTCGTCCATTAAAATGAACTCAGGGAGAACTGCGCCCCTGAGAAAGCGAACATAGCATCCAAGACCTCACACCAGTCACAGAGCCTCTTTCAAAGACATGGAGAGGTGTGCGGCCATCTAACACAATGCCTCCAATTCGATAAAATATGGAAATTCTCTTAATTTACTTCACCAGTGTAATTCATTTTTGTGCCTTCATTTGGGAGTCATAATGGGAACCAGTGCATGAGGACAGATTGCTTGGCTCGCAGGAGCGTGATGCATATTTGGTCCCAAAGTCGGCTACTGAGCCAAAAAGGTAGGGCCTGCGAAAGCGGGGGCAAAAAACTCCAGGGAGTTTCCTCAGAGAAACGAATGGTGCGGGCCAGCACAGTCCAGTAGATGCGTTGAAGTTTGCCCGACACAGTGTGGGTGGGTTGTTGTTGTAGTTCATTTACGTCGCACTAGAGCTGCACAATGGGCTATTGGCGACGGTCTGGGAAACAGCCCTGAGGATGATCCGAAGACATGCCATCACAATTTTGATCCTCTGCAGAGGGGATGGCACCCCTGCTTCGGTAGCCCAACGACCTGCACGCGAAGTCGATCACTTTAAGGTAGCACAGTTTAACGAGGACCCATACCGCACACCATCGGTCTCTACGCAGACTGATCCAAGTGGTCACCCGCCCTCACACTGACCGCAGCCAGTGATGCTTGACTTCGGTGATCTGCTGGGAACCGTGTCTTAACGATCAGTCCACTGCGGGACCAGTGTGGGTGGGAGGGGGACTGCCAGTAGTTTTTAAAGGCAGCGCTGACAACAACGACCCCGTGAGCCCAGGAGAACGCCTGGTGTTGTGGCGTAGTTGGGTGGCGTAGAGCAGATGAGGGGTGTTTCGAGTACCCCCTGCAAACGTGTGTGGGAATATTTATGCCGGCGTTCCCCCACGAATTCATAGCTGTACCTTCATTTGTGCTTTATTCACGTTGTTTTGCTTTATTCTGTGCAACACAAAGTATACCCGTTTCGATAAGCCAATGTTTTGTTCAACACATTATGTATTTTACAACACACAAGCAGAGAAGAAAAAAAAGAAATCTAACCTCGAACGTAGGCGAGCAGAAGAAGGAAGAGTGTCTTCTTCCAAACCATGTTAGAGAGGCTGGACGGACCTCGTTCCTCTGGGGACCGTCGCTACTCTCCTCGCCCTCCACCACATCCTCCTCCTCCCTGCAAAAAAAAAGAACAAATACTTACAATTATTCGAATTCTTGTGTTTGTAACTATATTTGTCATGTTAGCATAAATCAGAGTGCGTAGCCAAATCTTTCAACAAAAAATAAGAATCATTTAAATACTTTTTAAGCACTATATACTTTAACAAAATGCAAAACAATTTTCAAAGACTTTACATGATCATGATAAAATAAGTAGTTTCTGTCAAAGAACTATTTTTTTATTATATTAGCTATTATAAAAGCTACCAGTCTTTCGGATTTATTTCGGAGAAAATTGCTTAAAATCCTTATGGACAATGCATAATTTACAATAAAATTTTGTTCAATAGGCCTTTGGTGCCTGCAACGCTTATAAGACATCTTGAAACTAAACACCCACATCTGAAAGATAAGAGCATTAGTTATTTTGAAAGACATTAAAGAAGCACATCAAGTAGGTGACTTAAACAAACATGCGAAAACTGCTTTCAGGACTGATGACACTGGAAAACCACACAACATTGATGAAAATCTAATTAAACTACGTATGACAGAAATAGTTGTCTAAGCAAGAAGATGCGGCGAAGAAAGTTGCAGCCGTTCAACATTCCAACAACACTATATCTGATAGGCTTCATAAGATTTCAAAACATACTGAAGATACATTAATAAGTAGTTTGGAGCCACGACGGTTCAGGGGATAGAGCGTTCGACTTCCAGTTCGAATTCCGTCGATGGATGGTCGATACGAATTCCCATCTGGCTTGCACCGTTCACGGAAATATTCTCTGTGGTAGATGGGTTAGAGTCCCCTTGCCGTTAGGCTAACCGTGAGTGTTTCTAGTTGTCTTCCTTTCCATGTAACGCATATGCAGGTTAGTTCTATCAAAAAGTCCTCCGCGAAGGCAAATTTCTCCCAATACTTAATCCAGGTGTTCCCTTGTCTTCTGGATTGGGTTCAAAATTACAAGGCTACGTAGTTGAACATTAGTAGTCGTAAACCCAAAAATTGGGTCGGCTGTTCAACGACGGTTATAAAATAAAATTAGTAGGTTGCAATATAGGACTTCATTTGCAGAACAACTTAATAAAAGTACAGACATCGTCGGAGTGTCAATCTACTTGTATTTGAAAGATAACCTTTCGGAGAATCGATCGAAGATGATTTATTTCTCTGAGCATCTCTGCAAACCTACAAGGCCATTTGAATTGATTGATGCTCTTATAGATTTCTACATCATTCCATCTTCTACATCAGTGATTCATGTTGAATTATTGCATAACGGTTATTAATGTGACTCATTTGGCGGTATATTCGATAAACTCAATGCGTTTTTCAGTTGCTTACAAAGGAAAAAACAGCATCACGTTCACAGTGAGAGACAAAATTCCATCACTAGAAAACAAATTGAGCTTCTGGCTTAAATGAATGCGACACAAAAAACGAATTCTTTTCTCTATTAAATGTACCCCTCAAAGAAAATGAGTTGCAACAAGTAACCACAGATATACGAAAAAATATAAATGAACCTTATTGAACTTCTTAAATACTTTGAAAAATATTTTCTAAAAGATTTCCGGGACATCGTCTGGTTACAGAGTCCATTCGCTAATTGGACCAAACCATCAATGTTAAACTGTGACAAAGTTTGTGAATTTTATAGACATTGTAAATTTATCCTCACTGAAATATAGGTTTAAATCAGAACAGTTGGATTGGACTAATGGATGAATATCCAGCAGTAGCGGAGAAACCTATCAGAACTCTGATCTCATTTCTCTCGACTTATTGATGTATTGATGGTTTACCAATTTATGTGTACACCAAAAACAGATTCTGAAGTAGACTAAATTCTGCTTCAGAGCCCCTGCAACGCAGTTTCGGTCACTAGCTTGTCAACCGATATGTGACGTCAAAGCCACAAAATTTCCACTAAACGCTAAAGGCCTGTTAATATGATCCAAGTTCTAGGACGAAGATTGATTGAAATAGATGGAAACTTGTTTTGCTTTGAGCTTGGATCGTGTAAACGATCATCCAAGTACTTGGTTTCAGTCCTTGGACGATAGTAGAGCACATTCTACTTTCCATCCAAGTTTTTCCTCCATTAACCAATCAGCTTCTTAAATTTTCTTACGTCAACAAGCAGGAGTCAGACTGTGTGATTTTGTTGTTTGTTTTCATATATTTTAGTCCAAATAAATTAATCTCTTATAGTCTATTTGTTTTATTATGATTTTATTTGAATTTATTCAGTAATTTTAAATTCATGTTTAAATTCATGTTAGTATGATTACGTATGATTTTATTGTGTTAAATATGAACAATTCGCAAGTTTTTCTTCCGACCAAACAGTGACATTCAAGAACTTAAATAGTGTCGACGAATAATCTTAATTCTTGCAGAGAGAAATTTCCACCAATTTCTCGAATTCAAGAACTTAGACCGCGTAAACAGGCCTTAAAACGCGTTCCTCGGAAACGCTTTCAACACGCTCCTTTCCGAATAAATTTCTTTAAAATAGCATTCTGCGGCAGACAAAATACAAGTTGAAAAGTTTTTTTATTTATAAACTACGACGAAAATTATCACGAGTAAAACTTCTTTATTTATCATTTTAACTCTAAATATTATACTCATTTTAAAAGCATAGACGGCTAGTTTGTTCTTTAAACAAAATAGTATAGATAAAGAGTTATTGAAAAATCGATAAGAAAATCGTTTTATTTTCTTCCATTTCTCGAAGCCTTTATATAAGATTTTAACAACGATAGCGTTCTAAAAATCAAAATTCACTTTTACTGATGCAAAAAGATCTCACTTCAGTACCTTTCTGCATCAGTACAAAATTTCAGTGGATATATTATTAATTATATATTGTTCGCTTCGTTAAATTTTTGTTGTAGCAGTCGGAACCTTAGTCATCAAACCTTGTCATGTTTTATTTAACAATAAAAGTTCTCTTAAAACCACTTTAAAATATAATAATTAAAAATTACAAATGCCCTTGTTGCTTATGATTTTAAGTTGATACAGCTCTCAAAAGTATAAGCAAATGAAAACAGTATGAGCGTCGTCGGCGGGGCAGGTGGGTACATGCCCTTCCCCCTCAATAATTAGAAATCTCTAAGAGTACCCCTCAATATTTCAAACAAGAAAATTTTTAAGAATCGACATCGATTGAAATTCATCAAAGTTAAAATTCGAAATCTCTTAAAAGTACCAACTTCTCAATATTTCAGACAAGAAAATTTTTTTGAATCAAAAATTCATTTAGGTTAAAAATGGAAATAATCTTTTAATAAAAATGGGAAAGAAATATAAATAATCAACATTTTTTCAAATATTTAGCAGACATAAGAATTTTTTTCTATGCGAAATTAAGAGTGCGTATTNCTGATCTCATTTCTCTCGACTTATTGTTGTGAAACTGGTTTATCAATTTAAGTGTACACCAAAAACAGATTCTGAAGTAGACTGAACTCTGCTTCAGGGCCCCTGCTACGCAGTTATGGTCACTAGCTCATCAACTGATGTGTGACGTCAAAGCCACAGAATTTCCACTAAACGCTAAAGGCCTGTTTATACTAGCCAAGTTGTAGGACGAAGATTGATTGAAATAAACTTGTTTTGCTTTGAGCTGGAATCGTGTAAACGATCATCCAAGTACTTGGTCCAAGTCCTTGGACGACAGTAGAGCATATTCTACTTTCCATCCAAGTTTTTCCTCACTTAACCTATCAGCTTCTTAAATTTTCTTACGTCAACAAGCAGGAATCAGATTGTGTGATTTTGTTGTCTGTTTTCATATATTTTAGTCCAAATAAATTAATCTCTTATGGCCTATTTGTTTTATTATGATTTTATTTGAATTTATTTAGTAATTTTAAATTCATGTAAGTATGATTACATATGATTTTATAGTGTTGAATATGAACAATGCGCAAGTTTTTCTTCCGA
This sequence comes from Parasteatoda tepidariorum, assembly GCF_043381705.1. Lineage (NCBI taxonomy): Eukaryota > Metazoa > Arthropoda > Arachnida > Araneae > Theridiidae > Parasteatoda > Parasteatoda tepidariorum. The sequence continues at coordinate 7,316,938 of NC_092204.1, forward strand.
CCCATCAGTGATATTCAAGAACTTAAATAGCGTCGGCGAATCATCCAATTTCTTGCAGAGAGAAATTCCACGAATTTCTCGAATTCAAGAACTTAGACCGTGTAAACAGGCCTTTAAACGCGTTCCTCGGAAACGCTTTCAACACGAAAACTGCATTCCGGATCTTGCTCCTTTCCGAATAAATTTCTTTAAAATAGCATTCTGCGACAGGCAAAATACAAGTTGAAAAGCTTTTTTATTTATAAACTACGACGAAAATTATCACGAGTAAAACTTCTTTGTTTATCATTTTAACTCTAAATATTATACTCATTTTAAAAGCATAGACGACTAGTTTGTTCTTTAAACCAAATAGTATAGATAAAGAGTTATTGAAAAATCGATAAGAAAATCGTTTTAGTTTCTTCCATTTCTCGAAGCCTTTATATAAGATTTTAACAACGATAGTGTTCTAAAAATCAAAATTCACTTCTACTGATGCAGAAAGATCTCACTTCAGTACCTTTCTGCATCAGTACAAAATTTCAGTGGATATATTATTAATTATATATTGTTCGCTTCGTTAAATTTTTGTTGTAGCAGTCGGAACCTTTTCACAAATTGAAGGGTTATTTATTTTAGCTAAATAAAAATATAGTCATCAAACCTTGTCGTGTTTTATTTAACAATAAAAGTTCTCTTAAAACCACTTTAAAATATAATAATTAAAATTTACAAATGCCCTTGTTGCTTATGATTTTAAGTTGATACAGCTCTCAAAAGTATAAGCAAATGAAAACAGTATGACGTCGTCGGCGGGGGGACGGTGGGTACATGCTCTCCCCCCTCAATAATTAGATGTACCCCTCAATATTTCAGACAAGAAAATTTTTATGAATCAAAAATTCATCCAAGTTGAAAATGGAAATAATCTTTTAATAAAAATAGGAAAGAAATATAAATAATCAACATTTTTTCAAATATTTAGCAGACATAAGAATTTTTTTCTATGCGAAATTAGGAGTGTATTTTAATTTCGTCCCCCTCAAAAATTGGATCCATGGGTAGCAAATTTATAATTAAATACAGTACAATTTTGTACGTCATGTAATATTTTAATTTTATTTTTCCATTCTATGAGCTTAATTACACATACTCATACAATTTTTGTGTGTGTCCGCATACCTAAAGCCCTGGATACGCAGCGACACGCCGCCATCTTGGTGACAGCAACTCTTCCGAGCAGGTCAAGAGCTCGAGATTGTTTTCGTTTACATTTATATTGAAAACCCTATATATATATTCGCACACATTATTATTATTAAATTCTTTTTTCTTATTATTAAATTCTTTCGAGAAATTCTCTTTTTCTTCAAGATGTCAGTTCAAAAGTAGGTTTGTGTACAATACGCAAATTAAAAAAGATATCACCTCAAATAACTTTTGTTCTAATAATCGGATCTTCACAAAATAATTAACGCTAACTGCTATTTTAGATATAGAAACAGAAAAAAAAATTTGCTATCTTCGAACAAGCATACCGTTTTATTTTCAACGGACTAGAATATTTCTTCATCAAAATATGAAGGAGGAAACCCGCAATTTACAAATTAAGTTCTCAATAGTTTCTGCAGGAAAAGCTTTACTCACAAAAAGTGCTTTCAATGAAATGAAATGAATGTAGGGTTTAATGACATATGGTCTAACTAAATAAAAACAAGCTGCACCAAGCAACACGCTTATACAAATTATAAAGTAAAGTACATAACTTATTTTTATAAAATACAATTAAACATTGACAAACAATCAAAGGTAATCAGCTCAAAGAGAAAATACAATAAAATGTTATGAAACAGGTAAAATGGTGCAAGAATAAGAATATACTTCTAAACGTGAATAAAGTTACGAATAGAATAAAACTTATATATTGCAAACTATGAAACGCCGGCATTCTATAGAATGTTTACGCATTGTATATAATGCTGGATGTTTTTAGGCAAGGTATGAAATATGAGAAGTATTACATAATTTCCCTAGGCATACAATACCTAGGCATTCTATAGAATGACAAATGCTTTTTAAGCAAAGTATGAAAAAAAACGTCCTGATGAGGTTATTATGCAAAATATGTGCATTTCTCAAAAATAAAAAATTTTATTCTGAAAAAATAATGAGAGTGCCATTAAAAAAATTTATTCAAAATGCGTAAAGAAGAATGAAAGTTGTATGAAACATAATTTATGCCTTGCTTATTAAGGGAAACAAAATTGATGATATTAAGGGAAATTCATAAACATAATTTACATTAAGAAAGCCAAAACATAATTTATGCCTTTCTCATTAAGGGAAATCGTGATATTCGAAACAAATAGGAGATGTATTTTATACTTTGCCGGTTTCTCATTTGGCATTCTANACATATGGTCTAACTAAATAAAAACAAGCTGCACCAAGCAACACGCTTATACAAATTATAAAGTAAAGTACATAACTTATTTTTATAAAATACAATTAAACATTGACAAACAATCAAAGGTAATCAGCTCAAAGAGAAAATACAATAAAATGTTATGAAACAGGTAAAATGGTGCAAGAATAAGAATATACTTCTAAACGTGAATAAAGTCATGAATAGAATAAAACTTATATATTGCAAACTATGAAACGCCGGCATTCTATAGAATGTCTACGCATTGTATATAATGCTGGATGTTTTTAGGCAAGGTATGAGATATGAGAAGTATTACATACTTGCCCTAGGCATTGTATACAATACCTAGGCATTCTATCGAATGACAAATGCTATTTAAGCAAAGTATGAAAAAAAAAACGTCCTGATGAGGTTATTATGTAAAATATGTGCATTTCTCAAAAATAAAAAATTTTATTCTGAAAAAATAATGAGAGTGACATTAAAAAAAATTGATTCAAAATGCGTAAAGAAGAATGAAAGTTGTACAAAACATAATTCATGCCTTGCTTATTAAGGGAAACAAAATTGATGATATTATCCATAAACATAATTTACATTAGGAAAGCCGAAACATAATTTATGCCTCTTATTAAGGGAAATCGTGACATTCGAAACGAATCGGAGATGTATTTTATACTTTGCCGGTTCCTAGTATGCCTAGGAAATATGTGAAATATAAATTGCTTCATACATTGCCGGCTAGTTTTAGGCATTCGATACAATGCCCAGGCATTCTATAGAATACCAGATTTCAAACTTTGCCGGTAACATATACAACTTAAAATACCAATAGCAGCAAAAATGCGAAATGCTAGAATGATGGGTTATACTTAAACAAATCCTCCATAGATAGAATGACCAAAAAAGGTAAGAAGAAGTAGATTAAAACGCGGATAAACGATTAAAATAGGATGAATCAAAAATAAAGCGCTACAAGTGTTGCATTAAGAAGTAGGTTCCCCAAATAGCAAATGAAGATGCACCAGTCTAGTATAACCAGCCAATTAAATTCGGAGCCGGGTAGGCTTACCATCTACACTATGAGAGCGCAGCACAGGCAAAGGGTTCAAATCGAGTTTGGCAGAGTGCTATTTATAATTGATTTTGGAATCCCATTGCTGTTGCCATATTGATCTTATAAACTGTCGAATATGTAATTTCATGTCTGAGAAAGTTACAGGCAGAGTTAAGGAGGTAGTAGCAGATCGTGGCTAAATCATTGTCAGGGATTCCAACATGACTTGGAACTTTGCAAAGCAAAATATCGAAAGCATTCTTATGGACATTAAATAACAAATGCTGTATAAAACACAAAATAGAATGAGTTTCACTGTCAAAACGTCCTAGTTGGCACAAAACGCTCACACAGTCCGTGTAAATGCAGCATTTCCGTGTCGAACCTGCTGATATAAGCCGCAATTACAATAGCTTCAACGGCTTTGACAGATTAATTCAATAAAGAACATTATGTGGTAGCACGTGTGGTCCACGTCACCGAATTTATACTTTTATAGTTGTCTGATATCAAGCACCTTATATAGGGAGGTATATATAGAGAATATATATAATAAATATATAGCGAGAGGATGAACTAATAGTATGAATTGGAAAAAAAAAAGGCGCGTGGTATCAGACAACTATAAAAGTATAAATTTGGCGGCAGGGTGGACCACACATGCTACCAAGCAATGTTCTTTATTGAATTTATCTGAAACAGCGAATATAAAATAATTAAATATTTAAACATGTGCAATAAACTATTTTTTTGTCCAAATAAAGCTATCAGTTAGAAATTATCACTGATGTTATTTTAAAAATGTGTGAAAAGCTGAATCGCTTATAAAAAAATTTTAAAACAATGACAAACGCTTAACCGATCAGAAAATTCCATTTCGCTTTTCCCTCATCCCTATTCAATAAATGAATTAATATTTGAAAAAAACTGTATTAAGTGCAAGTGTCATCCACTGCAAGTTTTAAAAGAATGTATTTGAACTTGAGTAGCTGAATGAAAAGTATTTTATTACGATTGAAAATTTGAACAAGATAGAAAAAGAGTGTGAACCAATAGTAGGAATTAAAAAGAGAAAATGATTTTTTGTAAATATGACGAATGGCCAAGCAAGATTTGACGAATAATGAAAATGTTTGGGAGGTCACAATGGCCTCTCATCCCGGTGCCACTGGGCACGGGAACCTAACAATGATAACACAATATGACACGCCAAGTTATGTAATAAGTGAAGAGGGTTAAAACATTTAAGGATGATGAAGCTAGAAAAAATAGTAATTTTAAAACATCTCATAAATATGGTGCAGTTTTGAGATCTCTACAGGGTTTTAAGTTCTCTTCAGGGTGCGCAGTCAAATCTTAAATAATAAGCACCTTTTAGGCACTATACACCGAAGAGCCATTACATTATGACCGCCCTGCTAATAACATGTAGGACCACCTTTAGCCCTCAAAACTGCTAGCACCCGCCTAGGCATTGATTCCACAAGGTGCTGATAGGTAGTCTGAGGTATCTGGTACCAAGCGCTCACCAACTGGTCCTGCAATTCCCTCACATTGCGAGGGGGTAGCGTGGCACCACGAATTTGGTTTTCCCAGTGGGACCACAAATGCTCTATTGGATTAAGGTCAGGAGAATTTGGGGGCCAAGACATGACTTGAAAGTCACTGGAATGTTCCTCGAACCAATCCATGACGATTCGACCCTTATGACATGGTGCATTATCCTGTTGGTAAACACCATCCCCCGCAGGAAAAACTGTTGCCATGAATGGGTGAACCTGGTCTGCAACTATGTTCAAGTAGCTTACAGACGTCAGGGATTGTTCTATGAGGATTATGGATCCTAATGTGCCCTGTTCCTGGGCGAGAAACCATGAAAACTTGGGCGAGCCCATTGTTATAGATGGAGGGTGGTCATAATGTAATGGCTCTTCGGTGTATACATTAAAAAAATGTAAAATAATTTTCAAAGATTTTGCATGATCTTGATAAAATAATTAGTTTCTGATAAAGAACTATTTTCTTGGTTATAATAGCCACTATAAAAAAATAGAGAAATTTTTCTGTTCAATGACAGAGGGTAGAAAATTAAGCCTGGAATTAAGAATATCTTGCAAAATGCAAAAGAGTTGCACATGAGAGCGCAAGAATCTCACCGAACCCTGCTCAATATACGCACATGCTGACCCGCAAATATTTCATTAAAAAGTAAAATGATTGACGCTTTCATAAGCTACAGACCGACGGTACGCCAAAATGCATAGTATTAGAATGAATTGTGAAAACGCTGAATAGAACAATGTGAAAGCCACGCTTTTGCATAATACGTGGCGAAAATCAACATGGTAAAGAAAAAAAAATCTCATTTTCGAAAATGGAAAACTAAGCACTTTTTAAAAACATCCCATAAAAAAGCACCTTTAACGGCTTTTAAAAAACGAAAATTGAGAATAAGAACTTCTAAGCACTTTTTAAAAACGCTACGCACCATGTCTCTCAGGGAAAAACATTCTAAAGGAAAAATTCGGGAAACTTCTCTAAGGGAAAATTCGAACCTATGAAACATCCCCAGTTGTTTGAGCAGTTGAGTTAGGAAAGTTAATCTCGGACAGCGACAGCAGAATTAACGACATACGTTTTAGGCTTGGACACCAGAATAAGTATCTAATCTTTGTATCACGGGTTTAGGCATCGAAATAGTTCTTGAGATATCGAATTTTAAAAACACGACTTTTTCAAAATTCGATTTCTCAGGAACTATTCGACTGATTTATCTCAAATTTAGCATTTTGAAATTTAAAATTAAATTCTTTAAAATGATGTAAAAAATGTATACCTTATAATTTAACATTTTTTGACCATTATTAAATTTTAAAAAAATTTACTGAAAGTTATACTTTGCTTGGAAACATCTTTAAACAAGCGAGTTGACAAAAAATCTTCAATTTGCTTAAAATGCTATCGGGATACGGTGAAATATGCAAAAAAGTAAAATTAACATTAAGGGGTCCAAACTTTGGTCCTCTCTCTTGACAAACTATTAGGGCCATATTTTCCGTATTGCTATGACCCCCTACATTTTGGGAATCTGAAATCCAAATCCGTCGTTAAAAAATGTATTTTTATTCAGAGAAAGTACGTTTTTATGCCAGATTTTGTAACTTCAAATATTTTAAGTCACCCTCACAACTGTTTAATATTTAGTTCTAAAATGTGAAGAACCGATCATTAAATCAAAAATTATTCAGGATGGTCAGTTCTTTTATTTTGCGCGCTAGTCATGCTTTCTTGTAACAAACTTGCTTCTTATTTATCTTGTTCCTGTTCCTTTTATTTGTTATATTTTCTTGATGTTAATGAATTAACCCGATGGTTAACCTTTCACCGTCCTCAGTTGAATACACTGAAGTCCATGATTATCTAAAATAAAAGTTTTTAATTCCTTTTCCTCCCTTTTTACTATTTCTTCTGAAGTAGAATAGTTTGGCCAGCTTCCAAATCGATTAGTTGCTTTAGCATTATGCGCGCAAACATTGTTTAACAGTTCATTTTAAAATGTTTTCATCCATAACAATTTGAATGCTTCATAAATTGATTTATAAAATCAAATTTAGATATAGTGATCTGGAAGCCAACTTGCTTTGTGTTTATGATTTTATATGACTGTCGCAAATTCTACTAATCACCTTTTAATGTTTTGAGGAATAATTTTATAATGGTATTTACAATCTTGGATGAACATGATTTTGTATTTTGTTCTGTCTGTGCAACTGTGATTCCGCGAAGTTTCTATAATGTATTTTTGAACAGTTGCAATACCTACTTCATAGGACGTTATAACGCAGAAGAAATTTTTCATCGCTAATTCCCTTTCACTTCCCTATATAATTTAAAATATTAAAAAGTGAGTTCGGACAAACCTAAACAGGGTGCGTAACCAAATCCTTCAACAAAAATTAAGCACCTTTTAAGTACTTTTTAAGCCCTATGCACATTAACAAAACGCAAACAAATTTTCAAAAATTTTACATGATCATGATAAAATAATTAGTTTCTGAAAAAGAACTCTTTTCTTGATTATACCAGCCATCAGATCGAGAGATTTTTCAGTTCGAAAAAAGAGGGTGGAAAATGAAGCCAGAAATTGAGAATATTTAGCAAAATGCAGCGGGGTAAGAGTGCAAGAATAACTCCCATCGAATTCAGCTCAGTAGACGCACATGCGGACCCACAAATATTTCATCAAACATGCAAAATGATTGGGGCTTTCATACGCACCGGAACGATGGTACGCCGAAATGCATTGTGTTTGAATGAATTGTGAAAACGTTGAGTAGAACAATGTGTATAGCACGCCTTTGCATAATACGTGGCGAAAATCGACATGGTAAAGAAAAAAAAAATCTCAATTTCGAAAAGGGAAAATTAAGCACTTTTTAAAAACATCCAATAAAAAAGCACCTTTAAGGGCTTTTAAAAAAACGAAAATCGAAAATAAGCACTTGTTGAAAACGCTACGCATTCTGCTAGAGTAGGCCATGAAGTTTCAAAAACTAAAAATGAAAACAAATTATGAGAGGATAATTTAGGATAACGCAATGGAGAAGCAAAATACTGCACTAATTAATTGACATATTTGAGGTCACCCCCTCCAAACTTTAAGATTGAGTTCTAGAACGTGATCAAATGTTATTCAAGGCGGTCCGTTTTTTATTTTGCGCACTGTACATCCAAACTCGGAAAAGGATTTTATCCTTTTTTGGAGATACATACAATCCTAAATAGAAAAGAAACCCTCCTAGAAAGTGAAAAATTGTTGTTGAATTTTTTATTTTGAGCATAGCTCCAAAATATGCACTTAAGGAAATAGTTATAGTTTGAAATAAACATTCTCAAAAATGAATTTTAGTTCAAGAAGCTTTATTTACGCTTGAAATAAGAAACCGTCATATGAATAAGAAAATTAAATGTTATTTTTCAGTAAAATGTCATTTTCCTCTCATACATAAATTAAGCATCATCATATCTAATAATCTCTCTATAGCTCTATACTTTTACGCAACCTGCGTAAATCAATGAGATGAATCAAAACAAAATATTGTACGATTTGTTTGTTTATATGAAAAGTTTTATTTTAAATTCTGACCAACTAATGCAGGGTGTGTAACTAAATCTCTCATCAAAAAATAAAAACCTTTAAAGTACTTTTTAAGCATTCAAAACAAATTTTTAAGTACTATATACATTAACAAAATACAAAGAATGTCACATGAGTAATACAGGGTGCGTTGTCAAATCTTTCAACAAAAAATAAGCACCTTCTAAGCACTCAAAAAATATTTTTAAGCACTATATACATTAACAAAATGCAAAGAATTTACATGAAATAATTTACAAAGAATTTACACGATCATGATAAAATAACTAGTTACTGATAAAGAACTCGTTTCTTGATTATATTATCCACCATAAAAATAACGAGAGATATTTCAGTTCAATTTCAGAGGGTGGAAAATGAAGCCTGAAATTGAGAATATTTTGCAAAATGCAGCAGAGTTGCACATGAGAGTGCAAGAATCTCACCGAATCCAGCTCAGTAGACGCACATGCGTATTCCATCAAATATGTAAGATGATTGGCGCTTTCATAGGCTATAGANATTGTGGTTTAATGAATTGTGAAAACGTTGAATAGAATAATGTGAAAACCACGCTTTTGCATAATACGCAGCGAAAATCGGCATGGTGAAGAAAAAAATCTCATTTTTGAAAAAGGAAAATTAAGCACTTTTTAAAAACGCTACGCACGATGTCAGGATGCGTAGCCAGATTTTTCAACAAAAACTAAGCATCTTTTAAGTACTTTTAAAGCACTCAAAAAATATTTTTAATCACTTTACAAAACATAGTAAGGATCTGTGCAGTAATAAAAATCATTTTTTTCCCATCGTTTAAAGTTTTTAATTTATAAACAAAAAAACGATAAAATTCAAAAGCATTTTCAAAAAATTTAAATAATCATGATAAAATAACCAGTTCTTGATAAATATTGGAGATGTAATTGTGAGAATCATGCTTTTTTTATAATTTAGAACGACAATCGACACGGCAATGAAAAAATCTCTTTTTAAAAGATAGAAAATTAAGCAAGCTTAACAAACCCAGAATAAAAAAAGAAGCACCTTTAAGGGCTTTTAAAAAACGTAAATCTAAAATAAGCACCTTTAAGCACTTTTTTAAAAACGCTACGCCCCCTGTCACTATCTCTCAGCAATCCTTTTTCAAATCATTTAGCGATCTCAGCACCTAACTTAACACCTAATTAACTGAGCACCTAAGTAATATGAAAAATTCAAAATAAAACTACAACTACATACATGTGTTTAGATACCGAAAATGGAAATTCAAATAAAAAAAAAAGCGTTAGATTTTTTTCTTTTTATTTATTCTTTTACTTTTTGCCCTGTTACATGCCTAAACTTATAAAACATAACTTATAAAGGAAAAAAAATTAGAAACTACACAAGTTTAAAAATTAAAATTAAACGCCAAAAGGGATACTCATATTGAAACATTTTAAAAATTCTCTAACTTATTCTCTTCATTTTTCCCTGGGGTAACGTGAGTTTAAATTATTAAATTCAAGCTGGAAATAAATTTTAAATAACGTATACATGTTTTAAAATTCAAACAGCAAAGATTTAAATTGAAAGGTAATTCTATGCGATTATTGAAATGAAAACTGAATTATTGAAAGGAAAATATAATCTAACGTCATACGCACGCACATTTCAAAAAATGAATAAAAGTAACAAAAAAAGCAATAAAGTAGCAATTGAAAAAAAGAAGCATTAAGAGTTTACTCAAATATCCAAAAGGATAAGGAATAGTTAGTGCTACGTAGATTAAAGAGAAAAACAACATAAAAAAAAAGAAAAAAAACTGCTGCCTCCGTAATGTCATAGCATAACGTGATTATTACTTTTTTTTAACGTCTCGAATTTGTTTCCGTAAAATTTAGTTTGTATTAAGTTGAAACGATGTAATCGAAACAATACTGAATATTATTAAACAGTTAATCACCTTATTTTTATTGTTAAAGAGAAAGGATATAGTTTGTTTGGTGCATTACAAAAAAAAAAAGTTTTTTTTTCNGGGGGGGGGGTCGGAACTGTGATTTAGAATACATAAGGTACGAGTATATTATTTTAAAATTTGTTTTAGGTAATTTTCCCAACTATATGAATAAAATTTTATATATATATTTATAATTTTATATATTATAATTAACTATTAGGTACAGAGAATGAAAGAACATCCATGCCTTGCACGGGAGTCGAACCAAGAATCTTTCGGATGCAAGATTCCTTGAACCCTGCACAGGGCGGTCGGCATATTTATAGATATTATAATTATTATTCTCTTTTTATGGATATTTCTATTTATAGATATCAGAATAGAACTTAAATCTAACGTGCAATCAGTTAAAACCCATCATATTATATTTATAACGATTATATTGATTATATATTTTCTCTGGGGAAATGAATCAGCTGGAAATAATGAATAATGAAAAGTGTAACTAATAGTAAATTTCTATGATTTAATATTTAATTTTCAACTTTAAGCTAATTTTCAGAAAATGTATTTGAAATCAAGGAATATTACCTCGAAATAAAATATGTTCACCATAGTTTACTAGTTCTGTTTTTAAGATTTCAAATGTTCCATAATTCAAAAATATTTCAAGATTTTTAAGAATTATTGTCATTTTTATAGCTTTCATTCAGTGATTTACAAATAATAACACTCAAGTTTCATTAAATAGTTCACATGAGAATATAAAGTTCATAAAGTAAAATAAAAATCGTGCAATTTTTTCAATATAAAATAAATCTTCAATAGGTCGATCATAAATAAATCATAAAAAATGATTCAATGAATCAATCATAAAAAATGATTTTAACATTTCATCATATTGACGTTTGGTGATTTCTTCTTCATCTTCTTCGTCTTCCTCACAATTTATTGAAGTATCTATACATATATTTCTCTTACACGGCGACAAAAAAAGCCTCATAACAACTCCCCGAATGGCAACGCTAGAAAATCGATCAATGATTGCCGCTAAAAATGTCACATGCCAAATCTAGCAGAGATGGCTCAACATATAGCGCTTTTAAAAACGGAAACTGAAATAACCAGAGAGAGTTTAAGCTAGGCAGAAGTGAGTAGTCTTTGTCGATAGATCTCTATTTTAGTATTTTGTCGAAAGCGCTTTTTTTCACGAATTTATATATTACGAATTTATTTGACGATTTTTGATTTATAACACGAATTTATTTGTTTTACTAGAATTTATTTGTTTATGCAGGTTTTTCCATTGCAGTTCGCTTATTTCAATTTTTAATAAACTTAATTATAGCCAAAATTTTAACCTTTTTAAAGAGATATCAGTTTTAGAAATTTTATCTTAAGATTTTATACTATAGCACATTTCTAATAGGTTTAACGAATTACATGTCATTTATTTGATCTCAAATTTATTTTAATGACTTAGTATTTACTAAAAAGATGTAATTTTTTTTTTAAAAAAGTTGTTATGTGGATTTGAATGATTGTTTTGAATTCTTAGAATTTTGTGCATTTGCAATGTACCTAAGTTAGTAGCGAGCGAAGCGAGCTTTGTTTGCGAAGGAAGCCATATAAGATTGCGTAGCAATTTTCGGGGGTTGGCAGCGTTAGCGAGCAGGGGGCGCAGCCCACTAGTTGTTTTTATTTTCCTCATTGCCCAAAACATCTGATTCAGTTACTGTTTCTGTGGTTGCAGCTTCAAAAGCTGGATTGAAGCCTGAAATTGAGAATCTCTTGCAAAATGTAGCCGAGTTGCACATGACAGTGCAAGAATAATTCCCACTAAATCCAGCTCAGTACATGCACATGTGAAGCCACAAGCATTTCATCAAACATGTAAAATGATTGGCGCTTTCATACGCTATGGAATGAAATGCATTGTGTGTGAATGATTTATGAAAATGCTGAATAGAATTATGTGAATACCACACTTTTGCATAATACGTAGTGAAAATCGATATGGTAAAGAAAAAAAAAATCTAATTTTCTAAAAGGGAAAATTAAGCACTTTTTAAAAACGCCCAATAAAAAAAGCAGCCTAAAGGACTTTTAAAAAACAAAAATCGAAATTAAGCACCTTTAAGCACTTTTTAAAAACGCTACGCACCCTGCTTGTACATAAATTTTTGTTAATAAAACATTTAGAATTATATTATGGAATTATATATTTATATTATATTACTCTGTAGAAATAATTTTCTTTTTTAAAAAAAAATTCGATTTCCTATGTTATGAATAATTTTGCTCAATATTTGTGAACAATATTAATGAAAATACATTAAAAATAAGTGAAATTTTGAAGACATCATAAGTGCAAAATAATAATGACGGCAAAAATATTTTTTTTCCTGTCTGTCCGTTTGTTGGATATTTTAATACGTTTAAAAAAAAATTTACAGGCCATAACATATATCAAATTCAGTTTTAAAAAAAACAATCAAAATTTCCCAAAATGTGACATTTTGGCTTGAATCATTTTTAAAACCTCCCAACGGGAAAATGCCCATATTGTTTTGATGTTACTATATTATTTTCCAATTGTTATATTGAAGTTTATACTAATAGTTATTGAAAAATTAAAATCATAATTCCAGCCAAATACTTTTGAACATGAAAATATTGTAGATTATTTTATTTTTTATGCTCATAAATATTTATACGCACAATAATAAATAAATAAGTAATAATGTGATATTTCTTTGCAATTGGTTATAATACATAATAGGCATTATTTGTTTTTCACATATCAAATCAACCTGAAAAATTCTATGCATGTTTATTCATAAATATTTATTTTATTATAAATACGGAATTTTTGTAGTTTCAGAAAATATTTTTCGTAGAGGCAGCAAAAGTAATGTATTAGTATTTAAATATATTATATTTATAAGAATTTTGCCCAACACAAAATACAAATAACTTAAACAAAATACATAGAAGGTCAGATAGACGAATGCTTGATTTTCCGTTCGAATAAAAAATTTTAAAAATTCTATTTGTTCGAAAAAAAAATTTTTTTTCACTACCACTGAAAAAAATAAGCAATAGAGTGCCAGTATATTATAGAATTATCTTTTACAAGTCACATTAAAATATTTAGAGCATTTTTAGAAGTGTTTAGTATTGTGTCATATACCTATCACTTAAACAACATACTGAATTTAATTATTTTTATCTTGGACCACGTGACTGAGGAAGTTTCACCCAATAAGCTAGCTAGGCATATTGGCTACACCTTTTTCTGGGGAGAATATTATTTAAGGTTGAAAAAATAATATGCAAAATATAATTTATAAATAGAGATTATATCAAACGCGTAATAAATTAAAACCTTTCCCACAAAAAGTTAAAAATATTGAGAAAACAAGGATAAAGATATAAAAATTTCTCAAGGGAAAAGAAAAAAGTATTAAGAATGTTTTTAAAAAATACTTACAAATTTAAAAATTTTAGAATTAAAAAAAAATTGGAAAATAATATAAAATTAGGAAAAGATATAATACCGTCATCAGCTCACACGATTATATCAGGAAAAATAGTGCTTTCTAATATTGTTATTAATATAAGCAAAGCAAAATATATCAATACAATAGTGTTGTAAGAAGCACCAAAAAATTGAAGCGAAAATAAAACCCATTAAGCAAAAACGCAAGACAAAAATAAAAAATACAAAACAAAACAATCAAACAAAAATAAATAATAAAAATTCGAGAAAATATAAAATAAAACTCAAAATGTAATATATAATACAGACAATATTTATAATAAAAGGCATTATTCAAAAAACTTGTCCAGATTACAAAATATGAAAATATAAGTGTAAATAGAGGATGAAGAGAATCAACTAACGGTGCGTTCTTGCTGAAGTACAGAAGCACGTTTGATTTGTTAGTTACCTTGGATTGGCCCGAATCAGGATGTGCGCAAGGTAATAATATTATACTGGCTAATTCAAAGTTAAAAATTAATAAAGTTGAATGTTAATTATACAGTTTTAATTTAATAAAATTGAATTTATCGAAATTATTAACATTTTTATGAAAAAAAAATTCGAAAAAAAATTTATTTAAAATTTTTTTAAATTAAATATTCGAAGATTTTCAGACACGGAGTTTCCTGAATTGAATTTGCACACGGTAAAAATAAAAATTTTATTAACAAAGAATTTTTTTTATTTATAACATCCAATTAACTTAACGATTTTATATAGAATTTAATTACATTAGTTGGATATTGTTTTGTATTAGTTGGATCGTTTTTTATTAAATTTTGGAAGAGTTCGCCTACTTGGCTTTTCGATAAATAAACATTACTACAAATTCTTTTAATTCTATTGTAATTAAAAATTTGATTAAAAATGGTTTTTAAATAAATGTTTCTAGAAACATCAGAATTTCATGCAATTAGTTTATTAATATTAAATTTAAAATAATTTCTTCTATCGTATAAATCAAAAATGCGGATTATTTTCTTCTTTCTTAATACTTAAACACAAAAAATTAAATTGATATTATTGTCAAGATTGTCAGATTGGGTAAATATTATTTAACAAAATTGCATAATTTTGAAAATTAAACACAATTATATCATCAATAAATCTAAAAATAAAAATTGAAATTAAGAGTATAATTCTTTTCATAATAGTGTAAAAATAAGTTAGCTAAGAGCGATGAAGAATTAATTGTGGTATTTTATCAATTTGAACAAAAATATGTTTGCCATTGTAAAGATAATTATTATAAAGACAAATATTAATTAGTATTTCCCAACAATCAAAATTGCAATTAAGGATATTTTTATAATCATAGTAATAACTCAAAAGAACATCTTTTATATTAGAAAGGGGAATGCTATTAAAGATATCTTGGAAAAAATAAGAGATCTTTAGATTTAATAATGATTTAATTATCTTTAATTTTTAAAATTATGCAATTTTGTTAAATAATATTTAACCGGAGAATTAATCTTGCTTCGACGATAATATTAATTTTATTTTATTTTTATGGATTTAAGCATTAAAAACGAAAAAAAATATCTGCATTGTTGATTTATACGATAAAAAACATGATTTTAAATTTAATATGAATAAACTAATTACATGGAATTCTAAAACTCATAAAAATATTTATTTAATTATTATTTTTAATCAAATGCATAGTAATGTTGTAGTAATGTTTATGCAAAGAAAAAACAAATAGACAAACTCTCCCAAAATTTAATAAAAAAATAATATATAGATATCCAACTAATGTAATTAAATTCTATATAAAATCGTTGAGTTGATTGACTTGATTGTATGCTATAATTAAAAATTTCTTTGTTAACTAAATTTATATTTTTAGTAGTGCCTAATTAGTGTGCAAATCCAATTAGGGAAATCCGTGGCTAAAAATCTAGTATTTAATGAAGAATTTTTTTAAATATTTTCTTCAAATAATTTTTTTTTCTTTAAATGTTAATAATAACTCGCTTTAAATATTAAATTTTGAGTTTTCTGATTTTTATTATCTATTTTTGCTTCATTGTTTTGTTTTGCATTTCTTATTTTTATTTTGCAATTTTCGTTTATGAATTCTACTTTCGTTTCAATGCTCACATTATTGTATTGATATGTTTTGCTTTGGCTATATTAATACAAAATTAGAAAGCACTATTTTTTTCGGATATAATCGTGTGAGTTGATGATAAGATTATATCCTTTCCTAATTTTATTTTAAAAGTTATTTTATTTATTTTTTGAATGCTAAAATTTAATAATGATTTAATTATTAAATATGTAATGATTTAATTATGTAATGATTTAATATAATGATTTAATTATTCCATTAATAATGATTTAAAATTTTTTAAATTCGTAAATATTTTTTAAAAACATTTCTTAATAGTTTTTTTCCTTCTCTTTTGGGAAATCTTGATATTTTTCCCCTTGTTTTCCCGATATTTTTAACTTATTTAATGAGTTCAATGTACTTGCAGCTTATGCTTAGTAAATAAAACTTATTTTTATTTTACTTCGTTAATTTCTCTATCTCTCTCTTTATATATATATATATATATATATATATATACATATNTATATACACACACACATAAGGAGAAAGGGATAAACAGTTACAGTTTTTTTTTATTATAAGACACTTTTAGATTTAAAAAAAATTAAAAATAAACTATTGGTTTTTACAACTCCTTTCTAAAAGCGTATGCTAATGTACATTTTCTAAGTAGCAAATTTTGTAAACCCCTAAAAATTGCATAATTCCCTAAAGTGTTTCAAATCAAAAACTTCAATTAGGCAATTTTCAGAAAAAGTAGCAAAGATAAACTTCAGTTAGCTTTCTTAACGGACAGATTTTAAGGAAGAAAATGTTATAAAAATAAAAACGAATAATCTGGACGAACGATTATAAATAGCAACAAAGATGCAGTTAAGAGAAAGCCTGGGGACAGATTTTGGGCAAAATGTGCCTATAAATTCTAACAACTGATCAAAAATTTAACATGTCTCTAAATCTTTCCGACACGTCTACATTGACTGATTGGGAGCAATAACCCAAAATGACAGCGTTTAAAGATAAAAGGGAGAACTTTTAACAGTACTCAATAATTAACAAATTTTTATTTCAAAGTTTTTAGTCGATGTAAAATGAAATAAAAAATCCTTTAAACTTAAAAAAATGATAAAATTTTTAAGCAATCTTTTGCGCTATCTATAAAGTTTTCAAGACATAGAAAATATTTTAACCAATTAAGATAAATAAAATGCAAAAAGTATATTACATTAATAATTACAAACTTTAAATCGCCGCGATTTATACCGTTCGTGTTTAACATAAAATGGACTTCATTAAGAGCTTTTTACCATATTTAAATCCTGCTTTTTTTAAAATTATGTTTATATTATTCTTAAATTCATAATTTTGATTACAATAATTTAATTCGATTTTATATTTAATTCGATTTTAATAGTAATAACATTGTCTCGAATTATTTAAAAATAAAAAGTTACCGATTTTTTTTTTCCTTTTAATTTTAAAAAATGAAAAGTTTCAAGCTGATGACTACAAATGAGATTCACTTCACTCTTTAATAATGAATAATACTTTTCAGACTTAAACTAACAATGAGCTGAGTAAAAAAAAAAATAAAAAACTTTACTTATAGACACTTTCTTAACACTAGATTGCCTAAGGAAGTCATTTTGACTGCGTTTAATTTCAATTCGAAAAACAATTGTGTATATAATGACACAATTTCTCAGAATTTTGTGCAACATATAATTTTTTTATTGTTAATATTTACTACTAACTTGTTATGTAACTGCAAATGATATAAAAAAATATTAAAAATTAATTTTAAACAAATTTCTTTGCACAGTATTTATTCTTTTACAATCCAGTCATTTTGACTGCTTTTAGGCAATATATGTATATAGTTTCAGTCTTTCTAGTGTTAATTTAGGAGCTTTAGGTTAAAAAGAAAAGGAAAATAATTTTTTTTTAAAAGGAAAAAATCTAAAACGGATGCAGTTATTTATTATTTTTTAAATTACTTTTATTAACTGTTTATCGTTTCAGAGGCTGCGAAAGTGAACAACCAAGAACAAAAATCAATACATTATACATTAAAATTCTCTTAGTCGGTTTATTCAAATTAAAAGCACGAAAAAAGGAATGTTAGCGCTTTCAAAGTGCAAAGGTTCAAACGTGAGAAATATTTTTATTTTTATACATAAATTGTTTATCGGATATCAAATCACATTTTTATGAAACAATGACGTTTGACTGTTAAAAAGATTTTTCTTTAAGTATTTGAACTAAAGTTTGCTTAAAAAGGTTAAATTGCAATAAAATATTTACAAATATATTAAGAAAGATTAAAATTCATAAATTTAGTGACGGACTGCACAAATTTTAAATGCTTTATTATTAACGTTTCATTATTGATCATGGCTTTGCAAGTTAAACCTACAGGTGAAAATTAAATAAATAAAATCAATATAATCATGCATGAAATCAAATAAGTTTTTATTTATTTATGTCCAAGCTTTTAATATTCTAAAAAGAAATGAAAAAAAAATCCTAAGATATGATTCTAATGCTTACATACATTTTAAATTTTACGAACGGTAAAAAAGTCAGTGGAACTTGCCTTTAAAGCAATAATTTTCCTTTATCAATGTATATTATATTAATTAAAATTTACTGCATATTTTAATCTACAGTACAATAAGCAAGTTGAGAAGATTTACTATTATTATCATTTATTCATTCAGGGGAGGGAAAATGTCGTCAAGAAAATGGAGCTTTAAGTTTTACTATGTTAAACTCAATGCTGTATTCAAAAATGTTTCAAATCAATTTTCAACAATTATAGTTCAATAGATATAAGTATCAGTGCAACAAAGAATCCTATTTTTTTATGCTCTCTCATTTAATTTGATTAAATGCGGCGTTACTTTTTAAAGGATTTGATATACCATGTCGTTTCCTAATAATTAAGAACATAAAGCCATAGCTTCAACCAGATGTGACTAGTTTCTTTAATTATCCATTGCATTCAATTCAATGATAAAGCTAGTTATATATTAAGTAATAAAGCAATTTCTTCAACACATTCATTAAAGAAAAATTCAAGAATATATATAAGAGAATATCAAGAATACCAGAATATTTACTATCCATCACATAAATTATGATAGTTTTCATTAAATGTTTCAGTTACACATATACTTAATATTTTATAAATCCATACCAAACATGGAATTTTACATAAAAAAACATTTAATATCAGTGATCAATGTTTACATCCAAATTAATGGAAATGGCAAAAATCTGTGTAGCAATCAATAACAAGAAGATTAATTAAAAATGAAGGCAATTATTTTGAAAATCTGAAGTGATAAGGGTTAAAACAATGTGTTTTCATGAGCAGAATATTGGGTAATTCCTTTTTTATTTTTTAAAAAGGAACTAAATTGGGATCACAAAAGGATAGGGGTAAGGGGATGAAAAAGGTAAAAAAAAAAATCTTACCTCGATGAGTATGCCAGATGTACGAAACTAAAATAAAAAATAAAATCACACAAAATCCGAAATGTTATGAATTCATTAGAAGATAGCCGGTTCGACACTTTTTAATAAAATTTCGAGGCAAGGGGGGCGGCGGGAGTTTTCTTAATGAATCCAATGGGTGAGATTTTTTGACACATATATTTTTTCGAAAATGAATGAATTTGTTGCTTTTAAAATAATGGTTTATTGCAAAAAGAACTGAATTGTTTCTTCTTTCTATATTTTTTAATTGTAAGCCCCCCAATATTCGAACCGGCAAAAACTCGGTCTGCACGTTCCCGGCTGCGAGGAGGTCGGTTCCTGGCGTTTTGCCAAAGGATCTTCCCATTCTCCGAAAAGGAGAGGAATGCAGGGTTCTTTCCCTCTACTAGTCTTTTTCTTTTAAAATGAGGGAAAGAAATCAAATAAGATATCGTTTTAATCCACAAAAAAAACTGAGTAAACAGCACAAATTCACGTAAAATTCAAATAAGGCATGACAAAACTTACGCGACCCTATGAAGCTAAAATAAAACTCATTTCAGAAATGGAAAATGTGTTCTTTTTTATTATTCTATTTAGTGATTTCTTTAATGTGGTTTTTGACTTATTACCCCGTAAATTAAATTTAAAAGGAGAGAAATAGCTACAATTTTATGTACATATAAGTGCGTAGACAGATTTTTCAACGAAAACAAAAAATTAGCACCTTTTCAGTACTTTTTAAGCACTCAAAAAATACTTTTAATCACTTTCCAAAAAAAATTTTTTTTTTTTATTTGGATTTGTGCAGTAATAAAATTTATTTTTTCTATCATTTAAAAGTCCTTAATTTAAGAACAAATCAATAAAATTCACAAAACATTACATAATCATGATAAAATAACTAGCTTCTGATATATATTGCAGAGAAAATTGTGAAAATCATGCATTTTTTGTAACTTAGAACGACAATCGATACGGCAAAGGAAAAAAAAATCGCTTTTTAAAAGATAGAGAATTAAGCACTTTTTACAAACCCTAAGCACCTATATAT
>NC_092204.1:7337765-7361848 GCF_043381705.1 Parasteatoda tepidariorum
ATATATATACAAATAAATGTTTAAGTAGTAACAAAAATTCAAATTTTTATGAATAATGAAAAATAAGTTTGTATGAAATAACTGACAGATAGAATTATATTTCCTGATAACGTATCTTCTGAAAAAATAATTATTACAATACCTTTGTACTTTGCTCCAAATTTGTATTTTTAAAACAGCAGCAAATTGTTTAAAAAAAAAAAATAGAAACTTATAAAATTTAATTTCAGCTCCGTACAACAACTAAATTACTATAACGCACAGGACATAAAAATTTAAAGGAAAAAGGTTAAAAAGAGCCCAAATATAGCATATAAAAAATATCTTTCTATAAAGTAGTGAAACCAACTTCATCTACTGATGTTTTTAAATATGCAAGCATATTGACTTAGAATTTATTATTAAGAAATTTATTGTTCTTGAAAAAAAAAAAATTTATAAATTTTTTTTTGTTTTGTTTCTCTTCGTGTTAATCAGTAAAATCTTTAAGAGAAAAACATAAGCATATTTTTAAAGCAAGGTCCTGGCAATAAGTATTCACTGAGATTAATAATTATTTTCAGAGTTGTAAAAATTTAATGAATTTATGATGAGCATCTATCGATAAGTCTAAAGAGTTACCCCCATTATATCCATATTAAAAGAGCTTTTTTTATTATTATTATTATTCACAATTTCAAAGGGAAATTCGAAATTTCAAAATTGTTAATACACTTTAAAGAATCCCCGTCGAACTTTTCATCAATTTTTTAGTTTATTTCAATTCAAAATTTGCATGTGCTATAATTTGCAAAAAAAAGTTATACGCTGGATTCATTTCTGAGTGTTGGGGTGGGTGGATGGCTCAGGGGATTTAGCATTCGCCTTTCAATGACGCGAAACGGTTTCGAATGCAGCGATGGCTGGTCGATACGAATTCCGCATCCGGCTTGCACCGACCACAGTGCTGACGTGAAATATCCTCAGTGGTAGACGGATCATGGGTTAGAGTCCCCTTGTCTTCAGGCTAACCGTGGGAGGTTCTCGTGGTCTTCCTCTCCATGCAACGCAAATGCGGGTTATTTCCATCAAATTTCTCCCAATACTTGGTCCAGGAGTTCGTTTATTTTCTGGATTGGGTTCAAAATTACAAGGCTACGGAGTTGAACGTTAGTAGTCGTAAACCCAAAAATTAGGTCGGCTGTTCAACGACGGTTATATTATATTATATTATTTATCTTCATAAGTATATATTCGACATAACCTATGAACTTTTGATACGTTTTGCGCAAAATTCATCTGATATAATTAACTTATTTTTAAATAAATAAAGAAACGAATATTTAAAAAAATGCTATAATCCGTTCACAAGGGGAGAAAATACAAAAATCAAATTTTGAATCAGTTCCAAAATAATATATTTTAAAAAGAGTAAATTATCTTAATTAGATCTAACCAATGATCTCGGGGTGCGTAGCCAAATATTTCAACAAAAAATAAGCACCTTTTAAGTATTTTTTTAAGAATTAGAGAATATTTTTAAGCACTTTGTACATCAACAAAATGCAAAATAATTTTCAAAAACTTTGCATGATCATGATAAAATAACTAGTCTCTGACAGAGAACTCCTTTTTTTTTTTAATTATATTAGCCACCATATCGAGAGATTCTTCGGTTCGATTTCAGAGGGTAGAAAATGAAGCCTGAAATGGAGAATATCTTGCAAAATGCTGCAGAGTTGCACATGAGAGTGTAAAAAAAAATCCAGCTCAGTATCCGCACATGCGGACCCGTAAGTATTTCAACAAACAACTAGAGAAAAAAATTATTTCATGTAAAATGTTTGGCGCTTTCATATACTACGGACCGATGGTACGCCACCATGCATTGTGCTGGAATGATTGGTGAAAACGTTGAATAGAACAATGTGAAATAATACGCTTTTGCATAATACGCGGTGAAAATCTTATTTTCGAAAAGGGAAAATTAAGCACTATTTTAAAAACACCGAATAAAAAAAAACACCTGAAAGGGCTTCTAAAAAGCGAATAAAGCACCCTTAAGTACTTTTTAAAAAAGCTACGCACCACGGAATCTTTCTTTTCCCCACCTCCATGCAGTCTAGAAAAAACACAAATTCCGTTAAAAATACAGTTGCTTGGAAACTGAGGAACATACAAGGAACAATTTATAGTAAATGTAGACCAAATTTACGAACTGACGTCACAAATAAAATTTTTATCACATTCCTCTGCATTTCTTCAGGCTTCATACAGTTGACTTCACAGTTTCAGTTGAGCAAGATCATTCTGCATCGTTTACAGTTGAGACACTGTATCCAATCTTCCAACGGTTTCACTTGGAGTAACGTCATGTCCGACTGAAAAAGTCCTACTTAGCACGAAGGAGAGGACATAACGTAATTAAACGTTACATAATTTAAAACTCACAAACGTAAACGCAATTTAAAAGTCACTTTAATAATTGAAGACAGTAACTTAAAAAAAAAAAAGGCGCGAACGAATGTTGAATTCACCAAATACAAACTGCAGAATTAAATTGAAGGAGTAATTTTTACTCTGTCAATATAATTAATCCTAAATTGACGGTAAAAATTACTCCGTCAGTTTAATTCTGCGGTTTGTATTTGGTGAATTACCAATTGTATATATTTGGTGTCCACGATTTTGCAGGATTAAGTTTTCCTGAAAAAGTAGAAAGAGAATTTTTTTTTTCATACGAAGACAATGCTCTTGTGAGTCAGTCATAATTTTGGCATCTGCTACATTACAGCCTTAGAAGGTCAAACTTTTTACAGAAGGTCAAACTTTTTTCCAGAACATTTTTAATGCATAAAAAAAATGCTACGAGTTTGGTCAATATCTCCTCATCCTATAAACAAATAACGCTGATAGCGTAAACCATCAGTCTTCAAAGAAAAGAAGTGAAAGAACCCAACTAGATTTTAAATTAAATTTTAACTCAAAATAAATTTAACTTTGAATTCTCTTTACATACATATTAGTATCTCCTGAAATATTTGATATGCATTTAGAAAACGAGTGTAGCATCGAGAATTTTTCATTTATTTTTCAGAATTCCTTTACACAGTTGCGTTAATTTAATGCTTAATCATTAGATCACTTACTCCGATAAACAAATTTTTAAAAGTGACGAATGCTTTGGCATCCAACGCATTTTCTATGACAACCAAAACAAGCCGATTTAAAATGCGCAAACCATGTGTTTCTATCACCCGTCTCTTAAATATACTCCTTCAACCATTAATACAGTACTTATGAACATTTCATAAGCTGAGGAAACAGTGTGGCTAAGTCAAGTGATGTATTCACTATACAGAAATATCTAGTTCAAGATACAATACAAACATAAAATTCATAAACACTAAAATTACTTTCATCCGTAATCCAAAGAACGTTGGGTTCGAATTATTTTGGTTGTAGACTTGTGTCTCTGCTGAGCATTAAGTTTGCCAAGTTGAAGTGTTTAGCGGTAGTCAGCCAGCATTACTGATCTCCATCTACCTTGATAATGTGACTCCAACAAGATGTTTTGGTGAAAACACATTCACCAGAACCAGAGGATAGAGCGCTCACCTTCCAATGAGGTGAACAGGGTTCGAACCCCAGAGATGACTGGTGGATACGAATCCGCATTCGGCTTGCACCGAGCACAGTGCTGACATGAAATATCCTCAGTGGTAGACGGATCGTGGGTTAGAGTTCCTTTACCGTGAGGATAACCGTGGGAGGTTCTCGTGGTCCTCCTCTCCATGTAAAGCGAATGCGGATTAGTTCCATCAAAAAGTCCTCCACGAAGGCAAATTTCGCCCAATACTTCACTCAGGAGTTCCCTTGCCTTCTGGATTGAGTTCAAAATTACAAGGCAACGGAGTTGAACATTAGTAGTCGTAAATCCAGAATTTGGGTCGGCTGCTCAACGACGATTATAATAATAATAAACACCACGTTAGTCATTGGCTGAATCTAAGTTTTCGGGAGAAAAAAAGTCAAAATGTGAGTTCAGAATATTAATACTGAAGATCATGTTGACACCCAGTTTGTACACATTAATAATGCTTTTCTTCAAAACTTTTACACAGTAATCAGATTTAAAAATTCCCAAGGTAATTAGCTATAGCTGATTTGAATCACTGACTTTCAGCAAAGTCAGGGAAATAGGTGTCAGCAATTAACTTTCTTAGTTGCGAACACACCATCTTTCAATTTCACATAACTCAACTTTGGAAACTTGATGTACAAGTACCGAAAAGCATTCGAGTCTAACGTTGTCCAATGCCTTAACAAAATTCTTCATGAATATATAACATGAATTTGATGCGAATTTATGTCAGCTTGAAGAGGCATTACAACTTAGTCACGGTCAATCAATGGCACAAGAAGGATATTTCCTGATTGCATAAAATTTTTGATGGGTATTTTTCTTTATGTAGTGGTGCTTTTTCTATCAGGGTGCGTAGCCAAATCTTTCAACGCAAAATAAGTCATTTTTAAGTACTCAAAAAATATCCTTAAGTACTATATACATTAACAAAATACAAAATAATTTTCAAAGACTTTACACGATCATGATAAAATATCTAGTTTCTGACACAACATATTTAAACATAACAGAATTTCTTTTAGCTAAGCAATCAAGCTTTTGTTAAATTATTTTTTTAATTATTAATAAAAATTAAATAACAAAAATTAGTAAAAATTTTATCGAAGTTTTTTTTTAAATACAGTGCGCCAATTAAAAAAAAACAAACCTGAATCACTCTGAATAATGTTTGATCTAACGATTGGATCCTCACGTTCTTGGACTCAATCCTAATGACTCCAGGGGATGATCTCAAATATGCTAATTAATAAGTGCAGGCGAAATCAGACACAAAGACGAACTTTCTATGAATAAACATACCTTTTTTCTGACCTCCAAATTGTGGAGGGAGGGTAGCCACGATCTGGGAAATATAGTCCCAATAGTTTGGTCAGGGAGGTCTTGCCCCAATCCCAAATGATCCCCAACACCTATAGTCACATTTTGACTTTAAGGAAATAACTTCGTGATTCCAAGTCACTACGCTAGCCTACAGATTTTCAAGGTTAAGAGTTGACGCAAAAAATGTGGCCAGCACTCACAATATTAGCTTGCTTTTGAAACAAAATTTCAAGACCAGCAATAAAATCAAATTAACGAGGAATAAAATGCGAAACTTAATATAATCTTTTCATAATTTTGCCAAACTCAAACGAAGAAAAAAAAAGCACCATTTCCATCTCACTTGAACATCAGATAGCTGGGGAGAGAGAGGACTGTTTCATTAGCCTCCTGGATTACTTGGTTTTACGGAATATGAAATTTACTATGGAATACTAGTAGCCTGGGATATGTCACTCTTATTAAGACACCACATCTCGTCAGGGCCTGATTATCGCCTAGGCCCAATAGGCACGGGCCTAGGGCCCACACTTTCTGGAGGGCCTCAAAAATTAGTCAAAAGTCCACAATATTACTTTAAAAAAAATACTGAAAGAAACAGTTTATCTCAAAAAGGGCAATTTTTATTTCAAATTTTCTTTATATTGAGATAAACCAAACTCGTGTAAACAGTGCAAATGCAACGAGAATGCATATTCGCAAAGTCTCTTATAAATGATTATTGTCAACAAGAACTGAAAGCTGATTTGTAACAAATAAGTTAAGCTGTAGATGGAAGGCTACAATCTTTAAAATAATTCAGCTAATCAGTGACTTTTAGCAAAAATCACTGATTTCAATTGTTTGTGGTCACCAAACTATTTTTATTTTCATACAGCATCGTTTTGTTGCTTTATATTTTGCTTTAATATTTAGATGCGTAAACTTCATCTTAGAAAAATAATTTTCTATTGTCTGCTTTCAAAATTTTTAAAATGTTTCTCTTGAATCATACAGTTCAATAGATTTTTTTATCGTTAGGACTACTCTTCAGAAATTTAACTTCAAAGTATTTCGTTAGGGGCCCGGAAAATTTTGTGGGCCTTGGGCCTGAATTTGCCTTAATCGGTCCCTGCATCTCGTAAAGAAAAGAAAAAGACTTAATGGATTTGCTTCAGCAAACAAAACTGACCATGAGGTACAAAACTCAACAATCTCGGCGATTTAAATCCAAGCCAAATGGTAGAATTCAAATCAAACGGTGGATCCAAGCTATTGGCGATCGAAATGGGTAACAGGGAGTGTAGAGCAGAAGTCTCTACCTATGGTAACACGCATGCTTTCACCCTTTGCGTGTGGAGAGTCATAGAAGAAGGAAGTAGGCTATTTTCGGTCTTGATTCTCATATAGAATAAAATCTTCTAGGTTGGAAAACTATATGGAACTGAAAACTAAAATATAGTTCTAAAAGAAAGCCTCATGGAAATTTTAAAAAAATATTTTTATTAATTACAAACGAAAAATATTAACAAACGGAAAAATACAACTGATACAACTCATTACTGATACAATTCATACAACTCAGTTCTTCAGAGAGTTCATTTTTTAATCGATTTCAGAGTTCTAATGTATTGACTATAACCTCAAAACCACATATCATAGCAAATAATAATTTCTACATCGGGATGATGGTTGTTCATAGTCGTTCCATCATTTGATTCCTAAGAAACTATGAGTTAAATTTCTAATGGCTCAACATGAACAAACCATCAAAAGTTGTTGGACCATCATAAATCAGTCCGAATTCCTACATCGGGATGATGGTTGTTCATGATCGTTCCATCATTTGATTCCTAAGAAACTATGAGGTAAATTTCTAATGGCTCAGCATGAACAAACCATCAAAACAAGTTGTTGGACCATTATAAATCAGTCCAAATTCCTACATTGGGGTGATGATTTTGTACGCTTGTTACCATCAAATATATAATGGTTCATGATGGAATTATTGATGGTTACCATCAATGGAAAACCATCAAAAATTTTGACTTGGGTTCTAAAAGTCACCAAGCAGAAAATTATTTACTCGCACATGATAGAAAAGACAAACATGAGTCAAACATGAGTGTTTACATTATCAAGTATAACCACACCTACTATGTTTCTCACCACCTAGGAAATCTGTCACGTTTCTAATGTACAAACGATTTGAAAGCAGAAGTCTTGTTTCAAATAAAGGTAAAAATTTATCATAGAGTAACCCTCTCTTATTTTGACAATTTTTTTATATTATTGCAAAAACAGAGAAAAATGACTTAAAAGTGAGATTTTCTAATAATAAGATATCTTGATAAAAAATAAAAGGAAAATGACTAATTTCATAAAGAATAAAAGCTCTGAACTACAGTGCCGAATTCAAGGGGCATCCTATTCCACACTGTAGAAACTAGAAAATGATTAAAACAAGTATATGGCCAATGAAGCCACCTCAGTAATTACAGGTTATTGGCTAACTGAATAGGTTGAATTACAATGAAATTAGAGGATAATTAGTAGTTATATGTTAATGACAAATAAGAAAAGAGTACAGGAGGGGAAAAACCATAAAGGCAAAAAGAAAATATATGCACTTGATTAGTTCATGGTAAATCACAGACACATATATATTTGATAAATTGAACAATTCTACACTCTAACCCAAACTCAACTTCTAGAAGATGACTGAACTGCACATTCGGATAAAAATTTACAATTAGCCACACTTTTCATTTTGTCAATTTTTTGTTTTTGGAAGAAAACAGGAAAAAATGACTTAAAAGTAAGATTTTTAATAATAAGAAATCGAGATAAAAATAATAGAAAAATGGAAGATTTTATTTACAGTAAAATCTTCAAGTGCCCAATCAAAGGGGACCTAATTCCATACTTTCACCCAGATTTGCTTGTTCTGCTCTCTCATCCATAAGGGATTTTTTACATATCAAACAATTTCTTTTGAAATGTTCATTTTGAAGACAACATGCTAAATATTTTACTTTTTCAAAAGAAACAAACATTTGGACAAACATGAATAAAAATTGTTGCCACCCAGCAATTCGAAATGTGAATTTTTCTGCAAATTAAACACGGTACATAAAAGGAAGAAAAAAAAGAGAGCATAAGTAGTAACTGACCTGTAATCAACTGTTGAATTATTAAATTTTATTTCAACTATGCTTTAATTGCAAATGGAGAGTATCAGCATCAGGGCAGATTTTGGCAGATTTTTGGGAAAAAGGAGTTGGAGTCACAAAGTAGCTAAAAACACATTGACTCCAATTTTTGTTGACTAAAACTAAACTAAACTCAGCGGCGCGACAGCCCATAGAGAGCCAAGGCCTAATGTGCCCATCTCAGTTTTCGTGATCTTGGGCTCTGGGGTGCAGGAGCAGATGTACCGGTCAGGTGGTCAGCCGTGGTATTTGAACATCCAGTGTTTAGTTCCCAAGCATGCTTGGTACTCATTTATCGACCCACTGAAGGGATGAAAGGCTGAGTCAACCTTGCCTGGCCCGAGGATCGAACCAGGGACCTGTGGCACGACAGCGCTACCACTCAGCCACCGAGCGTTTTGCTGACAGTTTGAATTAAAAATGACAAAATTAATTATGACAAACTGAGTTATTATTTTCATTTATGGACTATACATAATAAATAGTTAATTAATCTCTATTTTATAGTTATTCTAATAACAGGAAAAAGAAACTAGTAGCGAAATCTTACTGGGTTCAAGATATGCAAATCCAAAACACCAAATTTTGTCACATGACGAACAAATTAAAAAGGCAAAGAAAGACACCTACGAACATTCACAAAGAAGGAAATTATTCTCAGAACAATTGAAGATTTCAAATCAAGGCAGTCAAAACTCTTTTAGACAGCTCTTAGTCAAACTTAGCATTCATGTAAATAATCTGCAATGCCATAAATTTTTTTTTCTGTAGCATATATTACTTCCTTTATATTAAAAAAAAAAAAAAAAAAGCTGTAATGCATGTGTATATGTTTACAGATATATAAGGGAGTTGGGAGTTTCTAAATTTAAAATTCCAGAGTCAGTCATTTGCCTTACTGATTCCACCAATTGATTATGTGTGTGTATATATATATATATATATATATATATATATATATNATAGTGTATATATATATATATATATGTATATATATATATACAGAGAGAGAGAGAGAGAGAGAGATAGATAGATAGAAAGATAACATAAAAGCTTCAACTAAACTTATTAGGTCATTCCCTTTCCGTAAATCCTTTTCTTAAATCCTTTCTCACGCTTTAATATTCACATCCTGTCCTTTTAATCTATTTATAGTTCAAGTAAGCATTAATTAACATTTTAACAATTATCCTTTTAAGTATTTCATGGAAAAAACTTTTTTTCTGGACTTATTTAATAGACCAATTACAGTTACTAAGATTTCCCTTACTCCCTAAAACGAGACATTTTACAGATTTATTTTGCAAGATTTTCCCTAGCTTTTATTGGGAGCACAACAATTTGAGTCACTTTTGTCTCTCTATTATTCTCTCTCTATTAATTATTAAATAAATATTGTGCCCTCTTTCCCTGCCTAATATCTGTTTTAATCCTTCCACTCGGCGACGACGTTACATATGCATAAAACTTGAAATGAAACTCCTGAATGGAACTGAGAAAGGATCCAAACATTAATTTATTAAATAAAAAGAATCATATACTAAAAGCCAAAGCTGTACCAATGTAATAAACATTAGGACACTATTTACAAATTTCATAAATATGGGTTGATATTAGTGTCAATTTATTTTGTTCAATACAAGTATTAAAACGCTTTAAATTTACATACAATATATAACTAATAGTTGAAAATCAAGAAAAAAAGTTTTCTGAATAGAACAAAATATCTGCCATTAAAAAATCATTGCCTGTCACCAAACAGTATTGCTGTCAACAGAAACTCTGAAATACAGCCCAAACTATGTAAGAGAATAATATACACCGAAGAGCCATTACATCATGACCACCCTCCATCGATAACAATAGGCTCGCCCAGGTTTTCCTGGTTTCTCGCCCAGGAACATGAGGCACATTAGGACCCATAATCCTCATAGAACAATCCCTACCGTCTGTAAGCTACTTGAAAATAGTTGCAGACCAGGTTCACCCATTCATGGCAACAGGTTTTCCTGCGGGGGATGGTGTTTACCAACAGGACAATGCACCATGTCATAATTGTCGAATCATCATGGATTGGTGCGAGGAACATACCAGTGACTTTCAAGTCATGTCTTGGCCCCCAAATTCTCCTGACCTTAATCCAATAGAGCATTTGTGGTCCCACTGGGAAAACCAAATTCGTGCTGCCACGCTACCCCCTCGCAATGTGAGGGAATTGCAGGACCAGTTGGTGAGCGCTTGTTACCAGATACCTCAGACTACCTATCAGCACCTTGTGGAATCAATGCCACGGCGGGTACTAGCAGTTTTGTGGGCTAAAGGTGGTCCTACATGTTATTAGCAGGGTGGTTATAATGTAATGGCTCTTCGGTGTATATAGATAAGGTTTTGTTAAATAAATCATAAAAAAAGTAGGTAAATTTAAATGAACATTATTATAATACATTAAAAATAAATACACGGGAAATACAGCACATCATTGAACAAAAAAGGAGGAAACAAATAATTACTTAACACTTGCATTTTCAGAGAAAAATATGCAAAAGAAAAAAAAAAATTAAAAATAGTTTTACTATAAAAATTTCAATTGCCAGAAAGTTGGGAATGGAAACTATTGCATTACTTCTTTAAAGAGAAATATTTATTTGAATACAAATAAATCTTGTTTAAAAGCTGGATATGTTTTTAATATCTGCAAGGAAATGAACAAAATATAAAACAATTAATAAGCTAATTAACAAAAAAGTTCATGGAAAAAAATTCTTTTGTAAAGGGAAAGAATTTTTAAATTTCATTTTGACTTTCTCCGGATACTCTACTTTTAAAATTACAGATAGTTTTATTTCATGCGAGAAAAGAAAAATAAGCAAAGTACAAAAAATATATCATAGCATAGAGGCTAAAAATTAATAATCCTAAGAGCGTTTTGATGTTGAATATTAAAACACAATAATTTTTTAATGGAAATTAAATGAAGCAAATTAATTTTGTTGAAAGACGGCACATTTATAGGGATCAAGGGGCAGACAGGGTGAGCCGCCCTTTTAAAATCGCTTAAGGATAACACTGCAGGAACCCTACATCAAGCCTGAGGCTAAGAGGTAAAATAGAAAAAGCTGGTAATCAAACCTTTCATATATGGGGGAATTAAATCTATTCATTAACAGGGGTCTGTTCAGGCCAAATTTACTACCGTTTAGAGGTACCTTCACAAATTCAACTTTAAGAAAAACAGTAGTTTCACAAAATACTTTTACTTAAAATTTTATTCTTGTATACAAGAAACAATATATCCATATTTTTGTTTTGATTTTTTAATGTAATTTTTATATTTCACAAATTATGTCTAAATTTTCACAAAATAGGTACCGCTCAGAAAAAAAGACAGACCCCTGATAAATATAAATTTTTCAACAGTATTTTTCTTTCTTGAGAAAGAAGTGGTCTTATATATAACGTTATAACTGCTTAAAAAAATCTTTTGGTACTCATGGAAATATCATTTGTTCCGAAAACAAGCTAGAACTAAATGTCTTTCTTACCAATTTTTGTATTTTTCTGCCTCAATATATATAGACTTTCAACCCTGATTTACATGTTAAATCTTTATATTGGTACAACATCCTCTAAATATCTTTTAAACCCGAGTTCCAAGGCATCTCAAGAAACAAAAGCCACCACATTGAAAACGATATATCTGTTAAATAGATATTTCTTAATTTATGGCCCAGCTTTACATAAGTGGCATTTTATTTTTTTAACAAATCAATTTGATATTTAAGTTCATGTAAGATGTTATTCGTGAAATTAATATCAGTTTAAAGACAATAAAATTTTAAAGACATTTTTATTCCATTTTGAAAGGAAAGTTGAAGAGCATACTTACTTTGCTTTATCTTAACATTTTAAACTTTATTTTGAGCAGAAGAAATAAGTTCCTTTCAAAAACAGTTCCATATAACCTCTAATGATAATGTATGAATTATCTGATTCAGAATCATCTGAAATATGATAAGGAATAATTATTTTTCTCACAAACAAATCTAAAAAAATTTAGTCATAACCATTTCAAAATAAATTATATTTGAACTGATATATTACCTTTTAAAAATACTGAAAAAAAGATTTAAAATCATTATATGTGAATCCATTTAAATATTGCTAAGTGAATAAAATCTAGTGATTACATAAATGATGCTAAATTATCGAGTCAAAATTTATTTTGATTATGAATCAATTATGGATATTTTAACATCAGTAGCTACTTTCGCCAACTACAATCGCCCGAGAGTGCGGAATATTTCCCATTGCGCAAACGAAAATCAGGGGGAATTCAGACAACTCCTGGGTAATTTTTAATCCAATTAAAGCAAAAATAGTTAAAAAAAAATTATTGTAAAAAAAAATTTTTTTTTAATAAATTACATAATTACAATTGAATTTGCAGTAAATGAAATCTGATAATTTTAGTATAATATTATGACATGGAAATTAGTACTGGTTTGAATAACCTCTTCTGGGCAGATATTGCAACCGATATTCTCATGTTTTTCTTTAAATCCCGATATTTTTTATATATACATTAATGTTACTCTCAAAACTTGAATTACACATTTGACCATTGACTTTTTAATATGACTTTATATTGCATATGATTTTCAAAATGTCAATATATTTTATATAATGTTATTATGACACAGGAAATTACAATTGCACATTTAAGTGATCACTTTTTGAAGCAATAACTAGATTTGCACTGATCTCATAAAATATCCAGGTGGGGATTTGATTTTTTTCTCAACTGTTATTGCGATTGATTTTTAAAAGCTTTTCTTTTTTTAATTATGGTTCTTTATGCATTATTTATATTAAATCCTTTTATTTTTCCTAAGTTAATATTAAGATATGCAAATTCAAGTAGCACATTCGAGTCAACAATTTTTGATATGACAGTTCAGTTGTTGTCAATAAATTTTTTGGCGGTTGATGCTACAGATATCTTTAAAGTTTTTAAAATCCCCATAATTTTAAGACGATATATTTATAACAATGTGTGAGACTGGAGTCGAGCAATTGAGTAATCACTTTTTGATGTCTCCACTCAACATGATTTTGTTATAAATCTGACTTAGATTTTGATCTTTTTTTCTTTTTTTTTTCAGTATTCTCATATTGCCACAGATTTTACTATTATTTTATTTTACTGCACTATTTACTTCACTATTACTATTATTTTACTGCATAGTAAAATAATAGTACTGCAAGCAGAAGTTTGTACTATTTTTAAAAAACCACTTTTAGAAAGAAAAAAAAACATTTTAAAATGGACCCAGAAAACCAGAAGTTTTTGGTCCTAAGGAGCCACAGTTCACAGAGTCAAGTGGAATCAAGTGGAATCACTGGGGGAAAAAATTATTAGATACAAAGCATTTTTTCCCCCTTTAAATTAATGAATATTATTTTACTGAACAAAAATGACACTCTTTTATTCAATATTTTTTCCATTTAATTTAACAGAAATTTGTATGAGAAAATTTTAGTATTGTAAAAATTATCCATAGAGAAGAAAATTTTTATTCAGAAACAAAACTAGCCAAAAAAATTCTAAAAATGATCAGATAGTTTCTTGCTCAAAAAATTGAATGTCTGCATAACAAAATGTTCAGTTTTACAGAGAATAGACCTGCTATTCACAAAGCTTCAAACCTTCTAAAAAAGTCCTTTTAAAACATTTTTATCATAGAAGGTTTTTATTTTACTAGGATTTTATCAGCATCCCATTTAAAAGTGTATAAAACATCGAATTTCATTGATAACATGCATAAAGGAGAAATTAAAGTTGTTATTTATAAATAATAAATAAGCATTTATTTCAAACTACTTGGGAATATTTCAGAGCTGTCTTCATTAACCAAAATCAATTAGACCAGTTGACTTCTTAACGAATTAAACTACTTGACTTCCTGATTAGTGTTAAATCTTCTGTTAAATTAAAAATTCAGTATTTGGTGAAATAAGGTGTCAGAATGATGGAAAAGTTGACTTATTTTTACATATGCCTTATGCATACCATATAAACTTACTGCTTAAAAAGCAAAACAAATATTTTCCGTTATATTAATTATAACACACATAACTTTTATGTGTCTATTTGTTTACTAATGTGTTTATATTTCTCAAAGTTATGAGTGAGACCTTAAATTTAATATTATAAATTATTTCTATTTCAATTCATTTTGATTTTAATTATTTTCAGCAGGTATGCCAGTTTATTTAAGAGCTGCGTAAAAAAAATGAATATTTTTACTTTGCTAAGGAACTAATTATAACACACGTAACTTTTATGTGTCTATTTGTTTACTAATGTGTTTATATTTCTCAAAGTTATGAGTGAGACCTTAAATATAATATTATAAATTATTTCTATTTCAATTCATTTTTATTTTAATTATTTTCAGCAGGTATGCCAGTTTATTTAAGAGCTGCGTAAAAAAAAATGAATATTTTTCCCCTGTGGCAGTATCGCGGCGACACAGCGACATTGTCGCAGAATGTTGCTGAGTTCTTGCAGAAAGAATTTTCTGTTAGGAAGTAAGGAATTTTGGTTTTCTTTTCTGCAGAAAATTTTTTTTCTCTAAAATTATATTTAAAAGAGGCCTTTTTAGCACATCAGAGAGGAAAGAAATGTTCCTGATTTCTCTATTCTAATTTAAGAATGAAAAATATAGAATAATAAAGAAAGAAATTTCCTTTCTGCAGAAATGTTGAACGATTTTATTCCCTCCAGAAATCATTCTTTTGACACACTTATTCTGCGCCAATATTCTTGTTAATCCACGCTCTATTTTCATATTTTTAAATGAAACAAATCCCGATTCCCAATGTTTTTTATACAATTTAATTATACTTGAAACAGAAATCAATTATTTACTTTTACTGTGACGATTTCACCGTTTTTCAGCTTTTTATTACATGTGCTATGCTACTGAATTCCATGGGATTTTTAAAATTCCTGTTATTTTTTAGTCAATATTATTTCTACACGTAAAATTTAAATTGCGCTATTAAATAATCTCTTTTTGACACTCTCACTTAATGCCAATACTACC
The DNA here is from genome assembly GCF_043381705.1 of Parasteatoda tepidariorum. Lineage (NCBI taxonomy): Eukaryota > Metazoa > Arthropoda > Arachnida > Araneae > Theridiidae > Parasteatoda > Parasteatoda tepidariorum. The sequence continues at coordinate 7,353,011 of NC_092204.1, forward strand.
ACAAATCTATGTAGTGTTTAGATTGTATTTTCGGCAGTTTATTGATATTGATTTTCCCGTGATTTTTAAGTATCCCGATATATTTCTGACAATATGGGGAATTCGAATCGTGCTTATGAATATTTAAAACAATGATTCTATCGTTTTTCTTTTTTGGGGTCATGTATTTCACACAGTCTTTTTAAAATCCTATATTTTAAATACGATAATATTTATTACAACAACCGAATCTCGAAACGAAACAAGCATTTAGTAACACCCCCCTCCCTTGCTTTTAAGAGACCAATCAGCGTGATTTCGCCGTCGATCTTGTTTTCAGCAGTCACTGCTACGGATTACAAGATTTTTAATTTTTTTTGATGAGATGTTTTATGAAATGCGAAAAAGGAAATAATTAGTGTGTTTTCTTCGTACAAAATGGGAGAATCTCGCCATTGTATTAGAATAATATATATGAAAAAAACATTACATATTCATTTAAAAATTAAATACGACTGTTATTTTATTCAAAAAAATTTTTTTTATTGTGAACGCAACGTTTCTGTTACTTCAAATTCAATTAGTAACATGCATACTTGTTATTATTAAAAGCATCTTGCAGAAAGATATTAGTGCTAGAGAGGTTTGTCGCAAAAATCCCAAGAAAATTCTGCCACAGGGATTTTTACTTTGCTAAGGAATTAATTATTATCGAAAATTTTTTAATTATGTGCAAACTTTTCTTATTAAAAACATAGTGAAAGAATTTTTTTTTTCAAAGAAAATGTAAATGAGGAGATTTCACATTTTAAAATAAATGAATTTGGGTTTTAAATACTTTCTGTACCTCAGTAATCACCAAAAAGATTTTCAACTTGCAATAAATGTTTTCAAAAAAGTATGCTGATGTTTCCATGATTTTCCACTTTAGTTGGTCCCTTTTCGGTATTTTTTTCATTGTCTTTATTTCTCAAATTTCAGCCTTTATTTTTCCGTACATAGCAACATCTTTAAAATTTATATTAATAATTTGAAAATAAGTATTTTATTAAAAAAAATTTGCCAGCGCTATTATAAATCAAAAGTATAAATTTTTCATTTTATTATTTCTTTTAAAAAATAAATATATTGTAAAAAATAATTAACAGATAAATATAAAGATAAAATTTTAAAAAATACAACTACAATTTAAATTAGCGTTAGAAAGAAACTTACCCCAAATACGAGAACTTTTGTTAAAAAGAAAAATTTTCATAATACAATCATATGACAGTTTTTAATAAGTATATTTCTCCACAGCATTAAATAAATTATTATCTCAATATATAGGAACATAAACTCATCATTCATCTTAAAAATTTCAAGAGTTAATCAAATACGAAGTTACATTTGAAAATATAAAAAGAAAACACATTTTTTTAAAATTTCGGCCTCCTGCTTCCACAAAGAGCGAACTAATTGAGGAGCACAATATTTTATGTGAACATTTCCCCTAAACTAACATCTATAGCCTGGACGACAAGCAACAAATATTCCAATTATCATCACTGACAATTAACCTTGATGTAGCAAAAGCAAAAAAGTTTTAAATTTTGATTTTCTAAAGATCTTCAGGCAAATTATAAGAAGCAGACTTTCCACTGTAACACTTTTTGAAAACGTTTCATTGATATGAAGAATATTTTAACATCTTTACTCTATTGACTTAAGGCAAGCTTACAGCTTACATCTTTTATATGCATCTATCCTCGCAACCATCTCTAAACTCGCAACCGACAAACGAGCTAGGGATAGAAAAAAATATCACTTTGACGTCAAATTCATGCACCTAGGGAAAATCTGTAAGCTCGCGATTTCAAAGGGATTTACCTAACAGAATGCGGTCTTTCTTTTCCCTCCCAACTATGGAATGTCTTTCACCTAGCAATTAGCTTGTGTAAGAGCTCGACCATTCGAAAAGGATGCGTTTTATGCAGGGATTAAATTAAAATTCTGTTTTCAAAGATAATTTTTGGATATTTATCCAAATATTTTTATGAACATATGTCAAAGACATAATTTTTTCCCTCACACATTTATTTTTCATGTATTAATTCAACAAAATAAATTATTGTTTCATATGATAATTAGATAAAATAAGTTAGTTTCTTGCACAACTTATAGGGAAATAAAACGTGAACATTTTATTGAGCCAAATTTTAGAGTATTTTTGCTCACGTATGTTTAGTATAATTATCACCTGGCTTTTATTAAATTTTATTTTCACTAATTTATAATATTTTCAAATTAGAAAGAAAAAAAGAGATAAAATATCAGTGGGGAAAAAATGCGTCATAGTAAAGTTAAACCACCATTTTATATTTTTTTCTTAAGAAATAAATAAATAAATAGGTGAATTATAAATTAGATTGGCACGTAAAAAATAATTAAGATTATTATAATAACTATATCGAAAATAATATAAATAAAAGATTTTGTAATTTACATGCGTAATTTTTCATCTACTATACAATTTTCTGTAAAGAAATATGAAAGGACGGAAACTTTTTCAACAAAATAATTTTTAAAATTTAAATCAAGTTGCAAATAACTTCAGATGCATAGTTAAGAAACATGTTTTTATTTCCTTTCTTTGTTTTTTCTCTTAATTTTTTGAAAATGCGAAAGTTTTCATTTAGATTTTTCTAGACAAGAAAATATTGTTACTCTTACATCCATGACCCCAAAATATACTCATTATATTGTTTTTAAGAAAAAGTATGAATTATTTATAAATGATTATTAAAATGATCTTTTGTTGGACATTTGAAGGCTTAAAAATACTTGTATTTCGAAAAATGGTGAATGAAAAATTTTTAGGAAGAAAGTTTTGAGGTCCTTTATTAAATATGAGCTGAGTTATTATAATGACATTCAATTCTTTTCATTTGTTATTATTAGACTAATATCGTTTCAGCTTTCTCTGAATTACATTTTCGAAATTCATAATGAATTAATGCGTTTAATTTTAATCCAGAATGGCTTTAACGAATTTATGCGAATGTGAAAACAAGAAATTCCTTCGAATGACTTCTGCATAATTTATTTTTGTGCACGATGGTAAATCATAAGACAAAAAAATATCCGGTGACAAATGAAAATCAATTGTGATTATTTTGTAATTGAAAATTTATTTAATTAAAACTAGAAAAATAATTGCATCGTGTTAAACTACTAACGTTAATTTGTAATAAGGATAAATCATGAGAGACCCTTATGACTAGACCAATAGTAATGAAATTGTATGACTAAATATTCTAACTTCGAATATTTAAATGACAAATAAAGTACTTAGTACCCTTCTCTTCTGAATTGGGTACAATATAAGAGGGCAATCGAAAGGAAGGAATAGGAAAAAACGGAATCTTTCTTCGATCTAATCATTTTTGAAATTATAATAAAGTTGAGTTGGATGTATAAATGTTAGTAATATAATTTAGTAAATGTATAACGTTAGATACTTAATTAAGAAAAGATAAACAGAATAAATTCTGTTAATCTTTATAAAATATGAAAATTTTCATTTAAATATTCCAAGAGGAAAAAATATTTTACTCTTATATCTATATATTCAAAAAAATGAATTTTTTTAATGAAAATTTGTATTATTTTAGAATTGAAATTTCATAAGACAAACATGGAAAAAGTTCTAAAATCGTATTTTTTTTAAAACCAATTTTGTTGTCAATTGTATTAAAATAACACACGGAAATGTTTTTTTTTCTTAAAAAAAAAACTTTTGTTTTACGAGTGTTTAAATGCAGAATATTATGTATATCAAAACTGCAAAAAAATGAAATTAGGTTTGATGGTTCTGCACTTTATATTAGTTAACAATTAAAAAAAAAAAAAAAACATATTTTTGTAATATATGGGTGTCCTGAAATTCGCGATAGCAGCGAACTATAGGAGGCGTTTTTGTGTAAGGCGAATACCTGCGATTTCTATATGAACAGTAATTTAAATACTCTGGAGACGTCTCCAATGTAGCGTGTAGCATTGTAACGTTCCTTCTTTATTGCAGCTTATTAAATTTAAAAAAAAAGGTTTGATATTCTTTCTTACGCAAACGAAAACAAAATGGTATCTCTTGTTTTTAGAGAAGGAACATCCAAAACACAACGGAAATTTTTTTTTAAATAAACAGAAAAAAATACGTATCTTCTTATTAGAGTTAAAACCTAATGCATGAGAAATAGCTTTACTAAATTTATTGATATAACATGAAAGGCCTATTTAAACTTTACATTCCATAGTTTTAAGAATCATATTACTTCAAACATTAAAATAAGCAAAAAGTATGCATAAGTCTCATAATTTTATGTAATTAAATTTTGCAAAAAAAGTTTATTCACAACAATTTTAATCAAAAAATCTTAAGTTTTATTAAAATCATTGTTTAGAAACTAAAAAACGTAAACTAAAGCATGCTTACNAGAATGCTTACGATACAAAGCACAAAAAAAAAAAAAACAATTCTAAAAATTCCTTACATTAAAATAAACAACTTTCATGCTTTTTTTTATTCATAATCGGACGTAGGAAACCATTCTATAGAAAACTATCATCAAATAAGAAAAAAAAAATTATAAGTCAAAATTTTTATTTTATAAATTATAACACTTACCTGCTTTATAAATCCGGAGAGTTCCAAAATGATATGTTCTTCGATTTTTGACACCATTTTTTAGAGCTACGAAAATGCGTCTTTTGGATTTGCCAAAAATAGAACGAGATGCAATTTTATTTTTTCAGGAGCGAAATATTTTACCAAAAAAAGAAACGAAAATTTACCAATTCTCATGACATGAAACTTTATTATGGAAAACGTACGTTTTGGAAACGTAGTTTCATTTGTAATCTTATTTATTAGAGTTCATATGGCGTCCATAAACGTCCACTGAATTCCGATGAATTAATTTGATTTTAAATAAAGTGTTTTATTTTATGATTTGTCGCAAAAATTTTAGGTGTAGATTGGTGGCACTTAAAAACCGCCAAATCTGTAGCTGCGGTGGCGTTAATACGTAAGTACCGAATTTTTATTTCATACTTTTCTGAATTATATTATTTCAAACATTAGAATATGCAAGAGATATACATAAACACATAATGTCATACCATTTCATTTTTCAAAAATATTATTTTTACAACAATTCTTATCAAAAAATTCGAAACTAAAAAACGTGAAATAAAGAATTCTTAGGATAAAAAAACGATTTTAAAAATTCCTTATAAAAAACTTTCATATTAATTGTTTCGTTTTTTTTATTGTAATAGTTCTTAATCTGCCGTAAAAACCATTCTGTAGAGAACTATCATCAAATAAGAAGATTGTTGTTGTTGTTAATTTACGTCGCACAAGAGCTGCACAATGGGCTATTGGCGATGGTCTGGGAAACATCCCGGAGGATGATCCGAAGACAAGCATCACAATTTTGATTCTCTTCGGAGGGGATGGCACCCCCGCTTCGGTAGCCCAACGATCTGCACACGAAGCCGAGGAGCTCTTTACGAAAGAACAGTTTAACGAGGACCAGTACCGCACACCCTCGGTCCCTACACAGACTGATCCAAGTGGTCACCCACCCGCACACTGACCGTATCCAGTGATGCTTGACTTCGGTGATCTGCTGGGAACCGTGTCTTAACGATCAGTCCACTGCGGGACCAAATAAGAAGAAAAAAAAAATTATTTACGAGCAAATTTTTTATTATAAAAATCATAACACCTACCTGATTTATAAATCCGGAGAATTCCGAAATGATTTGTTCTTTGTTTGAAAACTTTATTCTCAAATAATATATACATAGTTTATCTCTTCATTACTTTTAGATAACGTACCACACAGCAAATTTTTATAATTGTAAGATCTCGATATGAGTTTTTATATGTAGCTTAAAAACAGAATAGCTGAATTCTAGTTGAAATTATTCTTTCATAACTAAAAAATACTTACCAAGAAAACCATAAAAATTTATTAATAATCAGCACAAATGATACTATTTCAAGCAATTCGAGAAATTCTTTATTGTTGTTTTCTGAATTATATAGATACAGAAATACATAGGTACTATTCTATGAAGAAAAAGAATATTATAGAACTATTACAGTTCTGTACGTTCGGAATTCATATTTACTTATTGGAATGAAGAAAGCAATGTTGATTTCTCTTTGATTTGTAATGAATTGAAGACAGAAAAAATGTATTTTAACGTAATACACACATCTGTAACAGTATGCGATCCCGGAATCGGAAGTTACCAGTAGCAAGCTTGTTGATAATAGAAGCTAAAAATTATTGACGAATTTTTCTTCAAATGTTTGGCGTGTTCTGTTTTTGAAAGATTTACAAATATTCTGGAGAGTTTTTTCAAGTTCATCGGCTTTTTCCTTAGGGAAATTTTGCTTCTTATTTGCTGCCAAGAAAATTGCGTCTGATTCTGCCACTGATTTTGATGGAACTAAAGGAAAAACTTAATAAATTAATGCCTGATATCTTCAGGCTCCTGCTAGAGGGCGTACTCGAGCGTTGCGATAGCGAATTGCAGCATTTTTTGCATGGAGTCGCCCCTCCCAAAATGGAAAGGAAAAGAACAATGTGGTGAGGCTGCTGCCAACAAAAAAAAAAAAACTAAATTTCAACTGCAATTATTCTGGAAAGCTTGCAATGTTTTTTCGTTAAAACTTGTTACTTTCATCTCTCGGTATTTATTTACTCGGTATTTAATGTTTAATTTTGAAGTTTGAGGATTTTTAGTAAGCTTTCCGAAGCAATTAATATACTATCGCTATAATTATTTCAGATATATTAGCAGGGTAAAATGCCTTTACCGGTACCCGTTACTCTTGGAGTTTTTCAAGTAAAAGATATTTATTTTTTATAATTCGTTATAGTTTGCACTTTCAGTATTTTCTTCTGACAGATAATATTCTAGATTCCTAATTTTTCTTATTTATAAGTTATTTTTTGCCTTATTATTTATTTTTTATTTATGTTTCTTCTTAGGCAGTGTATAAATTTTTCTGTTCATTTTGATTGTGATATTAATATTATTCCCATCTGAATGATTCCTTTTTTGATTGATACTATTGATATGAGGTACTTTATTCATGTCTTTCACGTTTGCATATTCACACATTTTATATATATAATCAATTGTGCTGGCCACAGCTTTCAAGTATTCAGTGCAAGTAATTTTATTCAATAATGTTTAGTTTGTGGAGGGTTTTGAGAAAATTTTCATTACAACTCTGCCACTTGTACCAAAAACAAAGGAAACTGCGTTATAAACTTATAATCAGGGATTATTTTGTGACTCAGATGCAAATGTTTTGTCTTTTCTTTTCTAAAAATGAAAATTGTAGCATTTACAGTTGTATGAGGTAATTGTGCACCTGCATGCAGATTACTAGTTTCATCCCATAGTTTTCTCACAAAATTTTTAATAATTCAAAATAGGTTAGTGATCTACTGTGATTATTAAAGTTCTCAATCGTAGCGTTATTCATTTCAATGCAAAATTTTTAATTTCTATTAGGGTGATTTTACAAAAAAAAGAAAAATTTTGAAAATCTGAGAGAGTTTCCAAGTTTCAAAGAAACCTAAAATGATCAGAAGATTTAGTTTTGTAGAAAATCACGAAAAAATACCATTTTTGGCGAAAAAATGGAGGAGAAAATCTTGCAACAAATGTGGAAAACAACCTAATTTAAAATTGGTTGTAAAAATAAGTAGTCAGTGAGATTCAAAATAACTGAGTCTATTATTACTAGCATAAAGTCTAATATTTATATTTTTTTATACAAATCTTCAGTGATGATTAGTTTTTAGAACTGTCAAAAATTTACTCTTTCCTTTATTCAGTAATTTTTATTCAGTATTCCTTGTTCAGTAATTTTACAATTATTAAAATAAGAATATCAATTTGAAAAAAAATTCTCTTTGTTTAGCAAAATATATAAAATTTTTATTAGAATATTATTTGAAAATTGTAACATTTTCAATTACATTTACAGTATCCACTATACAGCAGTTACAGTTACGTTTACAGTATCATTTATAATTGTAGTTCTTCAGTAATGATAAGTTTTTAAAAACTAATCCTTGTGTATAAATTAATTTGATTTCTTAGTCACTAGTAAGGTACATAACCAGAGCTCATTCTAGACAGAAAAAAGGACAGGGTGCAGAAATTTAAAAAAAGGGCATTATTATTCTAAAAAGGCAATAATTTCTTTCTATGGGATTTACACATTCTGTTAAAAAACATTGTCAATTAGTGAAAGAAAAAATAATATTTTTCACTTTACAAAAAAGTAACAAAGCAATCATATTAATTACTAATTTTTATTAATAAATTAAGATATATATCGAGTTAATGAGCTAATTAGCTTAGTAATTTGTTTAAAATGCATTCATATATTAATAAAATAATAAATGTATGTTTTTAAGTGTCTGTAGTTATGATTTAATAATTAAAATGATTAATAATAAATTATGATTTAATGATAGTGGAAGTAACTGCAAACTTTCAAAGACAGGTGCAACAATGGGGTGTGATGGCTATTTTTCCTTTCCCATATAAATCCATGTATTGGCAGCAATGACAAACTAAATAAAAAGAGTTGAAAATAACAAAAGTATAAGAAATTCATTGTAGAGTTTGGGGAAAAAATAAAGAAAGATTGAGGAAAGAAAGGGCAAAAAGGGTATCATCAGAGCACTAATTTACTTCAGGGGCAACAGGGTGGATTCTTTTGACTAAAAGGGCAGCAGGGTGCTGCGCCCTGTTTACCCTGCCTAGAATGAGCTTTGC
>NC_092204.1:7362464-7379599 GCF_043381705.1 Parasteatoda tepidariorum
ATTAAAGGATTTCACCATTAACACCTCATTACCATTAGTTATAGATTGTGCTGAAAATGATTTTGTGAATTAATATGTAAAACCAGTAGGGTTGTTTTTAAAAAAATATAAATTTTAGTCCATAATACATATACTCTCTTCTCTCTATATAGGCAAAGCATTTAGGTATTATATTTGAAATTAATTATTGCCACAACAAGCATTGTTGCTTCTAGTAAAATAGAAGAGAATAATTTTTAAAATTGGTCTTAGATTAAGGTCTTTGAAAATTTTGTTGAGGTCCTTGAAAAGTCATGGAAAGTCCTTGAATTTCAATCTCATCATAGAGTGGGAACCCTGTTATTGTTTAAATAAATATTCTTGTAGATATTTATAGTATCCTTGTAGATATTATTTAATAATTTCTACATCTTTGAAAATATTCTAAAAACAATTTACGCTGTTAAATTTCGTTATTAGGGTATCCTTCCCGTAAACGGACAAATTTTTTGGTCCTATGAATGTCTGCTTAACGGAGGTTTCACTGTATTTATTTTGAACATAACTCCAAAAAAAAAAAAGAAAAGCCGTATTTGTTTCTTTGGATTTCTTTGCATTTAAAAAATCTTAATCATTCAAATATAAGGCGTATGTTACATAACAATTACCCAGTGAATGAAGTTCAAGGATTACATCACAATGTGACACAATAATCCAGTTTTTGGCATTTTTCTTGCATTTTCGAAAAATATTTTAAATTTAAATAAGTGTAGAATTATGATATGTTTTTTCTATTTTTATTCAATTGCCAATAAAATACAGATGATTGAAATCTGCACTTTTAAAGAAATAAATAAACCTAGCACCTTTTTTACTACTTGCAGTATTAGTTTTGAAACTATATATTTATTTTAGTTTAATTATTTAAAATTCATAGTATAGTTATTTAGTTTTAGTTATATAACGTGTTTTAATCTAAACAAAAATAAACAAATACTATTGTTGATTTTATGTATTATGTTAATTTTGTGTTTATAAATTAAGAAATTTAAATGATAGAATTTTTTTTTTATTACTGCACAGATCCTAATTATGATTTTATTTATTTATTAATTTTTTTTTCTTGGAAAGTGCTGAAAAATATTTTTTGAGTACTTAAGAGGTGCTTATTTTTTGTTGAAAAATCTGACTACACACCCTGTATATTACAAAATTAGTTTTCAATAGTAGCTAAACGTATTGACATAAGTATTTTTAAAGAATTATTTAAACAAAAATTATTTGATTGCTTACCATGATAAATTATGTCTAAACATTAAAATGTTTTAATATAAAAATATTGTTAAATAATTGAAATTTTAGTTTAAAGCACCAATATTTTTGTCTTTATTATTTGCACACACTATGGGAAACATTTGAATAAAAATCTTAAAAGATTTTATAAAATGTTATTATATTATTATTTACTTTTAAAAAACAAAACAAAAAAAAAACAGCGAATTTAATTTTATTTTACAGCTGGGAGAAGTAGAGAAATTTATGTTAATTCTTTTGCAAATATATCCTCTAACTTTATTTTATTAAAATTGTTTTGCACCAAATATTTTAATTTTATTAAAAAATATTTCTTTAAAATGCCAATTTTCTTTGAATAAATTTTTGCTTTCAACAATATTTTGCTTGTGCTCATATTAAAATAAGATACTTGAATATCATTTTTAAAATGTTCAATNAATTTATGTTAATTCTTTTGCAAATATATCTTCTAACTTTATTTTATTAAGATTGTTTTGCTCCAAATATTTTAATTTTATTAAAAAATATTTCTTTAAAATGCCAATTTTCTTTGAATAAATTTTTGCTTTCAACAATATTTTACTTGTGCTCATATTAAAATAAGATACTTGAATATCATTTTTAAAATGTTCAATAATTTATAAAATATTATTTTTTTTCTTCTAAAGACTCTTTCTCTTTTTAAAGTTTCATAGTATTCTGTTTTACTTGCAAATTATTAATGGTTTGTTAATACATGTTTCATTTTCTTTACAGTAATAAAAGTTATTTAGATAAATAATTATTACTTATGAAAATTTTTGTTTAATATTTTAAAGGATTTGGAAGCCTACATTAGTAGCTATACAGGATTAGCTAAGCTCTACCGTCTTCTTTATATTGCTGATCATTGTCCAGCGTTAAAGATTGAAGCTTTAAAAATGGCTCTGTCATATGTACAAAATACCTATAACGTCAACATCTACCAGATGATTCATCGGAAACTGGTCGATGCAACTGGGTAAGAAATTAAATAATTTTTTAAAGCCTTATTTAATATTTTTTTTTTAAAATTAGTATTTTTAAGGAAATTTTTTAAAGTAAAAACTTTTAAAGTACCTAGAATTTTATTGTATATTGCAGAACTAAGAAATTTCAGAAAAGTTGGCATTATGGAAGGCAAGGAATTCAATATAAGATAGATGGTTCTAAATAATATTTAAGCTAACTTTTAAGCATCAGCTTTAGAAAGCATATATTTTAAATAAAATAGTTGTTTAATTTTAAGTCTATTAAGTTTATTGTGTATTATTTAAGTAAAAATAAGTACATATTAAAAATTTTTGCTATAATATGTTTCTAATTTTTGTATTCAAAACGATTTTAAGTTGTTTCAAATTTGCTAAAGTCTTTACTATATAGGGTCAATAAAATGAAAGAGTAATCTTATAATATCCCAATACATATTTAAAAATAATTCCACCATTTAGGGATATTTTATTTGAAGACTTTAAAATCATTTAACTCAGTTAAAAATGCAATTTTAGTTACTCAAGCTTATTTTCAGAAAAAATATTACAATTGCTCGATATTTGTTTAAATTTTTTTTTACTGAGTTACTTGATTTCAAAATCGGCAAATAAAACATTACTAAATGGTGGAATTGCCTTTAACGTGACATTTGGCATTTGCTTGTAGCTGTATAATCTTAATTCTTACAAGGGAAACTAGGGAAGTGTGACTCGCCAATTTTGAAATAAACTAGTAGGATGTATGCCTTATGAGGAATAATTTTAGGGGGCGACATTCGTTTCGGCCCATAGAAGGTCCTGTGAGAGATAAAAAATAATTTAATATATTGAAAAATCGATATTTTATTACTTCAATGCAGACTATTAGTTATTGTATTTGTCTCATAATGCAATTAATTTGTAATTAATTGTCTGAGTAATTATTTTACTAATTAATAAATAAATTAATTATTAATTAATTAATTATTTATTAATTAATTATCAGTTAGAAAATTAATCAATTATTAATTAATTAATTGATTTGCAATTACATACTCCAATTAATTTGGTAAATTTTTTGAAAAAAAAAAATTTAAAAAATTTTGATGTCATTTTTTTTTAAGTTAACCTAACAGGTTGGTTCTTCTAAAAAACTACAGATATATAAAATTTTCGAAATCAATTTTGACAATAAATATGCATTATGGCAATAAATATGCATTTTGGCAATAAATATGCATAATGTACATGAAAGTACCACAAAATTAATTGGAGTATGAGACAATTACATTAACTAATTGTCTGCATTGAAGTAATAAAATACAGATTTTTCTACATATTGAATTATTTTTTATCTTTTACAGGACCTTCTATGGGCCGAAACGAATGTTGCCCCCTAAAATTATTCCTCATAAGGCATACATCCCACTAGTTTATTTCAAAATTGGCGAATCACACTTCCCTAGTTTCCCTTGTTAGTTATGTAATTTTTTTCTTTTAAATTTTAATTGCAACTACTATAATTAGAGCCGTGATGGCTAACAGGATAGAGCGAACACATTCCAATGTGGTGATTCAAATCCCAGCAGTGACTGGTCGATACGAATTCCACATCCGGCTTGCACCGACCACAGTGCAGACGTAAAAGCATCCTCAATGATAGAAGAATCATGGGTTAGAGTCCCCTTACTGTCAATCTAACAGTGGGAGGTTTTCGTGGTTCTCCTCACCATGTAACACAAATACGAGTTAGTTCCTTCAAAAAGTCCTCCTTAAAGGCAAATTTCTTCCAATACTTGATCCGGGAGTTCCCTTGTCTTCTGAATTGGGTTAACAATTACAAGTCTGCGGAGTTGAACATTAATGGTCGTAAACCCAAAAAATTGGGTCGGCTGTTCAACAACGGTTTTAAAATAAAATAAAAATAAAGCGTCTGAGTAATCTTAGTATTCCTATTCTGTGAAATTCTTCGGTTATAAGAAATAAAAGTAACTACTAGAATTAAACTAATGATGATTTATTTGGATGTTTAGAAATTCGAACTTGCCTGATGTCACTGGTGGTCTGAATGCTGGTGTAGTTCCTTTGGACACACAATGGATTGAAACTAAAAGCAAAAAGGCAGCCCTGAAAGTTGAAAAATTAGATGCTGATTTAAAAAACTACAAAAGTAATTCCATCAAGGAAAGCATCAGGTATTGTATGATAATAGTTCTTGCAACAAGCAACAATTCTCATTTTCTCTCATGATCAAAACACTTTTTCATTCTTCAAAAGTACACAATGATCTCAGAATTCAGATGCTTTTTACCTCTTCAAAATAAAAAGTTTCAGGTATGAAAAGGACATGTCAAAAAAGATTAATCACTCTGAAAAACTAAATCCCTTATCCAGACATTTATTTGGGAAATGATTTTCCCACATTTTTTAACAATTAAAAAAAAAAAAAATTTTTCTGTCTGCATGATCTGTTGAAAAACCTCATGTAAATAAAAAAGAAGTTTTTTGTTTTTTTTCATAGGATAGTCAAACATTTTTACTGTTTGAAAAGATGTTGTGATGAACATTTGAAGAATTATAGCTTAATATTTGGTAAGAGGAACAAACTGTGAATATTAATGAAGCCAATTATTAATGTTAAAAAAATGCAAAGAGACACTTTTTTTACTCAAATTTGGGCAGTTTTTTTTAAAAATTACTCATTTCTGTTCTTTTTTTTAGTTTAGTTTACTTTAGAGTAGTGCACTTTCAGTCAAACTAGTTTTATACACTTTTTCATAACCTTTTAAGTAATCAAAATAAATTAAAAAAAAATCTATATTTTTCTTCACTTGAATTGAAAAAAAAAAAAAAAACATGCCTGTTCATCCAGTAAAGAAAAAAATTAACTTTTTGAAAGAGGAATATTCTTTTAATGGACTTATTATTTTATTAATAGCAATTCTTTTAACACAATAAACATTCTTATTTAATTTATTGTTAATTAAACGATAAAAATTATTATTATCGTAATTATTATTATTAAATTATTAAAAAATTATTATCTGAAAATATGCTGATAAATTTCTTGATTTTGAGATTTCAGTATATTTTGATCAAATTGGGTCAAATGTCTGTCATGACCTGTACATAAAATAGTGCAGCATGTGCTTCCAAATAAATCATGCCTGTTTTTATATAGATGATAAATCAACAAACATATTTTTCTCTAAAAACTGCATTTAAAAATAGAAGCTTTTGATAATTATCTGATTTTTTTTTTTTTTTTGTGAATAAACAGTTTGGCTGAATTTTATTTTTAATTGAACTTAATTATAAAAAGCAAGTTTTATAAAATAATAAAAATAACATATTATTTTTATTATTGTATAAAATTTATAAGCATGCCCTGTACATTTTTTGTAAGAAATTAAATTTAAGTTCATAAATGTTTTGAGGTAAATATTTTTTAGTCGTGAAATATGTTTTTTGCAATCCTTTTTTCACTTGTTTTATCTTTCAGACGCGGCCATGATGATTTGGGTGATCATTATTTAGATTGTGGTGATTTAAGTAGTGCATTAAAATGCTACTCAAGAGCCAGAGATTACTGCACCAGTGGCAAACATGTTGTTAGCATGTGTTTAAATGTTATAAAGGTACACTTCATTTTTTGTTTATTTTGTTTTTAACAGACTTCATTTTTTTTTGTTCATTTTGTTTTTAACTGACATAATGATCCTAGTTGGGTAACATTATTGTTTAAATGAAAATTAAATATTAAATTAACTCAGCTATATGAAATTTTTTTTAAATATTTTGAATCAAATGACTTTACTATAATTTTGAACAAGAAGTTTTTAATTAATTATTTATTCTAACGTCGCTAGTTATGTAAGCAATTATTTCTATCTATTTATAATTATTATGTTTAGTGTTCTCAGATTTAATATTAAATTTATATTTCTGCGTTGCTTTTATTTGATAATTTGATTGCTTTTAGTGATTGCATGGTACGTAGTGTTTTTAAAAAGTGCTTAAAGGTGCTTTTTTTATTTAGCTTTGTGATATTACATACATATATTTTTTCCTCCTTTTCCCTTCTTCACTCAGATGCTTCCCAAAAACACAATTGGTCGAAAAAAATGGTAACCAGTTTATAACACAAAAAAGCATTTGTTAACAATGGTAAAAGGTGAAGTCTGAAGAAAATTAATATAACCAAGCCACCTAAACAAAACTACAAGTACACATCTTTTTTTCCTCTTCCGCTCTCAATCAGAGCATTCCCTCTATCTTTTTTTTACAACATCTACCTTGACAACAGCGCCATCACAACATGGAGGTATGACAAACATCATAAAATTTTGTAGTGTAAAACACTCAATAAACGTATCATTAAGCTATATAATATGAAATATTCAATACAAACAAAAAAAAATATAATATGGGACATTCAATAAAAAAAATTATGAACAACCATTTTATACTAACATAGAAAAACAATGTAATATTATACAAACGTATAGCAATATGGAACGTTCAATAAAAACACATATGGAGGCATGACAGGCATTTTTAAAAAATGCTTAATTTTCCCTTTTCGAAAATGAGATTTTTTTTCTTTAACCATGTCGTTTTACGCTGTGTATTATGCAAAAGCGTAGTTTTTACATTATTCTATTCAACGTTATTCACAATTTATTCAACCATAGTCTATTTTGGTGTGCTGTTGGTTCATGGCGTATAAAAAACGCCAATAATTTTACATGTTTGATGAAATACTTGCTAGTCCGTACATGTCTATACTGAGCTGGGTTCGGTAAGATTATTGCACTATCATGTGCAATTCTGCTGCATTTTACAAGATATTCTTAATTTCAACGTTAATTTTTCACCTTCTGATATCGAACCGAAAAATTTTTCAATCATTTTACAATGTCTCGATCACTTCAATATAAACAAGAACAGCGTTCTTTGTCAGAAACTAGTTATTTTGTCATGATGCTGTGAAGTCTTTGAAAATTATTTTGAATTTTGTTAATGTATATAGTGCTTATAAATATTTTTTGAGTGCTTAAAAAGTACTTAAAAGGTGCTTGTTGTTTGTTGAAAGATTTGACAATGCACCCTGGAATGTTTTTTTCTCCATTGAATTTATAATTGTTGTTTTTTAATTTGAAATGTTGTGTTTATAAAAGTATCCAGAAGGGGCAAAAAAACATTTGACTAATGGGTAACAAGCCCTGTGGCAGAATTTTTTTGGGCTTTCTGCGACAAACCTCTCTAGCAGTTATATCTTTCTGCAAGATGCTTTTAATAATAAAAAATATCCATGTTACTAACTAAATTTAAAGTAAAAAAAACGTTGTGTTTAAAAAATTCATAGGTGAATATCATAGGCGAAATTCTCAAATTTTACTCACCAAGAAAGCAGACTAATTATTTCCTTTTTCACATTTCGTAAATCATCACATCAAAAAAAAAATTACAAATCTTGCAATCCGTAGCAGTTACTGGCGAAATCACGTTAATTAAATATACCGCCTGGATTAACGAGAATATCGGTGCAAAACGACCTTGGCGAATATTGATTTCTTGAATCCAATATTTGAATTTCGCGTGCCGTAATAATATCTGTTTATTTCAAAAATTCAGGAGAATATAAATAATAACTGAGCTATGAAAGACATCGGGATTTCGAAAAAGCAAAGTAAAAATTAGTAGCAATAACTGTCTCTAAGAACGATTGAAATACTTCATAGATTAACGAGAATATCGGCGCAAAATCAGCACGTCAAAGAATAAATTCTGGAGGAGGGGGGAGGATATTTAAACATTTCTGCTGAAAAAGAAATTTTAAATTCATTATTCTATATTTTTCATTCTTCTTAAATAAGAACAGAAAAATCACGGACATTTCTTTCCCCTCCGATGTGCGAAAAAGGCATCTTTTGATTATAATTTTAGAGATATAAAATTTCTGCAGAAAATCAAAACTCTTTATTACTTCTGAAAAATCGAATTCTTTACTTCCTGAAAGAAAACTCTTTCTGCATGAACTCTGTAATATTCTGCGACAATGTCACTGAGTCGCCGCGATTCTGCCACGGAGGTAACCAGTGATCATATTAATGTGATCACAATTTTTCTTTCTTTTGTAACTACTTGTTGCACTTTATAATACTTTTTTTTCCTCCATCTGAAATCTTTTTTTTCCTTCATCTTTCTATAGGTTAGTGTTTATCTCCAGAATTGGTCTCATGTTTTAACCTATGTTAATAAGGCTGAAACAACTCCTGAAGTTACTGAAGTAAGAAGCGATATTCACTCCTCTAACACATTAATTTCTATGGTATGATTTAACAGTATGCTTTGTTTCTTTTATGCTAGCTTAAAAACTATGTTAATAAAATTTAAAACTATGAATTATTTTGCCAACCTATGCTATTTTGAATTGATCTTATTTTCTTTAAAAAATAATTTATGTTTGACTTTTGTTTCTACTTGTTACTAGTTGCAATGCAAAATGTAAAAAAAAATAATAATCCAGTTTTAAATATTGACAAATTAGTGTTGTTTTTATGTCTAAAAAAGAAAAGGCTGCAAGTGTAATATAAAACTACGATCCTAAACCAAACTTCATAGTTTTTGAGGTGCTGAATTCAATAATGGTTATCATCAGTTGCCAAATAAAATTCCCTCAAAAATTATGAAAAACATTACAAAATTTTTTCAGTGCATTCGCAGTACAAACGAAGCTCCATGGTGGAATTGGGGCGACATGGCAACATTGTTGCAAAACGTTATCGAGTTCCTGTAGAAAGATTTTTCTTTTGGGAAAGTAAAAAATTTTGTTTTTTTTCTGCAGAAAGTTTCAAAAGATTTTATCTTTTTTTCCTGAATTATATTCAAAAGATGCTTTTCCTGCTCATCAGAGTTGAAAAAAATGCTTGAGATAATGTTAAAATAAAAAATAATGAAGTAAAAAAGTTGGTTTTCTTTTCTGTAGAAATTTTCGTTTTAATTTTTTTATACAGTGAATACTATTGATTTCCACATAGTTTTTAAAATCCAATATTTTTAATACGATATTATTTAGTACAACTAAATCTCAAAATAAAAATTCGTATTTTGCAACCCGTTTTGAAGAGTCCAATTTGCGTGATTTCGTTGTCGATCCTTTTTTTTTTCTTCGGTAGTTACTGCTGCGAATTTCATGGATTTTCTGTAATTTTTTTAATGTGATGAGGATTTACGAAATGCAAAAAAGGAAATAATTAGTGTGTTTTCCTCCAACAAACTGTGAGATTATCTCCCGTATTATTAGAATTTAAAAAATATTACACATTTAATTGAAAAATTATTTTATCCGAAAAGTTCTTTTTCTTAAATTTGACGTTTGTGTTTCTGTTACTTTAATTTAGTAACACGTATATTTGTTATTTTTAAAAGTATCTTGCAGAAATATATTAGTATTAGATATGTCGCAGAAATCCCGAAAAAATTTTCTCACAGGGAAACAAAGCAGCTTAAATACTCATAACTTGCACAGTTTTTAACCAATTTTTTCAAAATTTTAAATCAACAATTTTGTAATTTATCTTAAATTTCTCCATTGAATATTTATGAAGTTGTAGCTTAAAAAACACTACGTGAAGTGATTAATTTTTTATAAAAATGTCCATATTTTCATAAATATTTACTCTAGGTTTGTGAAAATGTATGCAGTTATTAAAAACAACAACTAAAGTAATCAAAAAGGGTTATAAGTTTGCAGAGGGTGTTCAAAAATACTTATTTTCTTTTGTAATTTATTGTTGATCTAGGGGACTGTCCAGGGCAAATTTACTGTTGTTTAGCTGTACCTTCACAAATTCACCCTTAGGAAAAATGGTAGTTTCACAAAATGCTTTTTAAAAAAGCAAGCTCTAAGATTCTCTTCCCCGCCTCTTAAAATTTTGTTTTTGTATCCTCGTGAGAAACGATAAATCCCGGGTTAATTAAGCATAGACGAATAGGTAGCACGCGCTTGGTCAGGTAGTGTGGTGTGGTAGCCTAACCGGTCGCTTACGACATATTATAGCGAGCTTTCTCCGCAGAATTTTCGTTTTTTTAAATTGAACAGCGAGGCAGTTCCTCCGTAAACTTAATAGGAAGTTGAAATTTAAACATTGTTCTAAATTTATTCTAACAGACCTTGAGTTTTTATGAAACATTTGAAATTTTGTGAACTGTGAAATTTTTCCTAGACCCCGTGGGAAATATTCTCATAATAACTTTTAGTGCAAATGCTGTTAAATGCATGTTTCTTTTTTTTTTTTTAAAATTCAAGTTGGAATTTAACAATGAACAAAGATTTTTATGAATTTTTAACTTGAGATGAAATTTTAAGCCCAAAATTTTACAATAGCAAATTTATTTTTGAATATATGGGGAAAAATATATAAAAATTTACCAGTCATAAATTATTTTTATTTGTAGTGATATAATTTTTGAAAATATCTTCTTACTTTACCATATTTTTGTGTTGATTTTTTAATATAATTCTTAATTTTCACAAATTATGTAATTATTGTGAATATTCTTAGTTTTCACAAAATAGGTACCTCTCATAAAAACCTAGGCAGACCCCTGAGGTCTCTCAAATCCCTAAAAGTTTTGAATTTAATTCCTGAGTATAAAAAATTGCATGAACTAAATATCTCTTAACTTACAAAATAATCCTTTAAGTATTTCTGGACAAATTTAAAATAAATGTAAAATACTGANTTAGAAAGACAGCTTTCTTTCTTCTTTTTTTAATTCAGGAAATTTTCCAGAATTTTGACTTGGGCTCACAATCACCCCTGTAGGTAGCACGTGCTTGGTCAGGTAGTGTGGTGTGGTAGCCTAACCGGTCGCTTACGACGTATTATAGCGAGCTTTCTTCGCAGAATTTTTGTTTTTTTAAAATTAAGCAGCGAGGCGGTCCCTCTGTAAACTTAATAGGAAGTTGAAATTCGAACATTGTTCTAAATTTATTGTAACCGACCTTGATTTTTTATGAAACATTTTTTCCTCTGTGAAATTTTTTCTAGACCCCGTGGGAAATATTCTCATAACGAAAATAACTTTTAGTGTTAATGCTGTTAAATGCATGTTTTTTTTTTTTTTTTTTTTTTTTTTTTAAAATTCAAGTTGGAATTTAACAGTGAACAAAGATTTTTATGGATTTTTAACTTGAGATAAAATTTTAAGCCCAAAATTTTACAATAGCAAATTTATTTTTGAATATATGGGGAAAAATAGATACTTTACCATATTTTACTTTACCATATTTTACTTTACCATACTTTACTTTACCATACTAGATCTTACTTTACCATATTTTTGTGTTGATTTTTTAATATAACTCTTAATTTTCAAAAATTATGTAATTATTGTGAATATTCTTAGTTTTCACAAAATAGGTACCTCTCATAAAAACCTAGGCAGACCCCTGAGGTCTCTCAAATCCCTAAAAGTTTTGAATTTAATTCCTGAGTATAAAAAATTGCATGAACTAAATATCTCTTAACTTACAAAATAATCCTTTAAGTATTTCTGGACAAATTTAAAATAAATGTAAAATACTGAAAGTATCTCTTCCATTATTGTAGGGCAGTGTATATATATTAGGGATATAACAAATATTCAGCCACTATACAGTATTTGGCTTGTTTGGTCCCCTTGCCAAATATTCGCAATGCATTATTTTGAAAAGTCTATGTATTTCGACGAAGTTTTTGTGATAAATTTGAATAAATGTAAGAAAAAATGATCAAAAGGAAAAAAAAATTCCGACTACACATTATTGGAAATAGTTATAGTTTTTCTATTTCTCTCTTTTTATTCATCTTAACAACTTTAGTTTTTTTAATAGCTGTTAATTTTTTATTTATCTTAAATATTTCTACTTTATCTTAATATCTAATTAGCTTTTTTATCTTAAACATTTCTGTTAAATTTTCCCCCCCTTACCCCAAACCAATACTTCAGCTAAGTTTTAATTATTTTTCAATAATGACTAAACTTATTAATATATAAAACATATTTATTAGCTAAGCATTTCTTGTTTAACTGAAATTCATTATTAATATATTTTGATTTTAAATGCATAAAATCATTGTTAATAAATTACAGAATATTGACTTTTTGAGCTGAATGTTCAGCTATACACTCAAATCACTATTAGTTACATCGCTGATATATATAACAAATACAATATTAACAAGTAATTATTAAAATTATTTTGAAATTCTGAGTCAATCATAGAAATGGCTACCACTAGAAAAAAATCTTTTATGAAACTCGTAAAATGTTGGTGCAGCTATGCTTTTATATTAGCTAAACATTTCTTGTTTAACTGAAATTCATTATCAATATATTTTTATTTCAAATGCATAAAATCATTGTTAATAACTGATTTGTTTTTGTCTTCCAGGCTAATGGTAAAGATAATAATCAGTTGGTAATCACAAAGCTGAGATCAGCAGCTGGACTTGCAGAATTAGCTACTCGAAAATACAAATCTGCTGCAAAAAATTTCCTTCAAGCCTCTTTTGATCACTGTGATTTTCCAGATGTTAGTATTCCTAATTTTTTAAGAAATNTTTTTTTTTTTTTTTTTTTTTTTTTTTTTTTTTTTTTTTTACGTTTAAGGCAAATTGTGTTTGTTATGTTATTGAGTACTCTCTGACTTCCTTAGCTTATTAAGGGAAAAAAAACTTTTGACATAAACCAATATTTATCTTTTCTTTTTTATTAATAAATTTGTATTAATCATCTTTATTATAAGATAATTGTTATTTAGTCACATATTATTTTTTTTTCTTATTCTTTATCATTCTTTATTTTATTAATTTGTCTACTGTGTATTTACATTTACTGAAATTCTGAAAAAAAGAAAGAAAAAATTGGCTACTGTGCAGGTTCTACCCTTTTCCCATGAATTTATCTTTTATTTATTTCTCCAGATTATTCTAAAAATAAAATCATTTACAAATTTGTAAGTAGTTAAACAAAATATTTCAAATGATAACCCATATAATATTTCAAAATGGGGGGGCGGGGGATCACAGCTTGCTAATCCTCATAACAGTAAGGAAGCAATTTAATTAAATTGTTTATTTTTTAATGTTTTAACTTTTAAAAAAATTTACGTATAGGAATGATATTGTTTTGTTACTGTGATTTAAAATAGTAATTAAATTTTGTTTTAAAAATTAAAAAGAAAAATTTTCTGCATTAGCCTATTGTGGGTTAGGGGAATCATAGAGGTTAAAGCTTCTCAATTTCATGACCATTGGTTTGATTAAGCCTACTTTTTGAAGCATAGGCAGGGGTCTGTTTAGAAGAAATTTGGGTCCGTTAACGGACCCTTCACAAAATATCTTTTTATAAAAACGGACCCTTCACAAAATATTTTAACTTAAAAACGGACCCTTCACAAAATGAATTTTCTTATAATCGGACCCTTCACAAATTTGTTTATCTTCATTATTATTTTTTTAATCGAATAAACCCTTCCCAGGGCAGAAAACAAGAAAGATGGATGTAAACGAATTAAGTTTTGTCTTCGGCAGACGATTCTTCCATTATTCGTCCGAAATGAATATTCTGCGTTCAGCAGTATAGGCTAAATACCAAATATTTGTATGTTGCATCTCTAATTTAGAAGCAGCAATTGTAGTTTATTTTTTAAAATTTAATTTTTTTAATTATAATTTTACAGTGCAGAGCATAATCTTGTATATCTTTACAATTTAAAATCTCCTTGAAAAGTTTTTTTTTGCAATAACGGACCCTATTTGCACAAATTCATAAAAGCGGACCCTGCTTGAAAGAATGTGAATAATTTTTTCACAATTTCACGAAAAACGGACCTTTCACAAAATGTCTGGACAGACCCCTGATAGGTGGCTGGTGGTTAGCATTGCACAGCACCCACATTTACTTCTTAGACTAGTTGGTACCCATTATGTCTGGTTAGGCTCCAAGCTGCCATTGGGAGTTGAAACCTAGCTCTTCACAATAAGAGCTTAGGGTCTTAACCACTGTACCATAGTTCCTCATGATAATACTAGAATAATACTTTTTTTGCCAGAGATGCTGCTCTTTCGTCTTATTTAAAAAATAAATAAAAAATTGTGCAGTGTTTTTCTATTGCTCATTTTTAATTATTTTCATTTTTGCATGACTATAAGATTTAAACTATTAAAGTTCTACTTTGCATTTAAGACTTAATTCTGTAAAATTAGATAAATTTCCCTGTATTAAATTATTCAATAATTTATTTATCAATTATATTTATTTAAATGTTCTACTTTAAAAATTATTTCATATCTAAAATTTTCCAGAACTTTAAACAATTTAATTAAATTTAAAACAGATTAAATTCATTTCAATTGCAGAATTTTAATTATTTTCAATTTTGCACGATTATAAGATTTAAACTATAAAAGTTCTAGTTTTCGTTTAAGACTTAATTCTGTAAAATTAGATAAATTTCCCTTTATTAAATTATTTAATAATTTATTTGTTTATTATATTTATTTAAATATTCTAATTTAAGAATTATTTTATATCTAAAATTTGGCATAACTTTAAATAATTTAATTAAATTTAAAACATTCTTAATTAAATTTCCCTGCCCTGAATTTTTATAAAAATTATCTAAAATATCAAAATTTTTAACAAAATTTTAAAATTTCAATTTGACTTTTGATAAGATTTGGATCTCATCAAAAATTAAAGTGACAATAAATCAAGACATTTTAAAACAGCCCACAATAATTTTTATTTGTAATATAATAATATAAATTAGATTTTCTTTCTTTCTCAACTCACAATATATAAATTCATTAAATCATTAAATAAAAATATTTTTATAAATATTTTAGCTACTGTAACTAATTGAAAAGAAACAGATTCATATAAAATGTTTGTATTGGAATTTTAGAAGTGTGGAAAGTCTTGTTATTAAAAATATTTGAAAATGCAAGAATACTCGGGGGACTTATATCAATCATTTTTCATATTTATTTTAGCTAATTTCCCCAAACAATGTAGCCATGTATGGAGGACTTTGTGCTCTTGCATCATTTGATAGACAGGAACTATTGAAGTTTGTTTTGTCAAGCAGGTATGCTGTTTTAGTTCCATTTTATACTGTTCTTGAGTTAATTTATGTGAAGTTTTAGATAATTATCAGTTTGTTCTTTTTAGTAATGCATAAGTGCCTACTATTACAATTTATATGTAATTATTACAATTCTATAGTAAAGATTAAGGTCTTGTAGTGTGTCTACTACTACAAAAATACAATTCCAATTCACTAATACAAAAGACCTGTTAACTCGATTCTATGTTGGGGGTACTTTCTCACAGATGAAGGTTGACATGGTCAATAGCTACCATCGCCTCAGTCTTGTCAGAGTGTACTGGTCTCAATAATCATGAAAGTTAAGAATTTGAGAAAAGGTCATAAATGTCTCGAAAAATTCATAATTTTTTTTTGAACAGAGTCACAAAATTTGTTATTTTTAAGTGCTTCCATAAGTGATAACTTAAATTTGAAATTTGCGTATAAAAGGGAAATGGTATTAATTATATTTTGTTTAATGCCGGGCACTTTCGTGTATTTCAGAATTTTTTTTTCTTTAAAATTTTGGGCAAAATTAAGGAAATATGCCACATAATACAAACTTTTCAAAGCAGAGTTACTTACTTAATTTCTATTGATAACAGAATGTCTCCTGAAATTAAAAACTGTCTCTATCTGGCAAATACAGTGTAACGTCTCATATCCGGACGTCCCTTTTCCGGAACGATCGATTTCCCGGACACTTTTTAACAATCAAAATAAACAAACATCTCTTTATCTTCCCTTTTCTTTTAAAAAAAAGAAGGTCTTTTGACACGTTTTCTCTTCTAGCTTGCACTGAACCCCTGATTTATTCATTGAACCCATAAATCACAAAGGGGAAAAAGAGAAGATCTACCAAGACCATTGAGTGACTGTTAGCGATGCTCCTACTCTGTAATGCAGGAAAAGAGGGAGATTTGTTTTCAAAAGACCACAACTGCGTCCCTTCCCCTCTCTTTTCCTATGCAGCTGGCTAATAGAAGAGGCATTTCCTGGAACCTCTTTATTGAAAGAGAAGGGTAAACACTGCAAGCATTAACTTGGAGGGGGAGTCAAAATGGAACATTTGAATAGGTCTGAAAGGATACACATCCTTGAGAAACATTCATTCTTCCCCTGACCATGTAATATTTAGGAGGTGGGGGGAAAAAGGGGTAACATTCTTTCTTTAGCAGATTCTTTCAGTCATAGAAGAAAAAATAAAGAGAACCCCATCAGCGTGCCCCGCCTTTATGCTTGATTGATAGCTAATGATTGGAGAGAAAACAATAATTTGTCGCTTCCCCACCCTCAGCTTAAATGATCTCCTCTCTACACTTATTTTCTTTCACAAATAAGGAGGAAATGAATTTTTCTCCTCCACCTACCCACCTTAATGAATGACGGGAATTTCCCTTTCTTGCTTGAATCATTCTAGTTAAAAATGGCGGATTATTATTTTCATATGTCAATTTTTTTTGTTTTCTATATTTTAAGCAGTAATATTTTTTTCTAATATTTCATATTTTATTGATTAGATATTCTAATACTAAAACATTATTCCCCTTAAAAATAATGTTTATTTATTTTTTGCTTCTTAGATTTAGATCATTTTAAGCTTTGTTCCAGAATGACATGAATTTCCCCTTCCTGCTTGAATCGTTCTAGTTCAAAATGGCGGATTAATATTTTCATAACTGTTAAATTTTTTTCGTTTTCCATATTTTCAGCAATAATATTTTTTT
>NC_092204.1:7379645-7397156 GCF_043381705.1 Parasteatoda tepidariorum
ACAGCGTTATTGCATAAAATTTTGTTTTAATCTTGGTGATTCGCAAGTGGAAACAATTCGCAAGATTAAACAAGTGTTTGGAAATGAAGCGATGGGCACCACACAGATAAAGGAGTGGTACAACCGCTTCAAAGATGGCCGCTTATCAGTTGAAAGTGAACCACGCTCAGGGAGGCCCTCAACATCGAAAAATGATGCCATCATTGATCAAGTGAGGAACCTGGTGATGCAGAACCGCCGAATCACAATCAGAGAGCTTGTAGACGAGGTGAGTATTAGTTTTGGTTCCATTCAATCAATTTTGACTGACGACTTGGGCCTCAGGAGAGTCTCAGCAAAGTTTGTACCAAAGCTGCTAACNAGAACCGCCGAATCATGATCAGAGAGCTTGTAGACGAGGTGAGTATTAGTTTTGGTTCCATTCAATCAATTTTGACTGACGACTTGGGCCTCAGGAGAGTCTCAGCAAAGTTTGTACCAAAGCTGCTAACATTTGAGCAAAAAAAACTTCGTCTGGAGATCGCACAAGACATGCTGGAAACTGTGAACGGTGATCCCGACTTTATGAACACAGTGATTACAGGTGACGAGTCATGGGTTTATGGATATGACCCAGAAACCAAGCGCCAGTCAACACAGTGGAAGCATCCTTCATCTCCGAGGCCCAAAAAAGCAAGGCAAGTTCGCAGCAATGTCAAGGTCATGCTAACTGCCTTTTTTTTACTCCAGTGGCTTAGTACATCACGAGTACGCACCCCACGGTACTACAATCACCAAGGAGTACTACCAAGAGGTTCTGCGTCGCCTTCGTGACGCAGTGAGGCGCAAGCGCCCGGATCTGTGGGCAACAGGCAGTTGGAAGCTCCATCATGATAACGCGCCCGCACATTCTTCCCATTTAATTCAGAACTTCTTGACAAAACACAGCACACCAGTGGTTCGTCAACCTCCCTACTCTCCTGACATGGCTCCCTGCTATTTTTGGCTTTTCCCAAAGCTGAAAATGCCACTAAAAGGGGCCAGATTTCAGACCAGAGAAGACATTATGCAGAATGCGAGAGACCATCTGAGAGCCATACCGAAGGAGGACTTCCAGCGATGCTTTCAACAGTGGCAGAAGCGTTGGGAGAAGTGTGTGGCAGCCCAAGGGGACTACTTTGAAGGGGATTTGTATTAAATAATTTTATTATAATCGACGTTTATTTTATGAACAAAAGTCGGATACTTTTTGATCACACCTCGTATAATAGGTTTTGTGTTTCTCACAGGTTTCTTTGTAAAACAACATAAATACAACAGATGTTTTGTCTGTATTCACATGTGTGTGTGTGTGTGTGGGGGGGAGTAATCATCCCAAGAGCCATGATAGGGTTAAGAAGTAATGTAAAAAATTAGTGACAATTTATTTATTTTCAGTTTATCTGTTTTTTTTTAAAAGTTGTTTTACTTATCGTTTTATTTGTTTTTAGCTCCTTTAAATGGTTTCTTGAATTAGAGCCTATGCTAAGTTATTTATTTTCAGTTTATCTGGGTTTTTTTAAAAAGTTGTTTTACTTATAGTTTTATTTGTTTTAGTTCCTTTAAATTGTTTCTTGAATTAGAGCCTCAGCTAAGTTATTTATTTTCAGTTTATCTGTTTTTTTTTTTTAAAAAAGTTGTTTTACTTATAGTTTTATTTGTTTTAGCTCCTTTAAATTGTTTCTTGAACTAGAGCCTCAGCTAAGAGACATAATACATCGATTTTATAATTCAAAATATGCATCCTGTTTGAAACTGTTGGAGGAAATCAAGGTAAAAACATTTTCCATTAATTTTTTATGACACTCCATTAAAAAATGTTGATGACCTTATTCATCTCTGAATCTTATTTTTTAGGACAATCTTCTGCTAGACATGTATTTAGCCCCTCATGTCAGTTCTCTTTACACACAAATTCGAAACAGAGCTCTCATACAGGTAAGGAGAATATATTTCTTTTTATCTTATTCATAATCAATTATTCGTAATTTCAATAGCCATCAAAGTTAATTGTATGAGGCAGCAATGCTTAGTTTCTAAGCAGTGTTGCCAAAACTGCTATTATATTAACACTACTGTTTTGAATAAGATGCTAAAATAAAAAAAAACTTCAGTGAAAAATAAAAAATTTAAATGAAAACTTAGCAATAAACATTGTAATGAAATATATAGAATCTAGGGCTAAGATACAATATAAAATTTTTATTTAAAGTTATTATAAATTAGAAAAAAAAATTGAATTAAAAAAACAGATATAATAGCAATAGTCTGTGTTGGATTAAAAAAAATAATAATTAAAAATGCAAATTAAAGATAAGAATATCATAATAAAGTAATAATAAGAAATTTAATCCTTTTGTTTTTAATGTAATGATATGTCATATTATTTTTAAAATATCTATGCATTTAATACTTTCCACAAAAATGTTGTAATTTTTGTTATCCTATAATGTTTTGTGTCTCTCCTAATGGAGGTTTATTTTGATATGGAGATTTGATTTTGAGATTTTTGTAATTTTGCAGGTTAAAAATTTTTACTCTTCTAAATAATATTGCATGATTGAAGCCTTATTATTAGTTAGCCATTGAATCAAAATAGATTATATGATACACATTTATTCTGAAATGAAAATACTTTTAAAAGTATTCTTTTTATTTTTTTAAGCTGTATTAAATTATAACATTGAAATCTAAATCATGTCTGTGAAGGCTGAGGGGGAAAACAACAATTAATTAAGTGTAACAACTATTTTTCTTTCTTAATAAATTTTTTTAGGAGGTGGAGAGAATACTTAATTCTGTATAGTATTCCCTCCCCCTAGGTAATATACGGACCCTGTAGCAGAATTTTTTTGAGCTTTCTGCAACATACCTCTTTATTACTATTGTCTTTCTACAAGATATTTCACAATAACAACTATACAAACTTCAAAAAACTATAACTTCAAAAAAATAAAATAAAATAAATAAATATAAATAAAAATTAAATTAAATAAAAATTTTTTTTTAATTGAATATGTGATTTTTTTAAATTCTAATATTATGGGTGATATTCTTGCATTTTGTAGAAGGATAACTCACTAATTATTTTCCTTTTTAGATAGCACACTAATTATTTCCTTTCTCACATTTTATAAATCATCATCACATTAAAAAGTAAAAAAATAAAAACGTTAAATCTGTAGCAGTGACTACCAAGAGAAAAAGATAGACGACGAAATCATGCGAATCGGACTCTTCAAAAAAGGGTTACTAATTGCGTGTTTTCATTTCAAGATTTAGTTGTGATAAATAATATCAGATTTTGAGCTATGTGGGAAGAAGTAGTAATAACTACGCGGAAGATTAGAACAAAAATTTCCACGGAAGAGAAAGCCAATTTTTTAAAATCATTATTCTTTATTTTTCATATTTTTTCCCTACTCTAATGGGCGAAACAGTCTTTTGAATATAATACTAAAAAAAAGATCAAATTTTTCGTAAAGTTTTGCAGAAAAGAAAAGCAACAATTTTTATTTCCCCTAAGGGAAAATCCTTCTGCAAGAACTTAGTAACGTTCTGTGACAGTGTCACCATGTCGCCACAATTCTGCCATGGGGTATACAGAATCATTATGGTTATTTGGAAACAAAATAATTACATGGGTGCCGGATTGTGTGGATGATCCTGTTTTCATTCACCTATATTATCTTCTGTCCTTTTCTCATTATATTATTAATTTTATGACTTTTATTGTGTATTTGTTTGCATGGTTAATGATGATTGAATATGGAAAAACATGAAACAATCTTCTCTTTAGTATTTCAGCCCATACTTGTCAGCTGATATGAATAGAATGGCTTTAGCTTTTAATACAACTATTGGAGCTCTCGAGGATGAACTGATGCAGTTAATTCTAGATAATCAAATACAAGCAAGAATCGATTCACATAACAAGGTACATTTAACAAACATCACAACTGTGGGTTCAAGGTGTATGGATGCTCCGGGCTAGCTTTTTTTACACCGCCAAAAAAAAAAAAAAAAAAAAAAAAAAAAAAAAAAAAAAAAAAAAAAAAAAAAAAAANAAACAAAAAAAAAAAATAATGGGGGTAGAGAAAAAGACAATTTAATTTTTAAAAAAAAGAATATTGGTTCTATATTTATGTATAAAAATCTAAACTCATATTTTAAACTCTTTTTGATTTAAATATAAGTAATATTATGTACAGGGTATCTGCACACCTGAAAAGTCATGGATTTTGGTATAGAACAAAATTTGTCATGAAATGTCAAGATTTAAATTTTTTTTTTTAAATCATGGAAAGTCATGGATTTAGGTGGCTGAAAAATCTAATTTTTAAAATGGAATTTCCCTCCCCCCTTCCGATTTCCCAGTCTTCCTAATATCTGAATTTGTAACAAAATCCCCACTCATTGTCATATTTTATTAAAATATAAAATGTTTTTATCCTGTTCTTTAAAAATGGTTTTCTTTCAAAAAATGAAAGAATGAACATCATTTCTAGAGCGAATTATCTTATAAACTTCCGTAATTTCAGAATTTTTTTTATCTATTTATTATTTTTTATTTTTATTTTATTAATTTAAAATTCTAGTTTAGGCTTTTTGTATTACACTTACTTTAAAAAAGAAATAAAACAACTTTAAATAACTTCATTTATCTTACAGCATTTAGTTTTTTGCTTTTGTATTTTTTTTCAGCTATTTTATTGCTTCAACTCTTTCTTTACTCTTTTTTTTTTAAGTTTAAAATCAATAAATATGAAGATGCAGAGTATAACAGTTTTGGTTATACCTATCATTTCAATTACTGTTATTATAATGCTTTATTAAATTTATTGTTGTGCTTTTCTCGGAGAAAATAGTAACTTCTTAAGTCGTGAAAAATTCTTGAAGTTATTCTTGGAAAGTCATAAAAAGTTATGGATTTGAAAATCTGAAATGTAGCAGATACCCTGTAATTTCTTGAAGTTTTAGTGTCCTTAGCCATTGAATAAATGGTTCTCATACATCGTCCTTTTTCTGGATGCATGGGGCCTTTTGCCCCCTTCCTCCCATCTGTGCTTCACAATAACTTTATCTACTTCTTGTAATGTATGTATAAAACATTTTTTTAAAATGAGGACTGTTATTTTCCTAGTTTATAATGAACTCGGATGCACTTGGAGAAATTGAACAACTTATCAAATCTTACAAACCAAATAAAAGTTAAAGGCACGAACATACAAATGAAAATAATTCAAACTGACAAATTGACTGATTGCATTGAAACCTGGAAGATTGGGCAAGCAAGAAAGAAAGAAAAATTGCCAATGGCAAAATGGCAAAAGAAAATGACAAACTTTTATAAGATTTACCAGGAGTCTGTCCAGGGCAAATTTACTACTGTTTAGAAGTACCTTCACAAATTCAACTTTAGAAAAAATTTCACAAAATACAGTATAGAACCCGTTATCCGGAAATTAGAAAACCGGAAAACCCAAAAACCGGAACGAAATTCAATAAATTTTCTCGCCATTTAAAAAAAATTTTTTTTTTTCCCTCATAAGATTTTACGATTTTTCTTTCTTTTTTTAAAGATGTTTACCTTACCATCATTTTGGAAATTATCATTAGTGTATTACTTCATCGTTTTTTCTTATTTTTAAGATTATTTCCAATTTTTTTTTTAGTTGGGTTTAACAATAAAAAAAACGGCTTTTTGTCGCGATTCAGAAAACCGGAAAAATCAGTTATCCAGAATAGCGATCGTCCCGACCGTTCCGGATAATCGGTTCCCTACTGTACTTTTAATAAAGCTAAAAAAGCTTTTCTAAAATAACTTTTAGTGCTAGTACTGTTAAATGCTTGTTTTTTTATGAAATTCAAGTTGGAAAGTTCAAGTTTCAATAGAAAATTATTTTTATGGATTTTTAAATTTGGGTAAAATTTTAAGCCCAAAATTTTACAACAGCAAAATTATTTTTGAATATATGGGAAAAAATATATAGAGAAATTTACCTGCCATAAATATTTTTTATTTGTAGTGACAATTTTTGAAAATATTTTCTTACTTTACCATATTTTTGTGTTGATTTTTTAATATAGTTTTTCTAAATCTAATGTCTAAATTTTCTCAAAATCGGTACCTCTCAAAAAATTTACAGACACCTGGTTATGATGCTCTTGGAGAAATTGAACAGCTTATCAAATCTTACAAATCAAATAAAGTTTAAGGCACGGACATACAAATGAAAATAGTTTGAATTGTCAATTCAACTGATTGCAATGTGACCAAGGAGATTGGGGCAGGCAAAAAAACGAGAAGGGGATTTTAAGGGCAAAGGAAAATAACAAACTCTCATAAGATTAACAAAGAACAGGAATAAAAAAAAACACAATAAGAGGAAAAATTCAGTGTCCGATCAGCAGATGTTGAGTACTCCAGTATTGCTTCATCTCAGAGCCCCCAAACAGAGCCCTGCATCCTAACAAATGCTTCCTGTTCATGATTTCGTAACACCATGATTCGATAGCACTCTGTGGAGGCACTGATATTATGTGATATACAGTTCGTTTACCAGGAGTTGGCTCTTATCTCCGCCTTCATCACATGGTATTCGACGATACTTTTTCTCTATTTTTGGGAGCAGGATGAAAACAATCTTAAACAAGGTTACTATTTTACGATCGTATGACAAAAATTTTTATTTAGCAAGCTTTATGTACATTTTTTTAACATTGCATATTTCATAAATCTTACAATATTTCTCTCTTTTAGTGAATAGTTTGTCCTTTTTGGGACATTTTACTGCAATATTAGCTAATGTATTTTATTAGCTAGTAATTTATTAGCATATAATTTTTTAGTATATTAATTTATTATATATTAGTATATTAATTTAGTATATTTAGTATATTAATTTATTAGTATATAATTTATAATGTATTTTATTAGTAATTAATTAGCTAATGTAATGAAAGGTATAATAGCAGATGATAAAGCAAAGTAAATGACTGAAAAAGAATTCATTGTTTGCTTTTGGCATGCATTAAGGTTTGTCTCAATTTCAATCTCAGACACGTTTCTCCTCTTACTCCCCTCACGAAAATGAACTCTTTCTTTGAGGAGGTGGAGTCAAGTGCCAACTCCTGCTGAACGAACTATAGTGCTTTGCAGTGTTTTTTAGCTAAAAAATTTATTCAAATTTTGGGAGAAATAAAAAATAAAAAGCTGACTAGCTTTTATATAAGTGTATAATACTGTTATTTCTAAAAAGTATTCTACAATAATTTCATTTAGAAGCTATAGAACTTGGGAAGCATTTATTTTATGGTAATTTTCATAAATTTAACATTATCTTTTTCTGAAATTTTGTAGAGAAAAAATGCATTAAATGTTCTTGATCAATCAATAAGTATGACCTCATTATCTAACTTCATTATTACCAGAGGATTTGATATGTTTAACTATTTCATCTTTTATCTTTAGATTTTATATGCAAAAGATATTGATCAGAGGAGTACTACTTATGAAAAAGCCATTCAAATGGGAAAGGAATACCAAAGGCGTACTACTGTAAGATAGTTATATTTATTGATGTGTTAATGTTAAACTTTATTGTTACAATTTAAATAACTAAAAAGTTTTTCCTTCGGCTTTAAACGAAAAATATTAAAATAATTATTTGTTGAATTTCTACTTGGTGTATTATTTAAAATATTGCAAATTGTTTTGTTATTGCTAAATTTTCAAACCGAAATTTTTCTAAAAATTATGTAAGTAAATTCTAGTATTATGTAAGTAAAATTCTCATGCGAGTTGTAGTGCAATTTGATCACATGAATCAGTTAATTTGTATTCACACAAGATTGGATACATTATTTTGATATAAAGGATTTTTTTTCTTATTAGCTATGCATGTCTGTCTTTAGACTATTAAGACTATTTTGTAATTTTACATTAAAAAAAAGCTAAACAATTGTAAAATATATATATATATATATTTTTTATTGGCATAATTATGACAATTTGCACATTTTTCCCTTGAATTTGATAACTTTCAGTTTATAAATTTTTCTACATTTATTATTCAGGCAAAACTATGCTGCATATTGTAATGTGCTTTCTTTATTCTAAAAACTTAAATTGTGTTTATTAGTGTTATGTTGACTGGGGGGATTAAATTCTCAATAATATTTCCATAAAATTTGTATTCTGATGGTTAACTTATTATCTTAATCAAAATAGTAATTACCTTTTACGACTGATATTTATTAAAATAAGCATGTTTGTAAATCGAAATTTAGGATAATTTTGTTTTTTTAGGCTTATCCTTAAGCCTTTAATCACTTTTGTACTGTAGTTGATAGCCAGCAGAGGAAAATGTACAACGGTTAATCAACTATATATAGCCAACAGCCAGAAAGTTTTCATTTCATCTGAAATTGGATTAAATAAAAAATGTGCATAGTATATTCCTTTGATGTAGAAATTATTAAACACTTTTATGTTTTTTTTAGTTATTTTGTATTAATTTAAGTCAAAATAAGTAAAAGATATTTCATTTAGAATTTTAATAATTGATAGTTATGAAATACAGCTTTAAACACCAGTGTATTTTTCTGCGTTGAAGATCAAACATGGCTTACTCCCAAACAAAAATTTTTCAAATTTATGCTTACTTGCAGTTATTTAGATCTAAGAGAAACAGTTATTCATCATTGAAATTTCTTTAATTTACAAAATCAGTTATTGATAAATTTTGAAATCTGAATGAAAAAATTTTTTAATTGTTTTTTTTAAACTCTCTTTTGGATTTTATTACTGATACAATTCCGATAATCTAACATATTTTTTAGCAACTATTATGCAGTTTAATAATTAAATGCAGTTAATAATTAAAAAATAGCAAACTATAGCTTCTAATTAGTGTGTCAGAAAAAATACGTAAAAGGGTTAGAAGATATGCAACAAAATAATCATTTTTCACTCTTCAAATTTTATTTATTTTTATAGATAATCTTGCATCATTAGCATTAAATATTTAGTAATGCTTATTACATTTGTGTACTGTTTTATATCAATCTTTTAAAAGACACGTAAAGGATGATCTACTTCGTTTTCATACTGTTTCATACTAATTTTGAAATGCTTTTGGAATATCTGTGTGCATTTTACATTTATAAAATGTTATTTGATTATTTATTTATTGTTCATTTACAGCAACTCATATTGCGGTCAGCGATGCTACGTAACCAAATTCAAGTTAAAGTAAGTTTTCTAGATTAATTTTTACATTTAATGTGATTGTTTTAAATTATCTTAAAATTATTTGGTTATTGTAAAATAATTTCTTTGCCTTGACTCAATGTATGTTAAGCATCCTGATTTATTTATTTATTTATTTTTATCTATAAAGCATCAATGTGTTTAAATGACTTGTTAAAATATTATTTTAAAAGGGACTGTTGTATTTGAAAAAAGAAAAATCATGGTGAAAATGCATTGTTGAGCTACATAAAATGTGCATGATCCGTCGCAAAGTTTGCTTACAATGCAATATAATTATAATGTTTGATTTGAGCTTTTGTTTGGAGAAGAGTATAAATAATTGGCACTCTTCATAAATTTTTTTACCCAATCTTTTAAGTGTAGCGAAAAGTCCATTTTACATTTGTAACGTTTTAAATAAATAAGTTTTAATTTATATTAACATATCCTTTCACAAATATTTATAAAATGCAGAGCCGAAAAGGAAAACTTTATTAAAGCAAAATTAGTGCAGCCAAAACCCCTTTTAATTAAGAAAATAGTTTTTATAGCAACTGCTTTGATGATGAACATGATTTTGTCGACTAGTACTTAGCAAATTGCTAGTGAGAAAAAAATGTCAGATGCGGAAGAACTTCTTAACTATTTGATTCATGTTTTGTGTCATGATAAAAAGTGCTTATTTTCTTTTTTAAAAGCTCTTCAAGGTACTTTCTTCATTACGTGTTTTAAAAAATGTGCTTTCCCTTTCGAAAGTGAGATTTTTTTCTTTACCATGTCGACTTTTGCCACGTATTATGCATTTTTGCCTTGTTCTATTTAACATTGTCACAATTCATTCAAACACAATCCATTTCGGTGTACTATCAGTTCAATAGTGTATGAAAGTAGCAATCATTTTACATGCTTGATGAAATTTTTGCGAGTTCGCATGTGCATCTACCCAGCTGGATTCGGTGAGATTCTTGCACTTTCATGTGCAACTCTGCTGCAATTTGCATGATGTTCTCAATTGCAAACGTCATTTTCCACCCTCTGAAATCACACTTATTATCATTTTTTAATGGGTATTATAATCAAGAAAGAAGTTCTTTGTCAGAAACTAGTTATTTTATCATGATCATCTAAAGTCTTTGAAAATTATTTTGCATTTTGGTAATGTGGATAGCGCTTAAAAATATTTCTTGAGTGCTTAAAAAGTACTTTAATGGTGCTTATTTTTTGTTGAACGATTTGATTACGCACCTGGTGTCTCATTCAATTAAGAGATTAAGAAGGAACAAAATGAACCTGAAGTAATTCCTCACTGGTTTGTATAGCAATATAAAATGAGTAAGTAAGTACAAGTATAAAATTGTACTTCTTGTGCACAAAACCCTTATAACTTCTTAACTATTTATCTTATCAATTTCTTTTTTGTATCATCAAGACAGTAAGAAAAATTACATATGAAGATTTAACTTTCATGTTCAGGTAGCCCCTAAATAGTATGCAATGTATGTTCATAAATATGTGTATGTTCATACGCAATGTATGTTCATAAGCAATGTATGTTCATAAATATGTGTCAATAGAAGTATTTTTTATGCATGAAACTCTTACGACTTTTGAGCTATTTCTTCTGTTGACTGGTGTATAGTCTAATTTAATTTAGCATCAAAATGTACATTGGTAGCAATGCTTCTTGTTTAAATAGCAATATCAGATGCGTAAATAAGCAACAAAAGTGTACTTTTCGTACATAATATACTTATACTTCTAAATTATTACTTTGATCATCTCGAGAGTGGAATTGTCTAAAAATATGTCAGAAGCAGTGCAGCATTTGCCTGTCCTGAAGAAATTCAATACTTTTCCTTAAAAAGGAGGGAGCATACGGAGGATCATAAAAAATTTTCAGGTACCATTTATAACAAAGTTGTCTGAAAAAAAGTATTGGGTATTCATTTTTCCAAGGAGAAAGTTTAATTTTATTGGACTATATTATTGACTTTGTCATCCCTGTTTGTGAATAAAAAATATATACGATCCATTAATGGGATGAAATTATGATACTGTCATAAACTATTTTTTAAAATTTTTCTTTCTTTCTTTAATTAGACCTGTCATGTGTCTGATTCAGCTATGAAGGAAGCTTTTTCAGTGCAGCAGGATTTACCTGTATGTAATCTTTATTTATCTTTATTATTAATTTCATTGCCACATTTTATCACTGTGAAAAATTTGCTTAGCTGCAATATTAGTTTTTTTAATGGTGAATAGTGTCGTTCTAAACTAAAATTTTTGATTCGGATTTTATGTGTGAATCCTTTGAAATTTTGTATATATTGTAAATATGCTAGTTAATTTATTAAAACGTTTCCAAAAAGAAATTCTCTGAGTTGAAATTAAGAAATTTTTATATTCTTATGCTATACAAGCTATTATTAAACATTTATAAAAATTAAATAGAATAAGTATATGATAAGAAAGTGCCATGTATTTAGGATTTTTTTTTAAAATACTGTATAAAAAACCAATTAAAAAAATTCAAACATTTTCTTTCTATAAAATTATTTAAGAAAAGAGGGCAATGTTCTGCTTAGGAAATCAGAAACGTTTTTCTCACCAAATTTCAAGTAACTTGCAAATTTTCTCATCAGATGACGCTGATAATTAGAGAAACTAAAAAACAGCATTTTTTTGCTTTACGTCAGCCTATTCCAACTGAAATTTCTGCTCATTTTGTCTTCATACTGCTCCACATTGTTGTTACAAATGATGTTCTTTTTAAAAGCAATTTTATATAAGTTTTTATCATTTAACAGTGCATTCTGTAGGGCAGCGGTTACCAATTTTTTCGGCTGTAGAGCCCTAAAGCGACCCAACTAAATTCTCCCATGTGAAACTCCCAACTAAATTCTATGTCAAATAAAATTATATTTTCTGTTTAATTCTAATCTTTGCAGATGTGGTTGCTATCAATTATAAAAATAAATGCTTAAATTTTTTCTAGTAAAGTTATCTTTAATTTAAAAAGAATTTTTTTTCTTCCTCTTACAAAAAGAAATATAATAAAGTATGGAAGGAGAATTTTTTGGCAGCTGCATGTACAACCCATTTATTTTTATTTATTTATTTTTTTGAGTCTTATCTCCATGTGACTGCCTTGTAAGAGGGGGAAGGAGAGAAGGGGTAGAAATGGAGACATTAAAACCTCTTATTTTCAATATTCTTAATAAGTAAAATTTAAAAATTACATGTAGAATAATATCAAGTTAAAAATAAAAGATGCATTTGGGGAAAGAAAATATGTTTTCGAAGAGAGTTACAAAATTCAGCTGTT
Organism: Parasteatoda tepidariorum; assembly: GCF_043381705.1. Taxonomy (NCBI): domain Eukaryota; kingdom Metazoa; phylum Arthropoda; class Arachnida; order Araneae; family Theridiidae; genus Parasteatoda; species Parasteatoda tepidariorum. The sequence goes on from NC_092204.1 coordinate 7,392,245, forward strand.
TTAAATACAAAAGATTCCTAAAAAAAACTCAACTCAAAATTCTATAAAATGAATTCAAGCGTAAATTTTGTTTTTTTGCAAAGTTCCATTTCTTCTTTGAATTTAATTCTACAATTTGATTTCTATGCTAAAAGTTACGCAGAAACCTTTGACTATTACTGTAATTTTGCTAACGAGGATGTATGAAATTACTTAAATGATATGCTTAGGTAATATTTGAACAGTGCATTTATTAATTTTATTTTCTTCTTAATTTTAATTTTTTTTCTTTCTTGATTTAGAGTCCTCCTAGAGAAGGATCTCAAGGGATTGAAATACCTGCATCTCCTTTGAATTGTCCACCAAGAAATTGAAGCCTGTAAGAGAAATAATACCTTTTAATTATTCATCTTTAAATTTTAGTTCACTGTGTACTAAGTTCACTGTGTACTTTAGTAAACTGTGTACTAAGTAATAGTTCTCAGTATGTTAAAAAAAAAAGTTTTGTAAATCTTGTAAAAAGATGTAACTTTATTTAATACTTTAGTAAATGCAACTTTTTTTTTCTAGATTAGTGTGGATTTTATGACAAAATTTAAATTTCTGTTGTATCTATTATCTTTGCCTGTAAGCAGAACTTCTGTTTATTGTATATTTTCTGCATAATAAACCAGTTTATCTACTCATATTTGTGAACAATTTTCGTGGCTTCCAGCTGTTGATGTTCTGTAAAACAATTTTCTTGTATATGTGAATACCAATAAATTTTTTTAAAAATCTGAAGTTTTATATCTTTTTATATGAATGTAAAACATGTAAAGATTGAGAAATGTAATTAAAAAGATGTATTTGGAGAAAAAAATATCTACATCTTAGCCCTTTTGACCCGACTTTCGCAGCTTTAAAATTTTAGCATGATAGGCAGTTTATGTTAATGCTGACATATAAAAATAAGTGCACTATGAGTTTAAAATTTTCCTAAAAATCTCCTGGGACAATATGTCACAATCGTCCTGAATATTGTAGAAATACCTACATATTGCATGAGAATGAGTAATGAAAATAATATAAATGCATCGAGTTATTTATTCTTACCAGAAGTTGTTATAAAATAATCAAAACAAAAACTGAAATTTTGTCTTATAATATTTTTATCACTAATCGGATATATTGTCTCAATGGTAAGTATGATAGGAACAATGTATCCCACAGAACAAAATTTCTTAAATCTGATATTAAATAGTAGAATTGTTACTTAATAAGCACAAACATAACTATTTCTTATAAAATATGACAAACGTATAATTGTACTTTCTAAAAATTTAGGTAATATGTTAATTAAAACAAGATTGATTGGCATGCTCGCAAACATGGATGTTGACCATTTTGAATGTGAGAGCGTTGCCATGTTCCTTTAGTCATATTTTTATTCCCTAATGCCTAAATAACCCTAAAAACATTAAAGAAGACCCATGCAGAGTTGGGATCTGTTTATCCATTAGGGAATGAAGTTTAATCTTTGGAATGTATATATCCCATTCGGGTCAGAAGGGTTAAAGAAGACTAGTTATTTCAATGGAACTCTGCCACAAACTATTGCGTAAATTGTCCCTTCTCACTAGTGCAATTCGTTTTCACCTAACTCTAGTGTTAATAAATTAAAAAAGTGGAGGAAAAGATAAAGGACTCGTATTAACTGTTTGCGTGTCCCAAAAATGGATTTTCAGTCTGAATAATATTTTTTACACTTTTAAAACTTATATTATTTTTTTGCTTTTAATTTTTAAGGAATTTAAAAGGTTAAATATAATTTGTTAATCTTTCTCTCACTATTGTATTATAATTTACCTGAAGTCTAGTTTTTATAAATTAATTACAAAATTAACGATTCCTTATTCAGGCAAAATGATGCTGAAATAGAAAAGAAGATCTAGCATGGTGCGTAGCGTTTTTAAAAAGTGCTTAAAAGGTGTTTATTTTCGTTTTTAAAAACCCTTAAAGGTGCTTTTTTCATTGGATGTTTTTAAAAAGTGCTTAGTTTTCCCATTTCGAAAAGGGAATGTCGATTTTCGCCCTGTATTATGTAAAAGCGTGCTTTTCACATTGCTTTATTCAACGTTTTCACAATTCACTCTACCGCAATCTATTTCGGTGTGCGGTCAGTCCAGTCGTTAGCGTATTAAAGCGGCAATCATTTTACATGTTTGATGAAATACTTGCGAATCTGAGTGCGCGTCTACTAAGCTGGGTTCGGTGAGATTATCGCACTCTCATTTTGCAAGATATTCTCAATTTCAAGCTACAGTTACCACCCTCTGAAATCGAACCGAAAAATCTCTCAGATCTGTTTATGGTGGCTATTATAATCAAGAAAGTAGTTCCTTGACACTTTTAAAATTATTTTGTTAAGGTATATCGTAATTAAATATATTTTTTGAGTGCTTAAAAAGTACTTAAAAGGTGCTTGTTGAAAGATTTGGCTACGTCCGATTCAGGGGGAAGGGCCAAAGGCAGTTGGAGCGTAGCGATCGCCTATTCGCGATCATATGTTGATATTACAGTCAAACCCCGCTATAGTGAACTCCCGGATATTGTGAACGAAATGTTCGGTCCCGTGCCTTGCTATACACATATGTTATTTTTTGTGGATATAGTGAACCAAAAAAGTGAGGAAGTTGGATATAATGAACTTTTTTCTTTCTTCGACTGATTTTTTTTTCTTCATTTTTTTGTAATAATTTTGAAATTTCTATTACAAAATAAATACATACATCTATTTTTAAAACCATCTATAGAGGGGAATGTAACGATAAGCATTTTTTCTTGTTTGCTTCTTTTATCACACTTTCCCATCCCTAAACAAACCAAGCTGATATTTCCAACCCAGGCAGATGATGATGCACCTATAAGATGTCAGCGGGATCAATATGCATTTTTTGTCATAAGAAATGCGTCATTATTGGCCAAAGGTTTGGCCACTAATATTGTTGATAAGGCCCTCATTTCAACTCCTTTTTACACTCGGTTCAGTTTAAAAAAGCCTGCAAACAAGTTTCTCAAATTTAACTATGGCGAGCAATAAACTTAAAACTTTCTTCATGGATGATAAAATGGACATAATCAGAAAAATGGAAGATGGATGCAATCAAGCTGATATTTTCAGAGAATATAAACTATCCAAATCTGCAGTTTGTAACATATGAAAAAATAGGCAGTTAATAATTACTGCTCATGAAACAAATTTAGATGCCAGAAAAAAGTTGAGAAAAGCAGATCACATGGATGTTGAAGAAGCATTATCCCAATATCTAAACAAATTGCGATGAATTTGCTAAGCGATTTTATGATACTACTTTTATGTCCTAAAAAATATCAGGTTAGTCAGGTTTAAAATGCGGAATAACAGAAATTCAGGAAAGTGTTTCCATATCTGATGTTGAGGATTGCTCATCAGCTAGAGATTACTAATTTTTTTTTGTACACAAGAAAAAGAGTAATTCAAAATTAACACATTTTTTGCTACTACATAATATTTTTCAGTCATTTATTTGAATAATGTGTAATGAAAGGGAGGATTTATGGAACCATTAGTAAAATTGCCTGCGTAACGGATATAGTGAACTCCCGGTTATAGTGAACCAAAATGTCGGTCCCTTGAAGGTTCACTATATCGGGGTTTGACTGTAANTGTTGAAAGATTTGGCTACATCCGATTCAGGGGAAGGGCCAAAGGCAGTTGGAGCGTAGCGATCGCCTATTCGCGATCATATGTTGATATTAATATCAAAACATCGGATGTTTTTCAACTAACTGACAATTTATGTTAAAAAAAGGGGGATAGATAATTTTCAATTCCAAAATTATTTCCACATTCATCGATATCCGATTCAACATTTCGCTCATAAATTCACTCTTGCTCAGAAAAGAAATATTTTTTTTATCATATTACGCAATACAAAAATTCATATAAAAAATGAATTCGAATAAAAAAAAAACTGCAATGCTCACAGAGTGAAAGCAGGAAAAAATTTAGTACATATTAAGTATTATAAATTTAAATTAAATATTTGTCCCGCAGTGGACTGATACTTAAGACCGGTAGATCCCAGCAGATCACCGAAGTCAAGCATCACTGGTTGTGGTCAGTGTGCGGGTGGGTGACCACTTGGATCAGTCTGCCTAGCGACCGAGGGTGTGCGGTATTGGTCCTCGTTAAACTGTTCTACCGTAAAGTGCTCGACTTCGTGTGCAGGTCGTCGGGCTACCGAAGCGGGGGTGCCATCCCCTCTGCAGAGGATCAAAATTGTGATGGCATATCTTCGGATCATCCTCAAGGTTGTTTCCCAGACAGTCGCCAATAGCCGATTGTGCAGCTCTAGTGCGACGTATATGAACTATACAACAACATAAATTCACTCTTTTTCCAATGTTTTTTTTCCCCTTCATACCTTTGTTTACTTGCTACGTAAAGAATCATTCACTGTGCTTTAAAAACTAAACTATAAATCTTAAAAATAAGTACATGTAAAAGGACACTAGAACACATGATTTCGTTTTTACAACTTTTTCCATCTCTAATTGAATTGAAAATATCCACACAAAAAAAAAAATTCTTATTTTCTGACAATTGCATAGTATATGCCGGGATAAGGAGATTATATTGTGCTGATTCCATTTTGTCCATTATTATTAAACTTGATATGGTAGCATACATAATTAATTAATATATAATATATGACAGTTTCAAATTCATTGTAAATATCGAAAGGAGATATTATGTATGAAATATATATGTTCTTGATCGCAGCACTCGAATTCGCCGTCAGGGGAGAATACCGGTTCAATGTTTTGACCCTTCTCTCTCCTTATCTCAGTTGTTTACAGTATTTTCCTCTTTTTTTAAACTTTTTTCGTATTTAATTGTCAAATATAT